>NW_006399845.1:2458374-2464735 GCF_000299155.1 Elephantulus edwardii | reverse complement strand
CAGATTGACATTCCTCTGGTATTCCCTGCTTTCAGCCAAGATCCATCTAACATCAGCTACAATATCTCTAGTACCACGACCCCTTCTGAAACCAACCTGGACTTCAAGGCCATTACTGTAAAAAAAAAAAAAGATAGAAGTATAATACTAAAACATGTACGAGAATCCAAGGTGGGAAGGGGTGGGAGTGGCGGAATCACAGATTTGCACCATTCGGTGGGTTGAGGGAGGGGATGACGTAATGGGAAAGATTTGGTAGGGACCTGAAAAGACAGGTGGGCATAGTGCAATGCTGATTAATTTTATAAAATAAAATGAATGGGAATGATTGTATGAAATATAATGTGTATAAAGAATAGTTTACTTGGCTCCACAGTCAACACTCTTGGTAGCAGCAGCCAGGAAATCAGGAGACTAATTACATTGAGAAAGTCAGCTGTGAGGGACCTTTCAAGAATACTGAAGTGCAACGACGTCAGACTGGAGACTAAGGTGTGCCTGATCCAGGCTATAGTCTTTGCAATTATGTGCTATGCATCGGAGAGTTGGACAGTGAATAGGGATGATATAAAGAGAATTGATACCTTTGCATTGTGGTGCTGGAGAAGAGTGTTGAATATACCATGGACTGCTAGGAAAACAAACAGGTTTGTCCTGGATAGGGTGAAGCCAGAATGTTCCCTGGAGTCAAGGATTCTGAAGGTTCATCTGCCATACTTTGGGCATGTTGCAAGGCGGGACTGGTCCTTGGAGAGGGATATCATGTTTGGGAGAGTGGAGGGACGGCGCAGCAGAAGAAGACATGGATCTATTCTGTGAGTGGAGTGGTGGGAATGAGTGTTTGAGACGGCGAGGTTGGCACAGGATAGAACGGTGTTTAGAGCTCTTGTACATAGGTTCGCTATGAGTAGCAAGCGACTTGATGGCACATAACAACAACAATAAAGAATAGTGTGAAATACAATGTATATGAACTTTGTAAACAAATCATTTTTTTAAAAAAGAAGAAAAGGACATCCTACTGAGAAAGATAGAGAATCAGCAAAAGAGAAAAATATTGTCCACAAGATGTATTGGTACAGTGACTGTTGCAACAATGGACTTGAGCATATTAGAGATGGTGAAGATGGCTCAGGATAGGGGAAGGTTCAGATCTGTTGTTTAGGATTGAGGCCCCCATGAGTCATAGTCAACACTACCAGAGTATCTTTAGGTGTCATTAGGAGGCATTAGCATCTATATAAACATGGAGAATAAGAATTGCTGCATAAAAATGAGAGTGAGCAAACAAATGCAGCATTCCTAGGGAACATAGGCCTGGGACTGAAGGCTTAGTCAGACACATGAACTCAACTGTTAGACTCCTTCCTGGTAGGAAGAAAATCAGGCAAGTCTCTAAGTCTTTCCTTCCTCAACTATAAAACACTGTTAAATTTAGTATCTTCTTCTTAAGAATTATTTTAATTGCTCATACATAACAGCAATGCTGCTTACTGCTATAACTATTATAATTGTTGCTATTTCATAAAGAGTTTATTTTTCTACATTTCCAAAAAGAAGATTACGCATTCCCCTAGAATTATAGATCATTGTCTACTTCCTTCGGCTATATCTATGTCCTTAGTGCCTTTTAGATTTTTAAACATTGATTGTATCTCATGTTTGTTTATTCATTTCTCTTCTCCCTTTAAACTGAAACCTTTTGCTGAGGGGAGAGCCATTATGTCTTGCCTACTATTCTATTCTGATCATTTAGCATAGTTCCTTGCAGATGACACGTGTTCTACAAACCTAAACAAAATAACATCATGAATATGGGCATAAGTAGCCTGGGTTGTAAAACAAAAAGTGATATGCAGGACATAGAGGCTTTTGAGAAGACCAGCTCCAGCACTGGAAGAAACTGATACAGTTCTAAGACTTACACACAGGTTTAAGTCTTTTCCAAAGGGAGTCTTCATTTAAATTATGCCTAAACTCAACTCCTAATATATTAAATTTCTCTATTAGCAGAGAAAGTCTCAAATGGTTTTGGATAATACATTGAATTTTTTATTTAAATATGTAAAATTTGACATCTTATCATATCTTTTTTAGGTTGACTGACTGTTACTTATTGAAGTCTCCCCAGTGGCACAGTGCCTAACAGGTTCTGCTGCTAACTGAAAAGCTGGCAGTTGGAATCCACAAGGCAGTCTGCAGGAGAAAGATGGCCAGTCACCTCCTGTAAAGATGTGTTGTCTTAGAAAAGGAAAGGGAGGTGGCCTACAGTCCAAATCTAATCAGTGGTAATTCTTTCTCAGATTCATGTTAACTTTACATGACTTTTCCTTTGAAAGAAAACCAGATTTGTTTACCCACAATTTTACCTGTAATAAGTTAGCATGTGAGTCTTCCCACAGATTCACTCCAACAAGAGAAAAAGAATTGTTAGAATATTCATTAATGTTTGTTGGTTTGTTGGGTTTTTTTTCCCCCTTTAGGCTCATCTGAAAAGATTTAAAGCATCTCTTTTTTCATTCCTGTAGTTTTTCTTTTTGTCCAGCTTCTGTTTTAAGTTAAAGCTAATGATGCTTTATGTATCATTTTGCTATAGCAAAAAAGGTTAAGCGCAAACTTTCCTCTAAGCTAAAAACGTTTATTTAACCCACTGGGAGTTTCTAAAGCTAGATA
This sequence comes from Elephantulus edwardii, assembly GCF_000299155.1. NCBI lineage: Eukaryota > Metazoa > Chordata > Mammalia > Macroscelidea > Macroscelididae > Elephantulus > Elephantulus edwardii. Next base: position 2,462,062 of record NW_006399845.1, on the reverse strand, counting down.
CTAATATGTTCTGTAATTAAGAAATAATGGTCTTTCCACCTTGATGTATTTCCATAGATTTTGTTTCAATGCCAAAAAGCTACAGTTCAAATTGTTGCAGTGCCCAGTAGTAAAAACTCATAAATCCTCAGAGACTAATTTTAAATAAACTTATATTTCAGCAAAAATAAAGTTAGCTGAAAACATTCTTCTTCCACTTCCATTTACTACCTCAACTTTCCATCCAATGTAAAGGCTAATAGAAAATGGGTGGAAAGAAAAGAAGTGAGAGAGAGACAAAGACAGAGGGAGGAAAGAGCAACAGAGAGAGACAGAGAGGAATAGAAAAGAACTGTGGAAAATCATAACAATGACTTGAAAAAATTATTACCTTGTGTTTGCTATCAGAATTTTGAAGTAGTTCCTTTGGCCAAAAAGTCTAAAGCATTTCTATTTCTATTCTACTATCCACTGCAGCTAAGTAGACAGGACAAAAAAGAATGATATAGCAGAGGCTCTGATTGAGATACTTCTCAGCTTCCCTAAAATATTCAGTGCCTAAGTCCTGGTGATACACTGTTTAAGCATTTGGTTTATAATTGAAAAATTGATGGTTTTAATCCACCAACTGCTCCTTGGGAGAAGGATGGAGCAGTGTGTGTTTTACTGCCTTGGAAACGCCATTTGGCACTTCTGCTCTGTCTATAAGGTCACTGTGAGTCTAAATTTACTTGTTGGCAACTAGTAGTAGCTCGTTCTAAAGACCCTAGTGGAAATTTAGCAAATATTTGCTCTTACATGTAATAGTCCACAGCACCAGCTTTAAAATGTGACCACTTAATTATTAGCTTTGTGAACCTGGTCAGTTTACTAAATTTCTTTGAGCATCCTCAAAAATGTAGTCAATGCTTCGGGCTTTAAGAAGACTATGTATGTCTGTGTAAAACACAGTGACACTCTAGCTTTGTTAAAAGCACATTAGCTATGCATATTAGCTTCATTATAAGATCTCAGTGGATCTTCAAAGAAGTGTTTAGTAAGAGGTCCCTCAACTCTTGAGTTCACTGGAAATACAATGAAACAGTATTTGTAGTTATGGAAATCTTGAACCATGGGTGTTTACTTAGCATGAACAAAATTGGAATGAAAATTAGATCAGAAAATTCTTAAATCTGGTCAGTGAGAAGATAATGATGTTCTGGATTGAGATTATTCACAGCTTTAGTTTGCTTGGCTCCACAGTCAACACTTTTGGCACCAGTAGCCAGGAAATTAAATGGCATATTGCCATGGGAAAGTCTGCTGTTAGGGACCTCTCCAAAGTACTGAAGAGCAATGGTGTCTCTCTGGAGACTAAGGTGCATCTGATACGGGCCATGATCTTTGCAATCACTTGTTATGCATCAGAGAGTTGGACTATGACCAGGGAGGATAGAAGGAGAATTGATGCCTTTGAGCTGTGGTGCTGGAAGAGTATTGAGAGTACCATAGACTGCTAGGAAAACAAACAGATTCATCCTGCAAAGGGTTAAACCAGGTGGCTCCTTGGAGGCAAGGATTCTGAGGCTCCTTCTAACATACTTTGGACATGTTGTAGGGAGAGAGCAGTCCTTGGAGAAGGACGTCATGCTTGGGAGGGTGGAGGGACAGCAGCCCTCTCTGAGGTGGATTGAGTCAGTGACTGGGTTAATTGAGATGGGCGTGTCAGAGACAGTGTAATTGGCACAGGACAGAGCAGAGTTTAGGGCTGTTGTGCATAGAGTCGCTATGAGTCTCAAGGTACTCGACGGCACATAACAACAACAACATATTTCTATATCATTCCCATAATGAGAAAACTAGAAAATGCTGAGGAAAATAAAATTGTATCGCTTTCACTCAATTCTACCCATCCCTCAAAACACTTGAAGTAGAATAGCATTGCTTTATTTACATAATATCTTTTAACCAAGAGTTGGGAATGTACTGATATATCAAAGACATAAATAACCTTTGCTTTATTACTTTTAGATAGCAAGTGGGATAAGAAAAAGAAGTAGCTGAACACGCCTTTATTGAATGGTTTGAGAGAGATGCCAAGTGATCACTGCAGAGTGGTGAGGATCAGAATGCCTCACAGGCAGACAAAGACAGATCTTTTTTTATAAAAGCTCTTAAGGAAGTAGGGCAGGGGTGGTAGTTTGCGAGGGAAGTTGGGAGTATTGGCACTATCAGGATGTGTTCAAACCTGAGGCAGTTGGATGGTAGAGCCTTATCAGGATATGGTCAAGCCCAGTACTAAGTGTTGGGGGTGGGGGACAGGTAACCAGGAACAATGTATATGTGTTATTACTCTGAATTTGAAAGATTGAATGTTTTTATTTTTACAAAGCCCATTTAGAGAAATGATTTTATCTCTTTCCTAACTCAGACCTGAACTAAAAGACCATGGGGTGTATAGGAGCTCGTTGGAGGGGCAGAGAGAGAGAAAGCCAGTACAGTCCTCCTCTCCTTTTAAAAGGTTAACTTTATGTACAAATGTTTACTTTTATCAAATGTCAGTCTAAACTCATGTGGCTCCAATCCACTTCCTGCAAAACTAAATAAAGATAGGTACTATCCTCCCACGCAATTTATAAACTATGAAAACTTGCTCAAGGGTCAACCATTAGTTGATTCAGACTCAATGGCTTATAATAACAACACCACATTAGAACTCTAGTGACATAGTAATAGGGAATTTCACTACTAACCAAAGACAGAGCCTCTCTGATGATTGGTATCCACCAGCAACTATGCAGGAGTAAAGCAAGAAATCTTCTCCAACTTGATTTACAACCTTGGAAACCTAGTGGAAGGTCAGCTATGAGTTGGTTCTGACTCTAGCAATGAGTGGGTGAATAACATCAGTAGGTGTTTTTAGTACCTGAAAAAAAGCTGAAGAGTATTTTGCTTTTTGTGAAAAAAAGTCAAAAGCAAAACTAGAGTCCAACATCTGTTTTTACAGCAAGTCATTGAAGAGACCTCCCACATTCTAAGCATTGAAAGTGGCTTCACCAAGCACTTTTCCTAGTAACTACATTCAACATCACACATAGCTTTGAAATGTGCCTGTTGTCACACTGGATGTTCATGGATTTTGTTATTTTTTTTTAATTAATTTTAATGGAAGTGTACAGAAACTGGATTTCCATTCAATCATTGTCGCAAAATTTCCTCCCTGCTTTACCTTCCCCAACAGCTCGCTTTTTTCTTTGAAAAGTAAAAGAAAATTCTTTCATTATTATACAATCCCCCGCTCCCAGTCCACTGCACTTTCAGCCTTCATTCTGGACTCCTGCCATGACAATAACTCCTAATCATATATCCCTTTTAAACAGTTCAGTCCCTCATGTGTTTCAATGCAGTATACATTATTCATCCTTTCTTTTCTTAGTTTCCCCGCAACTCTGATGTCAGTCATACTTTACAACAGTGGCATTATGCAGTATTAGTTCTTATGTGACTGAGGTATTTCACTCAGCATAACATCCTCCAGTGTCACCCATTTTATATAGTAAAGCATGAGTTCCTTGTTTTTCAATTAATCATAGTATTCCACTGTGTGCATATACCAAGGCTTCACTATCTATTCGTTTGTTGGTGGGCACATGAGTTGTTTACAACTCTTTGCTATTGTGAACAAAGCTACAATAAACATGGGTGTGCATATATCTGTTGGGTGGCAGTT
>NW_006399845.1:2450377-2452319 GCF_000299155.1 Elephantulus edwardii | reverse complement strand
CCAACCTGTTTACACCCAACTTATCCAACTACTTCACACTTGAGTCTCCAAATTTTCTTTTATCTGATAGAGTAGATTGTCTTCTGAGCCTTGGTTTGCTCAAAAATTTTACCCATATAGATGAATGGTAATTGTTCAATTACTTTAGGCCATTTTGGCTTAACAATGTTTTCATAAAAATACACTGCTTTCTAATAATAGGAGAAACTTTTAATAAACTTAGCTACCAAATTTGTCAATGCTGGAGGAGACGACTGATGACTCAGTTTGTAGGACCAGCTATGACTCCACTCCTAACTTGAAATGTACTGTCTGTATGGGAGAATAAAAGAGAAAACATCCATCAAAGGACATCTCACCTACTTTATAGTTAGTCAACGGTTGCTCCATGGGACATTAACTGCTCCAGCCTCTGAATTGTACATAGACAAGTGCTTAGTTTGAATGCCAACCAGACCTAGCCACAACAGCAGCAAAGAATTCCCAGGTAAAGTGTGAGTGTGGGATGTGGACCCAGGTAAGCAACTAAACATTTGCATCTGCATGGAAGTGATTCCTGAAGTAGAAACTAAAATGAAAAGAAATGCTAAGAAGAACTATACCATGGACTGCCAGGAGAACAGATTCGTCCTAGAGAGAGTGAAGTCAGCCTGCTCCTTGGAGGAAAGGATTCTGAGGCTTCAGCTGACATATTTGGTCATTTTGCAAGGAGGGATCAGTCTTTAGAGAGGGACATAATGCTTCAAAGTGTGGAGGGAGAGCAAAAGAGAGGAAGACCATCGACGAGATGGATACAGTGACTGGAGTAATGAGGGTAGGTGGGTCAGAGACAGTAAAGTTGGCACAGGATAGCACAGATTTCAGGGTTGTTTTACATAGGGTGGCTATGAGTCCCAAACAACTTGATGGCACACAACAATAACAACAAAGAAAAACAACTGTGTAGAACAGAAGTCTAATATCTCTAAGTCATCCTGCATTCTACTGAAGATTTATCTTTAAGAATGCTTTTACCATGTCACTGTCAACCACTGAAAACTGCTAGTGGCTCCCCAGTAGTCCATCAATTTTTCCCATAATTCCTTATATTTTTTATCTTGTGGACCACACACATGTCACATGCCTTTTCCCTTTCTGAGATTAGATCAAAATATATGTCTCCACTTTCTATGTCACATTTTAAAAAGAGCCAAAACCACTCCTGATTTTTTTTCCAACTTAAAACAACTTTCTTTTGATCTCCAATGTTATTTGTTGTTTGAGGAGGACACAGCTAATGTATTTAAATAATATAGCCAATATTATGACAATTGTTATTAACAACATCAAAAGAAATATTTTTAAGGGCTGTCAGACTTCTTATAATAACACAGAGGAAAGATGGAACAATCTCTTTCTTTAAAGATGTACCTACAATCTCAGAATCTTAATAGAGAGATTTTATTAATAGAAATTTTCTTGACAACAATGAGTTTGTGCATTTTTGTTTTGTTCTGGTGTGTCATTCAGGATATGTTCCATGCTCACAATAATTCTGGGCATACTTAACCTTTCTTCTGCTAGTGCATAACCTTGCCAGTCATGTTGTCTACGATGTAGTCCAAAGTGAGCGTCAACACAAGGAAGAGTAGTATAAGGCAAGTGAAAACTCAAAGAAGAATTGAGAAAGACACCCAAGTTCATGCTCTAGATAAGCAAGTGAAAAGTGGTACATAGAATATATTGCATAGGAATCAGTTTTAAAGACGTTTTTAGTTCGTTACCCACAGGCTGAGTAAGACATTCAAAAGGCAGAGGAATGGAGAGAGTCAGACTTGAGAACGTCTTAGCACATGAGAAATCATTAACATACAGAGGGGTTTCAGATAATTGGGGATAGATAAAAATCAAAGAAGCCTAAAATATAAGTAAGAAGAGAGACCAAAGACAGTGTTCTGAAAAA
>NW_006399845.1:2447802-2449588 GCF_000299155.1 Elephantulus edwardii | reverse complement strand
GGCCTGGAGTTCCGCAATAAACCTCTTATCTCTTGCTGTTGCATCAAGCCGGTGTCTTGGAGTCTTGGGTCTTCGCCGTCCACTCGGGACAGGACAGGACCACCGGTTCGGGGGTCCTTCATTTTCAACAATTTTTTATTATAGGAAAATACTCATAATAGTATATTAAAAGACAAGACTACTCTTTCCCTTAATTTTCTTCTCCCCTCTCACACCTTGTATACATGATTTGGTTGATTAGGTCGAGTAGAAAGAGTCCTTTCTGAAAACAAAGTAAAGACACAAAATGTGCCGATTGTTTTCTCTGCTTAGATGCATTTTTCACATTTCTACAATATTTTTTTCTGGTACAATAAAAGTTAACTTGAAAGTATAATTATTAAAGTATGCTTAAATATTTGAGTAGAATGAGAAGTGTTAATATAAGAAGAGAATCTAGGAGTTAAGACCTATATTTATCCTAGTCTATTTCTTGTGAAATGAAAGAAGTTTTTATTGCATTCTGGCATACTCTCTTTATCTTAAACCTTAGGGAACCAAAACCATTGGAGCAATAATTAGATACTGAAAACTAAATTTAAGAAGAAAATGTCTCAGGGACCACAATGAAATCTTTATGTGCCAATATACGATTTCAGGCCATCACCCATTTGAGTTATATAACCTCAGTAAATATTAGGCTTACATTCGCTGAGATTCAGAACTTTTTTTCCCTATAACTGTCGTCATATTTCTTACACCTTATTAAACATATTAATATGAAATACAAGCCTGATTTTTAATAAATCACAAATCCAAAAATTAGCAATTTGCTGAATAAGAGGGAAACTTAGAGTTTTGGTTTTGCTTTTGACTCAAGCCAAAAATAGATGATTAACTTGCTTACCTTCCAAGTCTCAAGCTGATACTAGTCAATGAACATTTTGTTGTCATTTCTCTATTATTCTTCAAATTGGAAAGTCTACATCTACTAATGACATGTTTCTTTTCTTCAACAGGATTTGGACAGTCAGAGAGTATACTCAAATTTGAAGCTCTGACTATATAAACTATTATATATTGAATTATATTTTCAAAAGTATGTGTCAACTTGGCTGGGCCATGATTCTCAGCAGTTTGGTAGTTATCTAATGATATTCCAATGATACAGTGGTATCTCCCATAATCTGATAAAACAACAAGTTGTAGTAAAAGGATAAAAGGTAGGATGCAACACCTTTAATCCTGTCACAGTAAGGCGAGTTCTGTGGAATATCACACAGAATGTCTTTTAGATTACAAGAAATAAAAGGAGAAAGAATAGAACATAAAATGAGAGACCTACACATAAAGAAAAACCAGGATCAGAGAATCCAGGACCCTGTACTGGGAACCCTATATGGAGAGAAGACTATTGCCAAGAAACATTAAGACCTCTAAGGAATGTCAGATCTTCAGATACTGGTAGGAAGTGAGGACCTTGTTCCCAAACTATGACTAAACTATGAGCCAATGAAAAGAAAAGCTTTCCCATAGCTGGCACCATGAATCCAGACTTTTATCTTTCTAGACTGTGAGAGAATACAGTTTCGTTTGTTAGAGGCATCAACTTACTCTATTTCAGTTATGATAGTACTAAATAACTGAGGCAAAATTTTATTCTAACAAAGGATTTACAGCTTTAAAAGATACTTAAACTGTGGAAGCAGTTTTTTAAACCTGGACAATGGACAGAAATGGGAAGAGAATGACTATCTGTGCTTTATTAAATATGAAAAGTCATTTGAATGTATGGATCAAAAAATTA
>NW_006399845.1:2443389-2446722 GCF_000299155.1 Elephantulus edwardii | reverse complement strand
TCTGTCCCAAAGAGGATGAAACCAAATCTCTCCTTGAAGGCTAGGATTTTGAAGCTCTGCCTCACTACTTTTAGCACTTGGCCAGGAAAGACTGGTCCTTGGAGAAGGACATTGCTTTGAATGGTGGAGGGACAGCACAAGAGAGGAACACCCCAGATTAGATGGACTGATACTGTATCTGGGGCGATGGGAGTAGGCGTGTTGGGCTGCTGTACATAAGGTTGCTATACATCACAGGTGACTCAATGGCACATAGCAATAATAACATTCTATGACAGGTTTGAAATCAGGAGTGGCATCCGCTTCCTAAAACAACATGCCTCCAGAAACTATGAATTTTGATAATTGTCGATAGTTGTAGAGTTGTTTCAGGCCTTTTGTTCATAGGGTCGCTATGAGTGGTGTTCAACATAAAGGCAGTCAATAACAATATGTGAAATTTATACCAGACTAAGAAGCTATTGTGCAAACAGAGCAAGAGAATACTGTTGTTGTTACATACCATCAGGTTGACTACAACTCATAATGATCTTATGAAAAATCTCTCTCAACCTTTCTGAGACAACCTCAAGGTTTTCTTACACACTTGTCTTCCATATCACTGGGTCTACCTAATTAATCCAGGGTCTCCCTTTCCCTATCCTCTACTCTTCCAAGAATGATATCCTTCTTCAAGAACTGGTTCCTCCTTGCAATATTCGCAAAACATGTGAGATAAATTTTCACAATTCTTGCCTCCGAGGAGCAACCTACTTTCACTCTCTCCAAGAGAGACTTGTTTGTTCTTTTGGCAGTCCATCGTTCAATGTTCTTCTCCACCACCTCAAATCAAAGGTATAAATTCTTTTTTCATCCTAAATCATTGTCCAGCTCTCAGATGCATAGCGAACAATTGAGAAGACCATGGCTTGAATCAAGTGTACCTTAAACTGTAGACTGACATCCTTGATCTTTAACACTCTGGAGAGGTTCTTGACAGCAGACTTTCCTAAAGTAACTCATCTCTTCATTTCCTGACTACTGTGCCAAGACTACTGATTATGGATCCAAGCAAGACAGGCTTGCTAACAACCTCAATCTTTTCGTCTTCTATCATGAAGTTGTCCATTGGCCCAGTAGTAAGAATCTTTTCGTTTTTTGCTTTAAAAAAAAAAGTTTATATTTTGTTCTACCAAGTATAGTCCTTATATGACATAATTTTTTAAATTTTCTACTATTTCTGTATTTTTTTATTTTCTAGTTTATTTACAAAATTTGAATACATTGTTTTCAAGAACAAATTCTTTCAATTTCCCTCATCCTCCCATTAAATTGTACAACCCCATGATTAACTCCCCTCTCTCTGCACATTCTCATCCTTCTTTTTTTTCTTAAAGATCTTTGTTTTCACAATGTCAAGATGCAATCTATATTGAAGGCTCCAGTCCTTAACTTTCTGCAGAAAAATGCTTCCAGTCCTCCTCAGTTTTAGCTAATGAAGTACTGTGCGTAACATAGATTGTTGATGAGTCTTCCTCCATCCCAGATGCCACATTCCACCTCACAAAGTCCAGCCTCCTGAATGATCTGTTCCACATACAGAATGAAAAATTATAGAGATAGGACACATCCCTAGTGTACTCCTTTATTTTGAACCATGCAGCATTTCCTTGCTCTGTTCTGAGGACTGCATCCTGGTCTATGTATAGATATCACATTAGCACAATAATATGTTCTCAGATTTCCATTCTGCTCAAAGTTAGACACCATTTGTTCTGATCCAGTCAAATACCTTTGCAAAGAGAACACTACATGGTTTAAAATTAAGAAAGATATGCTTCAGGGTTGTATCCTTTCCCTCTATCTATTCAATCTGCATGCTAAACAAATTATTTGATAATATGGACTTTGTAAAGAACAATGTGGCATCAGGATTGGAGAGTCATCAATAACCTTTGATATGTAAATGACACAACTTTGCTTGCAAGTTCAACCCAGGAAGATTGACACGGTAACTGCAGCAATAGTCTTGAGTGTTTCAGAGATTTTGCAGATGGCACTGCATAGGACAGAATTCACATTAGTTGTTTATGGGGTTGTTAAGAATCAGACTCAACTCGACAGCACCTAACAACAACAGTTGTAAAAACCTAGACTGTTTTGAGGAAAATATTGACATTATGGATCTGAAATGCAATTCTTGTGAGATCTCAGAAGAAAGTGAGAAAATCTTTAATAGCAAAGAGAGTACAAATGGCTTTCAGAGAAAACTGACAGTAGAACTAGGAGAAATCAAACAGTACAGGAATCAATCCATGGAGCAAGAGGAGTCAGTTCCTTCACACACAAGATTTCCTTGTGAAATGAGGTATCTTTGGTGCTTGTCAATGTAGACAGGATTTCTGACCCTCAGACCAAGAGACCTGGGTGATTTCAAGCCAAGGACTATTGGCTGAGGATGGTTACTGGCCATTTATGTTGTTGTCATTTTAGGTGCTGTATTTAAGAGGTGGTTTTCCCAGTTTGGGGCTGATGTGTGGAGTGACTGGATTTACTGAATTTAGCAAGCAATGAGCTAGAGGCCTCTCATTTTGGAATCAGTCAAGACCTGGTGGAGGGCCTTGTGCCTGGCTTTAATCATATTCGGGACAAACATTCTTTTAAGTAATACAGCACCAGTCTATCAGCTTGCTCTATAGAGGTATAGGGTTGCTGTGATGCTAAACACTATGACACTGATATGTCAAATGCCATAATGGTTGCCTATGGAGGACAATGTTTGGTGGGGCTTCCAGATTAAGACAGGGTTGGAAGCAAGAGTGACATCCACTTCCTAAATATCGTTCATAGAAATGATAATAGATGGTGCAACCATTGTGGAAAATGGTGTGGTGTTTTCTCAAAAACTTACAAATAGAGATACCATTTGACCCAGCAATTCCAATAATGGAAATATACCCTAAAGAGACGATAATCGACATCCAAGCAGATATATGCACAGTCATGTTTAACACAGCTTTGTTCATAATAGCAAGGAGTTGGAAACAACCGAAGTACCCATCAACAAACGAATGGATAGAGAAGCTGTGTTATATCCATACAATGGAATACAACGCTCCATTGAAAAGTAAGGAACTCATGCAATATTATTAAAAATGGGTGACCCTGGAGGACATTATGCTGAGTGAAATATCTCAGTCACAAAAGGACAAATACTGCACGGTTGTAGAATGGGACTGACATCAGGGTTGGGGTAAGACTGAGAAAAACTGGATAAATTATGTATACTGCATTGAAACAGATGAGGGCGAGAACAATCTAAAAGCAATATGTGTTGTTGTTGTTGTTGTTGTT
>NW_006399845.1:2433674-2440114 GCF_000299155.1 Elephantulus edwardii | reverse complement strand
CAACAACAGTGGAGAGTACTGGGGTGGTGGGAAGGGTATGGGGGGATTGTATATCAATGAAATAATTTTTCTTTTACTTTTCAAAGAGAGCAGCGAAATGCGTGGGGGTGCTGGGAAGGGAAAAAATTGTAACAATGAATGAAAGGAAATCCAAAATCTCTGTAAATGTTCATTAAAATTAATAAAATAAAATTTAAAAAAATGAAATGAGAATAGAATAGCATTCACTGAAACTCTATGAACTTAGAAAAACAATGATAGTTATACAACAGGGTTCAAATCCTTTGTTGAAAAGGTAGCTATGTCCTCCACGTGACAGCACTTAACTACAATAACAAAGACTAATCAGACTTAAGTGACTCCTGTGTGATAGAATGATGCTACCTGATCTTGTGCGATCATTACCATCTCTACTCTGTTCCAGCCCATTGTGGTAACCACGGCATCAGTCCATTTCCTGAGGTCCTCTTTATAGATCACCTTCTGCTTTGGCTAGCATGGTGTCTTTTGCCAAGGTCGGGCACTTCATGATAGCATGTACTAAACATGTGAGATAAAATCTAGAAATCCTTACTTTTAAGGGGCACTCGGCTTGTACTTCTTCCAAGATAGATCTATTTGTCATTTTGATGGTGTTTGGTTGTTTGTGTTTTTGGTTGGTTGTTTTTTTGTTTTGTTTTTTAACAATCTTTAACAACAGTCCAATGAAATAAATTCTTATACATGTTTTGCTGTTCATTATTCATTTTTAAAAAATATATGTTGTTGTTGTTGTTGTTGTTGTTGTTGTTGTTAGGTGCCATCAAGTCAGGTGTGACTCATAGAGACCCTATGAGCAAAAGATCTGAACCTAGTCCTGTCATGTGCCATCCTCACATTTTTTGACACACAGTAGCCTATTGCAGCAGTCACCTTGTCAAGCCACCTGTTTGATGGTCTTTTTCTCCTTCACCGACCCTCCACCCTTACCAACATCATGTTCCTCTCTAAGGAATAGCAATTCTTAGCAACATATTCAAAGCCGCATCACTCTTGCCTCTTGGCTGCACCCTCTTCAAGCTTACCCATTTTCTTGCTTTTCCACAGGATGTTCAGTGCTCTTTTCCACCTCCACAGCTCAAAAGTGTTATTTTTTTTTCTGTCATCTTTACTTATTTTCCAGGTCTCAGATGCATAGCTAGTAATTGGAAAGATCATGGCCTGAATCAGAAACACCTTAGTCTTCAGAGTAACATCACTACTCCTCAACAATTTGAAAAGTTTCCTAATTGCAGATTTTCCCTATGCAATGTATCTCCTTATCTCCTGACTGTTTGTACCAAGGGTGTTAATAGTGGATCCAAGCAAGATGAAGCTATTAACAGATTTAATCTTTCTATTCATCATGACACTTACTATTGGTCTGGTGATAACAAATATATGAACTAATCAAAAATACTATGACTTGGATTACACACATCTTAGTCTTTTAACTGGCACCCTTGCTTTTTGTCACTTAAAAGAGGTCTGTGGCAGCAGATTTTCCCAGTGCATTTACTGGTAGTGCTAAAGAGCTTTGAATCTTTGCAGAACAGGGTACAACTAGACTGACCTTTTCAGGGGACTGAAGGACCAGAAAGCAAATGCTGAAGAGACAAGGAGCACAGGAAGCAGAGCTGTGTTCATCTCAGATGTGGTGTTACTGAGTACAAGGGATTCTTTCTGTATTCAATTTGAAAATAAGACAGACAGATTGCAATATTCATACGCACTCTATTACAGAACTGGAAGAAAGCAGAGCGATCTTTCTGAGAGACTGCCTCTCTGTCTGGAGTGATGATTAGGCTTTTATACCAGTTTAGATAGCAATTCACTCAACAATGCACCTTTGCTAGTAAAATCAAAGAATTTGGACATTTGGAAAAAACAAAACAATACAAAGTGCCCAAACACACCAATTCACACACAGGTACCAGTAAACAGGCAGCCTACAAACTAGTTAACACATGACTGAGAAAAACAGGTCCTGAAAAGATAAAGGCTAACTCAGGAAAGGCTACCTCCCCTCCTGGCAGAGGCAGATTAAGATACACTTTACATATGACTGGGGGAAACAGTTTCAAAGAGATAAAGCCAGTCTAGGAAAGATGCATTTCCTCTCCTGGTAAACAGACAGTTTTAAGCATTTTGCATGACTAAAGAAAGGAAACAAAGAATTCTAAGGCCAAATAACCAGTTTTGCAGGCCAGAGAAAATTGATGTCAGTTTTAGAACTTTAGGTTTATAACTGATATGTATTTAGAAAATTCTGAGTTTATTACTAGCACCCCATCATTAGCACAATGACCTACGTTTTTCTAAATATAAAGCTACTATTTTTCTATGTTTCAAAGAATCAGATCTTAGTCAAGTCAGTTTCAGAGAAAGAGACTGACTTTAAGAAGGAACCACACTGCCAAAGCTGTTGGAGGAGGCCTATCATGCTCGAGGATATAAAAGAATGAGGCCTACTGGGGATGAGGGGGTGAAGTTATTCCTAAATTGAACTAAGACAATACAGAATTCTCACCGTTGAGAAAGCAGAGGTAGCGTTGAAGCATAAGATCAAGGAATCCCTACCTAGAATTCAGATAGCCAACACCCAGAGTTAGCAAGTAAGGCCACTGCCCAAATGATTTTAGAGAATGAGTGTTATTTTCAAGCCATGAATGTTCATTTTCTTCCTGGACATTTTACTTTTTTGGGGTGCCTATTATCCTTTATAGCTCTTCACTCTTTCCATTTATAATGAATATTAGTTTTGTACATTTTCCACCTTTGTTTATTGGAAGAAAGTAACTCATATTCTAGATTCCCAGAAAAAAAAAATGTTGTCCCAGATTGGAGTTTGATCTTGGTAGACTTTGGAGATCAATATGGGGTGAGAGTGTTTTGTTTGTAGCAAGGGTATATATTTGGGAGGATTAGGTGGTAAAATGTCAAACACTAAATTGAGTCCACAAACTGTGTTCACTTGGCTAGACAGACTATGACTCTATGTTGGTTTGGCAGATAGGCAACACTCCTCTAGGAGTTCATGAACAATAATTTTTAAAAGAATTAAGATTAAGAAGCAACACTCTTACTGATAGGGTGGTATTAATAAGTTCAGAATTCTCTATATAGGTGTCAGCTATAAAACTACAGTTATTTTTCTTCAGCCTGCAAAACTAGTTGCTTAGCCTCCGAATTCTCTGTTCCTCTCTTTAGTCATGTTGTTATGTGCCGTCGAGTCGTTTGTGACTCATAGCGACCCCATGCACAACAGCCCTAAACTCTGCTCTGTCCTGTGCCAATCGCACTGCCTCTGACACTCCCATCCAGATTATCCCAGTCACTGAATCAATCCACCTCACAGAGGGCCTTCCCCTCCTGCGCTGAACCTCCATCATCTCAAGCATGATGTCCTTTTAGTTTAATCTGTCTGTTTATCAGAAGAGGAAATGCATCTATCCTAGATGCTGGTGAAGCTGGTTCTCCAGTCATATGTAAACAGTATGTTAATCTGCCTGTTTACCAGGTAAGAGAACTGGGGACTTTCTGAATTACTAATACATAGATGGGAACTGTCCTTTTCAGATGTAGAAATTACCTTTTCTTACTAACAAAATGAGCTGGAGTTTCACCCTAGTATTTAAGGCCATGACCACTCCTAGCCGGGGAGGCAGTCTTAGAGGTGACTTGCTGTCTCCCAGATCTGTGTAATAAAGTGCATTTATGGATATTGCAGTCCGTTTGTCTTATTGGCGACTGACTACAGAAAGAACCCCTTGTGTTCGGTAACATTACCTTTAATCCCATCACAAACTAGATGGGAGTTAAAGGGAGTTTTCTTGGTGTGTGATCTGTAACACTCTTACAAGATATGAAATGTTAAATATAAAAACAGTGTGAGGCCGTGAGGGAGAGAAATAAAGAAAGAAATAGGTCCCAAGAAACAAATAGGCCCCTAATGTGCAGTCTGAGAGGGACGCCAAGTGACCTGGCCACATGGCAAACAGACAGGATCAAAATAACGTGCAGGAAATTTGAGGGGTTTCCTTTTCATAGGGGCCCTGGAGTAAACTAAGATGGTACTTCTTGGAATTTAATGTGTTAATTAAATTAGGTTTTAGCTATTTTCAATCAAGCTCAGACTCTTTTCAGGATCCATTTTCTGGTCTGGTCTTTGATATGACCAGCTTAGGTGTTATCAAGTTTCTCAGTAAGTGATCAAGCTTGGGGGTGGTGGGGCAACTGCCATATTCTTCCTTCATGAAGAGAGAGAGGAACAAACACAGGGACAGATCTTCTACCAATAAGAAAGAAGACCCAGGAGTAGAGATCATTGTTTGGAGCCAAGATCTTGTCCTGGGGTCCTCTTAGATCTAAGAGAAGACTGACTCACAACCACAAGGGCATCTCCATGGATGCTAGGCCTACAAATGTTGAAAGAAAACAAGGATTTACCTCCTAAATTGTAAACTAACGGAAAGTCTTCTTCTAGTGTCTGAGCTGCATGCTCAAACTTGTAGCCTCCTAAACAGGAGAGACTAAATTTCTAGTTCTTAAAGTCATTCCCTTGTGGTATTTCTGTTATAGCAGCACTAGATAACTGAGACAATTCTCCTCAACAATTGCCTTTTCCAAATATTATTATTTTTAGATACTGAAATGGTTAATTTCTAAAGTCAATTTTCATCAATAAACGCTCTTTTTTCGTTTCTATAGTATCATCCATTTCAGCTAGAAGAATTGTATTTTTGTAATTCTGTACATATATCTAGAAACATTGAAAATGTCAGAAGATAAAAATTACAATGTTAAGGTGCATACATGTAGATTTAAGGTTTACCTTCCTTCAATATTATTTTAAAGGAAAAGTGTTATACATCACCCAACAGAGAAGGCGTATTCTGGTTATACACTCCTCTATTAAGTTTAGTTCTCTGTTTTCTAATGCCAGAAAGAATCTTACAATACTTTATAAAAAAAGAAGTATAATTTTAAATTCTTATCAATGGCATAAATTGCATGATGATTAAACCTGAGAGATATAATTATTTCTACCACCACTCTCATGTATTCATTAACATCAAGAAAATGAAGATTCTCACCACTGGGCCAATTGGCAACATCATGATAGATGGAGAAGAAATTGAGATTGTTAACAATTTCAGCTTGCTTGATTCCACAATCAATATTCTTGGGACCAGAAGTCAGGAAGTTAAAAGACAAATTGCTTTAGGAAAGTCTGCTGTTGGGACCTCTCCTGAGCGTTGAAGAGCAAGGATGTCATGCTAGCGACTAAGATGCACCTGATATAGGCCATAGTCTTTGAAATTACTTGCTGTGCATCAGAAAGCTGGACAACGTCTAAGGATAAAAGAGGAAGAATTAATGTGTTTAAGTTTCAGTTCTAGAGAAGAGTATTTAACATATGATGACTGCCAGGGGAACTAACAGGTCTGTCCTAGAGAGGGAGAAACGAAGCTTCTCTTTGGATGCAAGGATTTTGAGGCTCTGTCTCATATACTTTGAGATGTAGCCAGGAAAGATGAGTCTTTGGAGATGGATATGATGCTTGGAATGGTCGAGGGACAGGACAGGAGAGAAAGAGACATGAGATAAGATGGATTGACATAATAACTGGAGTAATGAGAGTAGGTGTGCTAGAAACAGTGAGATGGGTTCAAGACCGAGCAGGGTTCAGAGCTATTGTACATAGGGTCACTGTGAATCATAGTTGATTCAATGGAACATAATAATAATAACAGCAGCAACAACAAATCATTCTCTCTCAACTAATGCTGAATTATAACGTGAATTAATTTTATTGTTAAAATTATTTGAAAATCCATAAACTGGAAATTTGGCATGTTTTGAACATTTTAATGACATTGTCATTATAAAATTCATTTTTAGGAAGGCAATATTGATTCAGAGCGGTGTTTTTCCAGAGTAAAACCATCATCGCTTATGGATTACAGTAATCAGAATTGAAATAAATTCTCAAATACACAGACAAATCTTATCAGTATTAACAATTTGGGACAAGGACCAGGTTTACAATGTGAAATTTCTTGCTTGAAAGATCTTTATTTAATATAGCATAATGGAAGAGTACTTTATAGATAGTAATACATTAAACATATTTATAGGGAACTTATTCCTCATCACTGTTGTTAGGATTTATGATTCTGACTTCATTAAAAATGCAGATATCTGAGTTAAAGCCATCAGCTTCACTGAGAATAAGGGGGGTTAGTGTAAGATCATGGCAACATGTCTGCTACTGGAGTAACCTGCTTACAATCAAATCATGGAAGACAGAAGAAATTGAGAACTTTGGTAACAGGATTTGAAGAGAAGGACCAGTCTCAAATTGCATGCCTTTGCGTTGGCAGCACAATGACTTACTAGAAACATATCTATAACATATA
>NW_006399845.1:2419283-2429169 GCF_000299155.1 Elephantulus edwardii | reverse complement strand
CAGTAGCCTATGAAACTTGGGGAGGGTATTGCAGCCCTGCCTCTGAGTTAATTTGATAAATAAAAGCAATGAAACAAAAATCCTTGTTGTTTCACAGAAAATTGTGTTGTCTAAATGTAATACAAGGGCCTTAACCTGAAAAAAAAAAGAGTCCAGAATAAGAGCTGCATAGTAAAGTGGTCCAGGGTGGGGTGGGGGCTGGGGGTGGGTACTGTATAACAATGAAAGAACATTTTTCCAAAGAAAAAAGAGAAAGGTGGAGGGAGAGGCAGGGAGGAAAATATGCAACAATGAATGAATGGAAATCCAAGTTTGTTATTAGCTTTCATTAAAATCTCAATTAAAAAAAAAAAAAAGACAAATTGCATTAGGTTAGACTACAGTCAGAGAACTCTCCAGAGTACTAAAGAGCAAAAAGTTCAGTCTAGAGATTAAGGTATGCCTGATCCAGGCCATGGTCTTCACAGTTAGTGATATAGATCAGAGAGCTGGACAATTACTAAGGACAACAGAAGAATTGATGCCTTCAAATTGTGGTGCTTGAGAAGAATGTTGAACATACCTTGAACCTCCAAGAAAAGAAATAGTTCTTTCTTGGAGAGGGTGAAACCAAGTTTCTCCTTGAAGGCTAGGATTTTGAAGCTCCATCTCACATACTTTACATATGTCAATGAGAGAGATGGGTTCTTGGAAAAGGACATCATTTTCAGAAGGGTGAAGCCACAGCACAGGAGAGGAAGACCCCGGATGAGATTGATTGATATAGTAACTGGAGCAACGGAGGTTGGTATGTTGGAATCAGTGATATTGGCTCAGGACAGGGTAGACTTCAGAGCTGCTTTACATAGAATCTCTATGGGTCACAGGCGATGTGACAGCACATAACAATATGTGTGCACACACATTTAGATTTAAATGTCATTGTTATTAGGTTTTGTTGAGTCAGGTATAACTCATAGTAACCAAATGATGTCCCGACCTGCAGGATCTTTTCAGTGGGGACCCTGGGAAGGAAAGAACGACAAAAAAAGGGACAGGAGACACAGAGGCATGGAGACAAGTTGAGATTCCAATCAAGTCTCAAATTTATTGAAAGCATTCACAGCTTAGATACAGAAGCACAATGTGGGGAGTGGAAAAGAGAAATAACATCATGTCATTTCTAGTAATCTGAAAGTTATCTGGTAAACAGAAACTTAGCAGGACGTTTCTCGAAGCCTATCCTCCCAGGGTGGGGTAAACTGAAACCTATCCTCCCAGGTCAACATGTCCAAACATGTTCTTGGAGAATTACAAAATGGTTTTAGGGAATTACAAAATGGCTTCATCTAAGTTAGTCTTATAGCTTCCGACAAAATGAACAACAAATACAAACCTAATCTAACATACCTGAACTCGTTGATATAGGTACTGTGTCAATCCAGCTTATTAAGGGTCTTCCTATCTTTTCAGGACCCTCCATCTTTCTAAGCATGAGGTCTTTATTCAAAGAGTAGCCTCTCTTAGCAACGTGCTCAAAGTATGTGAGACAAAGTTTCTCCATTCTTGCCTCTAACGAGCCCTCTGGCTGCACCTTCTCCAAGACATATCTGTTTGTTCTTTGAGTAGTCCATGAAATATTCAAATCTTCTCCAACACATAGTTCAAAGACATTAATTCTTCTGTCATCTTTATTCATTGGTCAGCTGTCAAAGGCATAGTAAAATGATTTAAAAGATTATGGCCTGAATCAAGCACACCTTAATCTTCAAACTGACATCATTGCTTTTCAGTAACTTGGAGAGTTTCTGGACATAAGTTTTCTGATCTTTTGACTGATACTACCAAGGATGTATATTGTGGATTTAAGTGAGATGAAGTTATTGACATACATACACACCAATATATTTCTTGACAAATACATATAAATTGGCAAGTATAGATGAACACACATATAGACATATATATTGACAAATATATGTAGACATAGATATATGTACACAAATACTTATATTGACAAATATATGTATATATATTAATTGGACAGTAATATATTTCTCATTCTTCTCCCAAACAATATCAGGTGGATGTATTGCTGTGTACTATCGACACAAAACTGACTTATAGCTGACCATCCAGATGGCTTCTAGCAGCAGTAAATCATGAGAGTTGATTGCCTATCTTTCTGACACAGAGAGGCTGGCAGATAAGCCTGTATGCATGTATGTATTTGGACTTCACTGCTTTTGCTTCTTCTCCACCTAAGACAAAGACATTGGTCTTATTTACGGAGAGGTAGAATACTATGATATTTGCTGGTTTTTTACATTATGAAAAGTACATTACTGCAATGTTTATCTGCTATTATATCTGAAGTACTTGAAATAACATACAGTAGGTGCTCAGTAAATATTTATTGAAGAAAAGAAATAATTTTCATTTTCTACCTATGGTCAAACAAGTTTCTACAGAATAAACATTTAATGTTTTCATAAAAAATATTTATTTATATTCACAGTTGTTTCTGTAGGGAGGCCTGGAGGCATAGTCCACAGTGAGTTATGTGCTCCTAAATCAAATGTGGCACCTGAATCAAAAGTGGTGGTTAGAATCCACCAGGAGCAAAGGGGGGAAAGAAGGACAGTCGTCTACCGTTTGATTTATAGCCTTCAAAAATCCACCGGTAGATCAGCTCTGAATTGATTCCAATGGAATAGCAATACGTTTTGAGGGCTTATTCTCTACCAGTCATATGTACATCAAGATGAAGACATTGTTATGAAAGAAATAAAGTTTTTCTTGTTCTGTCCACAGCTTCTAGTCTTGAAACCTGAACAGACAAGTATCCATTCGCTGTACTAACAGAGAACAGTAGAAGACATAAATACTCTAGGCTGGGATCATATGGTTAGTTATTACTAGGCATTTTTTTAAAAAAATATCTTCATTGTTTCATAGCCAAAAATTCAATCAGTGTGCATTTATGAAGTACATACTAGCATCACAAGCCAACATATCCAATTTTACTAGCCAAGAAAGCGTTCCAAATTGGTGAAGCTCCTAAGATGCTGTTGGAGTATTACACTGGACACTGATCCTTTGAAGCTGCACCCCATGGACTAGAAATTTTCCAGGATCTAGTTCATTACTTGTATAAGGAAATAAAAGAATTCCAGAAGCTACATCAAGAAGACAGAGATTCTTACCACTGAGCCATTTGACAGCACCAGGAATGATAGAGAAGAGATTGAGATTGTTAACAGTTAAAGTTTGCTCAGCTCCACAATCAATGCTTTTAGCACCAGCAGTCAGGAAATCAAAAGACAAATTGTACTAGGTAAATATGTCATCAGGGACCTCTCCAGAGTACTAAAAAGCAATGATGTCAGTCTAGAGACTAAGATGCACCTAATCCAGGACATAGTCTTTGCAATTACTTGCTATGCATTAGAGAGCTGGACAATGACTAAGAACAATAGAAGAAGAATCAATACCTTCAAATTGTAGTGTTGGAGAAGAGTCTTGAACATACCATTGACCACCAAGAGTGAAATCAAGGTTCTCCTTGGAAGCTAGGATTTTGGAGCTCTCTCGCACATACTTTGTGTATATGGCCAGGAGGACTGATCCTTGGAGAAGGACATCATGCTTGGAAGGGTGGAGGAATAGCACAGGAGAGGAAGACCTTGGATGAGATGGATTGATGCAGTAACTGATTCAATGAAGGTTTGTATGTTGGAATTAGTGAGACTGGCTCAGGATGGGGCAGGGTTCAGAGATGCTGTACATAATTGGTCCCAGGTGACTCGATGGCACATAACAACAACAGCACTCATTATATTATGGACATTATTAATCTGTTGTTTTTAATAATCCTACCCAGGAGAATCTTGCTTGGATAGGTGAAGAGGCAGCAAGGAAAGGAAAACTCTTGACCAGTTGGAGTGACATGGTGACTGATTCAATTGGTTGAGAGTGTCAGAGATTATGCAGATGGCATAGGATAGGACAGGTTTCAGATCTCTTGTTCTTAGGATTGTTATGAGTCATACTCAACTCAACAACACCGAACAACAAAAAGAACCCAGGACAATAGACTGCCCACCTTAACTGAGAAAGAATGGTTAAGCATACCTGCATTTATTTCATTAGTCTACTGTCAGCAGAATAGGGCAAGGTTCAGATCTGTTGTCCATAGGGTTGCCATGAGTCATAGTGGACTGGATTATACTTAATGACAATTGTCAACAGTTGTTTGAGTTCACTAATCTCCATTGTTTTTGTAGATTAATTGAACTTTGGAATTCTTGCCAGGGTTTTGGGCCTCTTTTTTGTTTTTCCTACATTTCCCTACTCTCCTTTGCTTCATGTACATTGTATGTTGTTTGATAGCTTGTCTTGACAACCTGATCTCTCATTGCAGTTTGTGCTCCTGAGTTTTTAAGTGCCAACTCTATGTGATTCAATCCTTTGACAGAAAAGTCACAGTCTTCTCTAAGGAATCTACAATTGCCTAGGTTAACATTAACTAATTTACTATTTTCTTCCCTCTTTTTAAAAACTTACCTGGCATTTGACTCAACAGCTGAAGTCTCCTTTATTTGTAGCATACTTCTAGCTAATTGACAGCTGATCAATTAATTATGGAGATGCTATGAGATAGCTCAGGATTGCCAAAGACAGAGTCATAGACCACCTAATTAGAATCATACTATTTCTGCCCCAAGCTATCAGTACAACTCTGGACAAGCTATTACTCTGTGCTCTCGCATCCTCACTTTTCAAAAAAATAAAGAAAGAAAAGAAAGTAAAGAAAATATCTATCAATCAACCATATAGATTTTTAGATTTTTAAAAAATTTATTATTATTATTATTATTATTATTATTCATTTTAATGAAAATTTACAGAGATTTTGTGGTTGTTTTTTTTTTTTAGTTTTGGAGATACCGGACAACACAAACTGATAAACACATGTTAACCCACCCAGAGACACTTTTCTTAAAAAGAAAGGTGGGGAAATGTGCTTCTTACGCACAGGGATCACTATTACTCAGAATCAACTCAATAGCAATTTGTTTGTCCCTCAGTTTCTTGAGAAAACGAAATTAGATAATTATTGTAAAGTGCTTATCATCATTTTAGTGTACTGTAATACTTATCTTTGTATTATGTTAAATGTTTGTCTACTGTGATATGCTAATGTGTAACATTTCCTCAACATCCAGGCAGCATACACATACATTCAGAGATGTCTGATAACAATACCTTACATAAACTTACTCTATCAGTATGACCACTATTAAATAAAATATCTGTAAATAGACCACACCCTGAACCATTCCCAGAAAAAGAGATTTTTTTGGGAATCGGGGAGGAGAGAGAAGCGGAGCTTTCAGATCTCCAAATTCTAACCCAGGTAACCTCAGGCCACATTGGCCAGCGCTCGTACCCTGAAGCATTGCCGGGAAAAGAGTTTTTTGGGAATCGGGGAGGAGAGAGAAGTGGAGGTTTCAGTTGATGCCTTTGAGCTTTGGTGCTGGAAGAGAGTGTTGAATATACCATAGACTGCTAGGAGAACAAACAGATTTGTCCCGGAGAAGGTGAAGCTGCAATGTTCCTTGGAGTCAAGGATTCTGAAGCTTCCTCTGACATACTCTGGGCATGTTGCAAGGAGAGACTGGTCCTTGGAGAGGGACATCATGTTGGGCAAAGTGGAGGGGCGGCGAAGGAGATGAAGACCTTCAATGAGATGGATCGATTCTATGACTGGAGTGGTGGGGCTAAGTGCATTTGAGATGGCTAGGTTGGCACAGGATAGAACAGCGTTTAGAGTTCTTGTACTTGGGATTGCTATGAGTTGCAAACGACTCGATGACATATAACAACAACAACATACATAGACCAGGAGGCTGTTATGTGAACAGAGCAAAGGAATGCAACATGATTTAAAATTACAAAGGGAATGCATCAGGATTGTATTCTCACTTCATACCAATTCAAACTGTGTGATGGGCAAATTATTTGAGAATCTGGACTCTATGAAGAGAAATGTGCCATCAGGACTAGAGGGAGATACATCAATAACCTACATTATGCAGATGACACAACCTTGCTTCCTGTAAGTGAGGAGGACTTGAAGCACTTGTTGCAGAAGATCAAGGAACGCAGGCTTCAGTATGAATTGCATTCCAGTGTCCAGAATACAAATATTCTTACCACTGGACTGTCATGATAGATGGAAAAAGATTGAAACTGTCAACAACTTCATTTTACTTGAATCCATAATTAACAACCTTGGTATCAGCAGTCAGGAAATCAGGAGAAGTATTTCATTGGGAAAGTCTGCAGTTAGAGACCTCTCCAAATTATTGAGGAGTAATGATGTCAGTTTGAGGACTAAGGTGCATCTGTTTCAAGGCATGGTCTTTCCAATCACTTGCTATGCATTTGAGAGCTGAACAATGAATGGGATGACAGAGGAAGAATTGACGCCTTTGGGGTGTGATGTTGGAGATGTCACTGAACATCCCATGGACTCTCAAAAGAACAAACAGCTATGTCTTGGAAAGAGTACAGTCAGAGTACTCTTTGGAGGCAAAGATGATGAAACTTCACCTCACGTAATTTGTGCATGTAGCTAGAAGGGGCTATTCCTTGGACAGTGACATTATACTTAGAAGGACAGAGGGTCTGAGAAGGAGAGGAAGACCCTTGACCAAGTGGATTGACGTGGTGACTGCCACAATGGGCTCTACTATGTCAGAGAGTGTGAACATGATCATGGTTCTGATCTGTTGTTCATAGGGTTGCTTATGAATGGTACTCAAGTCGATGACACTTAACAACAACAACAACAACAACAACAACAAATAAAACACTTAAAGAAATGGGTGAAGAATAATAAAGACCACCAGAGTATAGTGGAAAAAGAAAAGGATATCCTTATGAATTTGTGTTGCATTAAATTTCCCCTAAGTTGTCCTGGTGACCATCTTCTCATCAGGAGAAAGATGGGCATTTTCCTCCTATAAATATTTATAGTCTTCAAAGTTCAGTAGAGGATTGCTATGAGTCTGAACCAACTTGATGGCAGTGAGTGAGAAATTTCTCATAGATTTGAAGGAAAATCTCAAGTTGACCATGTAGGCAGTGTTTTCAATTTACTACAGGGCAATTCAATTCTCATTTTTGGCTGGATTGTTAAGCATAAGAATTATAGATTTTCCAAAAAGATAATGAACTAAAAATAAACACTCATAAAATCCTATTGAGATGGAACCAGTGTCTAATTGTTCACTTTAAAAACACTACTGTGGAGCTGGAAGGAGTAATCATGGAGCATACCGGCAAGGTTCTTTATAATATCTTTCTATTTGATCTTCATGATGACCATGCAAGTGTATTAGCTCCGTTTCACAGACTAAATTCTTAACCTTAGGATGACCAGGCAAAATGCCTAAAGTTCTTATACTTAGTAAAAAGCAGAATAATTTGGAAAGTAGCTTTTTCTTTCTTATTTTTTCTTTTTTTCTTATAGAATCACATCACTCTCTCGGGGAACATAAAATTTTCATAAGATTCTCTGCAACTCAGAACCCCAATATATAACCAGTCAGCAGTTTACAGATTCTAAATCTTCTTCCCTGATCCTCTTCGTCAAAGCCATTCTGTATTCTGGGTAGCTTCTTGGAAGAGAGGTTTATGCCTTATTTTAGGCCAGTTTAGTTCTCCATTTGTGCACAGTGTTACCAGTGTAGATCCATGCACTGCCATTGAATAGATTATAACTCATAGCAATTCTATGTCCTTGCCGGACTCTGTCCCATAGGGTTTCCAAGGCTGTAAATATTTACATGACCAGACTACCTCATCTTTGTCCTATAAACTTAATGGTAAATTCAAGCTGACATTTCTTCAGTTAGCAGCTCAATGCTTCACTTTCTATACCACCAGGCCTTGTTCCACAGACACTCAAAGACAATAATCCAAACTGAGTAACGAAATAGTACATTATGGTGGCAACGGGTATAGAAAAGAACAGCTTAAATTTTAATCCCATTTTTATTACTTTAATTTAGCAACTGTTGGTTTAGACAAAGAATTTAATTGTCTAAGCCTTATTTTCTTTAAGTGAAAAGAAGATAATAATAGTAACTACAGAATTAGGGTTTTGCTTTGACCTGCTTTAACTCTTTTAGAGTCATTTGAGAGAAATGTTAAAGAGCAAATTGGTTTTTCATTCAATAATTCCTTTACATTTTATACTATTTATTTAGTCCTCACATTTTAACAGCCCTTATAGAATTTATTTGAAGATTAAGTGTTATTGTATTTAACTCTTTGGGCATGTAAGTAAGGAGGGACCAGCCTTTGGAGAAAGATATCATATTCGGAAGGTTCGAGGGACACCACAGGAGAGAAACATCCCAGATATTACACAGTAACTAAGATAATAAGAGTAGATGTATCACAGACAGTGAGATTGGCTGAGAATAGAGCAGGATTCAGAGCTATTGTACACAGGGTTGCTATGAGTCAACTCAATGGTACATAATAACAATATATAAATCCATATCTAATAAATATGTTATATTATTTTAATTCAATAAATTTTATTATATGTGCCTATTTTAAACAATAGATAGATACTTAGACAAATATCTTGCATGTATTATGTACTAAATAAATTATCCTAATCCTCCAGGTCATATAGCCCTGGTGTACAAGTTGCCGTACCATGATCACTTGTGGTTGCTGTGAGGCTGAACACTGTGACACTGATATGACAAATGTTAATGGTTGGTTACCCAATGCGGACAGAGAGTTGGGTGGAGCTCCCTGATTAAAACAAGCTTGGAAGGAGGAGTGGCATCCACTTCCATAATAGCTTGCCTCCAGAAACCCTATGAACCTGGAGAGAGGATGAAAGGCACCCAAGCGTTGAGGACTCTCCTTCATAGGGTCTCTATGAGTCGCCTGCGACTCGATGGCACTTAACAACAACAAAAACATTCAATAAAGAGCTTAAACCAATCTTGACGCCACACTTCTCCTCATAGAGCTCAGCCTCTCAGATAATTTGTTCTGCGTACAGGGTGAAAAAGTATGGAGATCGGATACAACATCCCTAGTGTACACCCTTCAGAATTTTGAACCATGCAGTGTTTCCTTCCTCTGTTCTGAAGACTGCCTCTTGGTCCAAGTATAGGTTTTGCATCAGCATGATTAAGTGCCTGGGATTCCCATTCTTCTCAGAGTCAGCCACAGTTTGTTATGATCCACACAGTCAAATGCCTTTGCATAATCAATGACAGACAGACATTCCTCTGGTATTTCCTGCTTTCATCCAAGGTCCATCTAACATTAGCAACAATATCCCTAGTATCATGACCCCTTCCTTCTAAACCCAGCCTGGACTTCTGGCAGTTCTCTGCTGATGTGCTGTTCCAGTTGTTTTTGGATAATCTTCAGCAGAATCTTGCTTACATGTGAAATCAATGAGATTGTTCTATAGTTTCTATACTCTGTTGGGTCATCATTCTTTGGGATGGATACAAATATAGATCTCTTCCAGTCAGTTCGCCAAGTGATTGTTCTCCAAATTTCTTGGCACAACTTGGTGAGCACATCCAAGGCAGCATCTGTTAGTTGAAATACATCAGTCGGTATGCCATCTATTCATGGGGCTTATTCTTGCTATTTCCTTCAAAGCAGCTAGACCCTCTTCCTTCGTCATCCTAGGCTCTTGCTTATATGTTGTTTCATTAAATTCTTCTGTATCTGCCAATTCCTTTCTATACAGTGACTCAGTATATTCTTTCCATCTTCTTGTAATACATCCTGGATCATTTACTATTCTGCCTAAAACATCCTTGATATTATCAACTCGACATGTGAATTCGTT
>NW_006399845.1:2408376-2418153 GCF_000299155.1 Elephantulus edwardii | reverse complement strand
TTGGACATGTTGTAAGGAGGGACCAGTCCTTGAAGAGAGAAATCATGCTTGGTAGGGTGGAAAGACAGTGCAGGAGGGGAAGACCCTCCATGTGGTGGATTGATTCAATGACTGGGGTAATCGGAGTGGGTACGTCAGAGACGGTGGGATTGGCACAGGACAGATCTGGGTTTAGAGCTGTTTTACAGAGGGTCGCTATGAGTTGCAAGCAACTCAATGGTGCATAACAACAACAATAACAACAACTATTCAAGAAAAGACAAGTATATTAGCCTTAATCTGTTGAAAAGGAAATAGACTAATTTACATATAAGCTGATCTGCGAGAACAATACTAAGAGAGAGACATGTAGAACACTGTATAGAAAGTAGTGGCATAAATTCTAAGGGGAAAGAAAGCAGAGAAACTCTACAACCAATCTGTAGTTTATATCTGTATATTAAGTCTGATGCAGTGAAAATCTGTAAGAAGAGAATCAAGAAAGTGGAAATTTACAGTTATTAGATGACCTTACTTTGACTCCAACTTACAGCAGTGCCATGAACTACAGTCCTATACGACCATCCTCATGACCATTGTCATACTGAAGCCCTTTGCGGAAGTCACTGTGTCAATTCATTTCTTTGAGAATCTTTCTTTTGCAGAATCTTTACCTTCCCCAGGCCTTCTCTTTCCAAGGACTGGTTTCCTCCTAAAAATATGTCCAAAATGAGGCAAAGTTTGTTTCTCAGGAGCATTCTGATTGTACTTTCTTCAGGACAGATTTGTTTGTTGTTTTGGAAATCCCTTGTATATTGGGTACTCTTTGCCAATACTATAATTCAAAGACATCAATTATTCTTTGATCTGCCTAATTAATAGTCCAACTTTCAGAAGCATGTTGTTACTGTTATGTGCTATTAAGTCGATTCTGACTCTTAGTATCCTATGAACAACGGCTATGAACATTTACCTACTCTGAGCCAACCTCACCAAATTTGATACCTGACCCCGTTGCCATGGTCATTGATTCAATCAATCTAATTCAGGATCTTTTTTCTTGCAGTGACCTTTCAGCTCTCCAAGCAAGTCCAAGGGTAAATCTTCCCTCTGATGACGGACCCCTCCTGACAATACACCCAAAGTATGTGAAATGGAGATTAAAAATCTTTGCCTACAAGGAGCAACTTGGTTTCACCCTCACCTATATAGATCTATTTGTTCTATTAGCAGACCATGATATGTTCAATACTTGTTTATAGCTCCATAACTCATAGGCCTCGATTCTTCTGTTGTCCTTAGTCATTGATCAATTTTCAAATGCATAGCAAGTAATTGAGAAGACCATAGGCTGAATCAGGCACACCTGAGTCTTTAGGCTGACATTGTTGCTCTATAGCACTCTAGAAGGGTTCTTGGCAGCAGATAGTCTAATGCAGTGCTACTGCTCTTTTTTAATTTCCTGACTGCTAGCAAAGGGAATTGGTTGTGGATCCCAGAAAGATAAAATAGTTAACACCTTCAATTGTTTCTCCATCTAGCATAAATCTGCCTATTGACTTAGTGGTGGGTTGTGGTTTGTTTTTTTTTTTTTTGTTTTTTTTGTTTGTTTGTTTGTTTTTACTGGAGAAGAGTGCTGAATATACCATAGACTTCTAGGAGAACAAACAGTTTTGTCCTGGAAAGGGTGAAGCAGGAATGCTCCTTGGATTTAAGGATTCTGAAGCTTCGTCTGACCTACTTTGGGCATGTTGCAAGGAGGGACTGGTCCTTGGAGAGGGACATCAAGTTTGGGAGAGTGGAGGGACGGTGCAGAAGAGGAAGACCCTCGATGAGATGGAGCGATTCTGTGAGTGGGGTGGTGGGAAAGAGTGTGTCAGAGATGGCAAGGGTGGCACAGGATAGAGCAGTGTTTAGGGCTCTTGTACGTAGGGTCGTTAAGAGTCACAAGCAACTTGATGGCACATAACAACAACTAGTTTATTTACAAAATTCAAATACATTGTTTTCAAGAACAAATTCTTTCAATTTCCCTCACCTCTCCACCCATTATATTGTACAATGCTGAAATGCAATCCATATTGAAGGATGCAGTCCTTGATTTTATGCAGCAAGCCCTTAAAATCTTCCTCAGTTTTAGCAAGCAAGGTCGTAACATCTGTATAATGCAGGCTATTGTTGAGTCTTCTTCCTCCAATCCTGATGCCACATTTTTCTTCATAAAGTCAAGCCTCTTAAATAATCTGCTCAGTATATTGATTGAAAAGACATGGAGAATACATCCCTAATACACTCCTTTCTTGATTTTGAACTCTGCAGTATTACCTTGCTCCATTCTGAAAACAGCCACTTGGTCTAGTTATCAGTTTTATGTGAGCACAATCAAGAGTTCTGGGATTCTACTTCTTCTCAATGTTAGTCAATATTTGTTGTGATCAACACAGTCAAATGTCTTTGCATAGTTGATGAAACACAGATACAGATCTTCATCCTACTCTCTATTTTCAACCAAGATGCCTCTGGCATCAGTAATAGTATCCCTGGTGTTATGGCCTCTTCTAAACCCAGCTTCTATTTCTAGAAATTCTCTGCTGATGATGTACTGTTATAGTAACTTTTGGACAATCTTCAGCAAAATTTTTCTTGCATGTGATATTGCTGATATAGTTTCATAATTTCTACATTATGTTGAATCATTTTTTTAAAATGGAAATTACTATGGATTTTTTTCCTGTCAGTAGCAAGTAGCCAGATAGCAGTTTTCCAGATTTCTTTTTTTTTTTTAATTTTTTTTTTTTCCATTATAACAGCCATCTTAGTTTTCCAGATTTCTTGGCACAACATGATGACCACATCCATGGCTAATTTGTTTGCTGAAATATGCCAATTGGCATTTTATCAATTTCTCATGCCATTTCCCCCCCAATTTTCAGAACAGCTTTAACTTCTTCTTTTATTACCATTGATTCTTGATCGTATGTTACTTCTTGAAATGACTTCTTTTTTGTACAGAGACTTCATGTATGCTTTTGATCTTCTTTTTATGCTCCCTGAATAATTCAAGACTTTGGCTAAAGCTTCTTTAAGCGACCAATTTTAACTTTAGCCTTGGATTTGTTCTTCAGTTTCTTCAACTTGAGAAATGTAGGCGAGTTCTTCCCTTTTGATTTTCTGATTCCAGCCTTTTTGCACAGTTTTTTATACTACTTTGTCTTCATGAGCTTCCCTTTGAAATCTAATTTTCAACTCTTTAACTTCATTTTTTCCCTTTGTTTTGGCTTCTTGGCATTCTAGGATACCATTCAGTCTTTTCTGACATCCATTTTGGTCATTGCTTGCTCTTATGCCTTTATAATGACCTTTACTTTGTTTATGGATGATGTACTTGATATTATGCCACAGCTCATCTGATCTTTGTTCAATAGTGTTCAATGCTTTGGATCAAGTGTATCTTAGACTTTAAATGAACACCATTACTCTTTAAGAACTTTGGATAGGTCCTTGAGAGTAGAAAACCCTAGTGAAACACACCTTCAACTGCTTTTACCTTGAATGTTAATTGTGGATTCAACTATACTGAAATTGTTAAGAACTTCAATCTTCTCCTTTTATCACGGTATTCCCTATTGGTAAAGTGGTGAGGATTTTTGTTTTCTTAATGTTGAGATGCAACCCATTTTCATTTTCTGCGATCAAGATACTGTGTTCTGCATAACACAAGTTTTTTAATGAATTTCCTGATTTTAAACCATGCAGTGATCCTTGCTTTACTTGGACACCTACTTATTAGTCTACATATAGGTTTTACACAAACACAATTAAGTGTTTTACGATTCCCATTCTTCTCAATAGTAACCATAATTTGTTATAATCAACAGTGTCAAATGCCTTTGGATAATGAATAAAACAGAAGTAAATACCTTTCTTATATCCTCTGCTTTCAGGCAAAATTCAATGTATGGCCTCCTCTAAATCCAACTTGCATTTCTGGAACTTTCTTTTCCACCTCAGTTGGTATTCCATCAATTCCTGGGGTTTGGGGTTTTATGTAATTAATTAATTTATTGCCAATGCTTTCAGTGTAGCTTGGGTTTCTTTTTGTCATTACTATTATTTTTTAATCACATGCTATTTCTGACATGGTTCAGTGTCAGTCAATTCTTTTCATGACAGTGACTTTGTGCTTTACTTTCCCTGTATTTTGATGTTTTCTGCATCATTCAAAATTTTGTCCATAGAATGCTTCAGTGTTGCAATTTAAGGCTTATGTTTGTTCTTTCATTCTTTCATCTTTAAAGTGTCATGCATGTTCTTCCTTCTTGGTTTTCTAACTCCAGCTCTTTGCCCATTTCATTATAATACTCTGCTTTGTCTTCTCATGATGTCTTTTGAAATTTTCTATTCAGCTTTCTTACTTAGCATTTAGTTATTTTGTTTTGGCTTCTTTTGCTTGCAATGCAAATTTCAGAATCTCTTCTGACATCAATTTATATATTTTTTTTTTCTTCCGCTTCTTTTGCTTGCAATGCAAATTTCAGAATCTCTTCTGACATCAATTTATATATTTTTTTTTTCTTCCCTGTCTTTGGATAGCATTTGAAATCTTCATGGATGAAGAAAACCTCTTTGGAGTTTGAATGATCAATCATTCAGCTACTGGTTAG
This sequence comes from Elephantulus edwardii, assembly GCF_000299155.1. Taxonomy (NCBI): domain Eukaryota; kingdom Metazoa; phylum Chordata; class Mammalia; order Macroscelidea; family Macroscelididae; genus Elephantulus; species Elephantulus edwardii. Next base: position 2,413,510 of record NW_006399845.1, on the reverse strand, counting down.
TTGGTTCACTTTTTATGCTATACAAGGACCATAATGAAATAACACTTGAAAATAACAAGGAAAAACTTCTGTTAAGCAAAACAAAATTAATGAATCACAAATAAATATATTCATGCGTATATGTGTATATATATATGATGCTGAATGAAAAAAAGCCAGATACCCAGAGTTTGCATACTATATAATTAGAGCTATCTAAAATTATATGACAAGCAAAGTAAATTAGTTGTTCTACAATCAGAACACTAGATATTTTTGATAGGGTAACATTGATTAAGATAGACAGTAAGGAACCAGGATGACAGTAATGTTCTACATCTTGATAGGGATGTGTATTAGGTTGAATTACACAATTAATATCTTGCAGGTCATAACATGTGAATTTATCTACTACAAAACGTGGGAGAGATTGGAGAGCGTTGTACTGAGTGAATGAACTCAGTCTTATAAGGACAAATACTGCATAAGACCATTGTTTTGAAAATAGAAGGATAACTGCAAAAATTTATGAAGACCAAGGGGGACAGTGAGAGTTGAGGGTTGAGGATGGGTAGGGGTGAAATCACAGGGTTGCACAATTCAGTGGGTGGAGAAAGGGGGTGAAGGAAAGGAATGATTTGACAGGGATCTGGAAGACAGAGGTAGATCTAATGGTCATTATCTTTATAAAACCCACTGCACGGGAATTACTATGTAAAAAACAATGTGACTAAAGAATCGTGTAAAATACAGCATGGGAATTACTGTATAAAAAACAATCTGAATAAAGAACAGTGTAAAATGCAGTATATATGATCTTTGCAAGCATACATTTCTACTTTCAGTTGTGCCTAATGCCAGTTCTCCATCTACCCTTGTGAAGATTTTATTACTACAACCAGTATAATTATATTATTTTATGCATAAACTATTTTCTATTGTATTTCTTAAATTATGAGAATACATATTAAAAATAGAGCCACTATTCTTCGATTGCTTTCTCTTTCCTCCAATTTGGGAAGTGAATAAGACTTTCTTATCTTTCTGTGTATACATTCTTCATTCTTAGCATCTCCATTTCAATCAGTCAAAGCCAAAATCCTGGTCATCTCCCTCATTCTCAACATCCAATCCATTCTCAAGACTTATGAAAACAATGCCTTAAATGTTTTCCTAGTCTGTCAGATTTTACCAGTTTTGAGATTGCTTGAAGCAACTTATTGCTCCATTTAAGAAGCTCTTTCTGTGCAAGAAGCAGCTTTCATCCCAGAACAAACTCCCTGTGGATTACTTCAATGCATCAAGCTTTCCTGGTATTTTTTTGTTCTGTGGGTTCACCATTGATTTGCTGTGAAAGTCCTGGCACTTGGGATGCTAGCATGGATTTGTTATTTTTTACAGCATCAGTTTACATGCCTGATAAAGATATTGTGCTTATTTATGATTTTGTTTTTATTTTTCCATTCAATTTATTTTTTTAATTGTGGCTTCAGTGAAAGTTTACAAAAAGATTGGCTTTTCATTCATTCATTCATGCACATTTTTCTTCCTACCCCTCCTCTAACTCACTTTGTAATGCATATCCTTTCCCGATTATTGTCATACCCTTAATTTCTGTTCTTTTTCAGATTTTCCTTCCCATCACTTATTCCAGTAGAGTGTTCATGGTCCATCCTTTCTTTGTCTTCTTTCCCTACCACTGTACCCTATCTGTTAGTCTTAGGCAATATTTGTCTTTTATGGCTAAAATATTTCACTTGGCATAGTATCTTACAGACTAATCCATGCTGTGTAGTGTTTTATAAGTTCATTGTCTTTCAATGCAGCATAATATTCTATTGTGTGAATAAACCATACTTTGTCTATCGATTCATTTGTTGATAGGGACTTGGGTGTTTCCTTCTCTGCTGTTGTGAATAATGCTGCAATAACCATGGATGTGCAAACATCTGTTTATATCACAGCTCTGATTTCCCAGTAGTTTGAGAGCTGAATCAAATAGTCATTTTACTTTCAAGTTTTTGAAGCAGAGCAGACTGCCTTCCATAGTTTTACCATCTAACATTTCTACCAGTGGCATATGAGAGTTCCAATTTCTCCACGTCCTTGCCAGTATTTGTTGTTTCCTTTCCTGTTGAACTTTGATATTGTTGCTGGGGTGAGATGATATCTCATTATTGTTTTGATTTGAATCTCTCTAATAATGATTTTGAGCCTTTTTTCAAGTGTTTTTGGCCATCTGACAGAAGCATCTGTTCATATCTTTTTCCTATTTTGTGACTGGATTATTGATCCTTCTCTTGTTGATGCATCAAAATGTTGTATAAATTTTGGATATGATTATTTTATTAAATATTCCATTGCCAAACATTTTTCTAGGTCTTTGGGCCTCCTTTTGACTCTATTGGGCAAATTTTTGATACACACAATAATTTGATTTTTAGAAGGTTCCATTTCTCTGTTTTATCATCTCCTGGTTGTTTTGCTTTTGGTAATGGTTGAAGAGCTATTCATATCATTGATTAGCACTTCTTGAATTGTTCCTGTTATTTTTCTCTAATGATTTTTATACTTTTAATTTAATCCCTAAGTTGCTGATTCATATTGATTTGGTTTTTATTTACAATGTGAAGTGCGGATCTTGCTTCAGTTTTCTGCACTTTTTTTCCCAAAGCTTTTTGCCCAATATTCCTAGCACCATTTGTTAAAGAGTAATTTCTCCACTTCATTGACTTCATCTCCTTATCATAAAGCAGTTGAGGATAGGCATATGGGTTGATTTCTGGGTTCTTCTCAATTCTATGCCATTGATCCATGTGTCTGTCAATGTACCAGTACCATGTTGTCTTGATTACTACAGCTGTGTAGTAGGTTTTGAGGTTAAGGAGTGTGATATTACCTTGCTTTGCTTTTTTTCATCAACACTTTGCTTTTTTAGGGTCTCTTTTCAGAAAATATTGAAAATTGACTTTCCGTCCTTTGAAGAATGACATTACTACCAATATTGAGATTGTTTGTATTGAACTTGTAGATTATTTTTTCATGGAATTGTCATTTTCATGACATTGAGTTTTCTTATCCATGAGTGTGATATTCTTCTATTTATTTAGGAGTTAGATGTTTGTTAGTTTGTTTTATGTTGAAATGTTTTGTAATTTTTATATAGGTCTTTTTAAAAATTCATACATATTGTCTTTCACATTTTTTATTGTTATTATGTTTTATGCAATCATTCTCATACATTGTGTTTTGTAAAATTAATCATCATTGAACTATGCCAACCATTACTCCATCTTTTCGGGTCCCCAGTGAGTCATTCCTATTTCCTTTACCTTCTACCCACGAAATTGTGCAAATAAAGTTAGATGTGTTCCTAAGTATTCCATCTTGTGGTTAACTATTGTAATTAGTATTGTTTTTCTTATTTTCATTTCTTTGTTCTCCTTGCTACTGTAGAGAAATCTAACTGATTTTTGTATGTTGATATTGCATCTTGTCACTTCACTTAATTGATCAACTATGTCCAACAGCTTTCTTGCTTAATTTTTAGGACTGTTTACATATACTATCATATCTTCTCAATAAAAAGATAATTTTACTTCCTTCTTGCCAATTTGTGTTTTTTTTAAATTTCCTTCTCTTGACTTATTGCTCTTGCAATAAGCAGTATTGTACTTTCAACACAATACTGAATAAAAGTCATAATAGTGGGTGTTCCAGAGAACCTGGCTTTAATCTCTATCTATTAAGGGATGATGTTGGATATTATACTATATGCTTTTATGTTCAGAAAATTTCCCTCTAAGATATGGATATATAGAGATAGAAATAGATACATATATATATATATGGATAGATAGATCTGTTTAATTAATATAGCTCTGGAGTCCGATACTATGGTAAGGTCACAGAGGTAAGGAGCTATGCGACTAATCCCAAAGCATGCAGTTCAAATTCACCAGCTGCTCTGCACGAAAAAGATGGGCAGTCTTCTATTGTGTCATTTACTGCCTCTGAAAACCGACTGGAGGGTCAGTTATGAGTCAGTTTTAACTCTATATCTTTATATATCTGTATCATCTATCTATCTATTTAGCTAGTCTCTCTATCTATCTAATCTATCATTTATCTCTCCTATTTGCAGTAGCCTCATTATTTTACTTAATCATCTTATTTTTCCCTTTCCCCACCCCATAGTTTCCCTCCTGTTGTCACTGTATTCTGTTATTATATTGTAACATGATGTCAATTGCAACAACAACAATAATACATTGTCAGTATTATGAAGAGTAAGATTTCTTGGTCTTTTGGAAGTTTCTTCTTGGCTACTCTGCAATAAAATGCTTTTCTGTATCCTCTCCTTCTGGGCTGAGGCCTCTTGAATCTCCAGTTTTCCAATATCTATCGACCCTAATAATTGAAGGAAATATAAATGGCACAAAGCGACTTATTGTTTGAGACAAATAAAAATGTACATGGTGATGGTGGGGATATAGAGTGGAACCACGGGACCCAAGTGAAGAAAGAGTGAGGAACCAGTCTTTTGTCAATAGGGAGCTGAGTATGACTAATGAACAACTCAAATGGGAAAAGGCAGAAATCGTTTGCAACATACTCTAGATGCTCTGAAAGAAATGATCTGTTTCTCTTCTTACAGTATTAGGGATAGAACTAATGAGTTATTGATTATAAAAATAAATATTTAATGCCATTATTATCAGTGCTCTGAAGAAAAGTACTATCTACAATTTGGAACCTATTATGGGACCCATTATGAAACTTACATTGTTCTCTGGGGAATTTAGTTGAGATTTATTTCAGAAAGTGGCAATGAAACAAAATTTACACATTAAGTGTAAATAACGAAGGCAAAAAAGAGGAGACAGTGGTTACAGGCAGTGAGGCAGTGGCAGTAAAAAGGAGTGATATTTTATTGACATTTTTAGAAGGCTAGAAGGGACTCGGTAGATGAGAAGGGTTATCCTGGTGGAGGGTGGAGCTGGGAAGTAAGTGGGTAAGGCACTGGGATAATGGTGGGGTCAACACTTTAACTAACGCTTACCCCCACAATAAGGGATTTAACTTTAACTGCTCCACAAATTGCTGTCTGTCAGATACTCCTCTAAATCTGAACATTCAGATTAAGACAGACTAG
>NW_006399845.1:2397626-2405468 GCF_000299155.1 Elephantulus edwardii | reverse complement strand
TGTTGTGCATAGGGTCGCTATGAGTTGGAAATGACTCGATGGTACATAACAACAACAGAGAGGCTTGATAAGCATTATGAGAATGGGGTTATGGTTCAGGGATAGTTCTTTAGGACTGTGCCAAATAGAAAATCCTAGGCTTTCAGTCTTTCGGTAAGTATGTAACTTTCATTAAGTGTACCAAGGGATGCATGCATTTGATTATTTTCTAAGACTGTTGATGTTGGGTATTTTCATGTTGTTCTGACTCATAATGACACAAAGTAACAAAGTAGAGCTGCCCTATCGGGTTTTCTTGGCCATAATCTTGCAGATGTAGGTCACTTAGTGCTTGGTTATATTAGAATGATCAACTAAGCATTTAATTACTGTGTCACATAGCTAATTTTGGATAATATTATCAAATGAAAATCAATAATTTTGGTTTTTACTACTTTCCATAGTAAAATATACTTCTCATAGTATATTGTATAGAATACAATTATTGATTTGCTCCACTAAAAATTTAAAAAAAGCACACACATAGCAAACCCAACATAATTATGACAATAGAAGAATGTAGTAAAGTCCCATTCTTCTCCTTAGCTGTGCTTCTTAGCCTAAATTTTTCTCTATGTTGCTGAAGACTCTACACTATGTACAGAGATTAACAAAACATGTAGCAAAATATGAGTCTTTATTGCTGACTAAATGAGAATTTTTCAGCATGAATTTTTTTATGTGTTTAAAAAACCCCAAACACAACAAGTCCACTAAGTTCACTTGATATATATACTCAAGAGCAACTAGAAAATGTCCTCTCATTTTTTACTCATTGACAGTTTCCTCACTTCTTCATGTTGATTGCTGTCTAGTTGAAAATGACTCATAGTGACACTGTGAACAAAAGAACTGAAGCCTTTCTATAACTATTATCATTTCCTAACTAAGTTATCCAAAGGATTAAGTGAATGGGATAAACCAAGAATTCCAGGTTAAAGTGTAGTCACTTTGGTAGGGAAACTTATAGTAATGTAATCAGATTATTGAAAATAATAATACTAGGAAAAAATATTTTAAAAGGTATTTGTATATGTATATATAAAAAAATAGAAATACACACTACATAGACATAGACATAGACATAGACATAGACATAGACATAGACATAGACATAGACATAGACATAGACATAGACAATGAAGGCCCCAGGAATTGATGGGATACCAATTGACCTATGTCAATTAACAGATGCTGCCTTGGATGTACTCACCAGTTTATACCAGAAAACTTGGAGGATGGCTATCTGGCCAAAAGATCAGAAGAGTTCCATATTTGTTCTTATTTCTAAGAAGGGTGATCCAACTTAATGTAGAAATTACAGAACAATATAATTGATATCACATGCAAGCAAAATACTGTTGAAGATAATTCAAAAGAGGCTGAAACAGTACATAGATAGAGAATTGCCAGAAGTTCAGTGGGATTTAGAAGAGGCCATGGCACTAGGGTATCATTCAAATAATACCAGAAGAATGTCTATTTGTGCTTTATTGACTATGTAAAAGCATTTGATTGTGTGGATCGTGATAAGTTGTGGCTGACATTGAGAAGCATAGGAATCCCAGAGCGCTTGATTGTGCACATGAGGAACCTATACCTGGATCAGGAGGCTGCTGTGTGAACAGAGCTTGGGAACACTGCGTGGTTTGGAATTGTGAAGGGAGCGTGTCAGGGTTGTATCTGTTTAATCTATATGCTGAGTAAATCATCCAAGCAGATGGACTTTATGAAGAGGAATGTAGCATTAGGATTGGAGGAAGACTTATCAATAACCTGCATTATGCAGATGACATAACCTTACTTAGCGAAAGTGAGGAGTATTTGAAGCATTTGTTGTGGAAGATCAAAGAATGCAGCCTTCAATACTAATTACAACTCAATATCAAGAAAGCAAAGATTCTTACCACTGGTCCAATGATGGATGGAGAGGAGATTGAAACTGTCAACAGCTTCATCTTGCTTAGATCAACAATTGACACACTTGATACTGGCAGTCAGCAAATAGGGAGACATTGCACTGGGAAAATCTGCAGTTAGGGACTTTTCCAAATTATTGAGGAGTAATGATGTCAATTTGAGGACTAAGGTGCTTCTGATTCAGGCCATGGTCTTTCCATTTACTAGCTATGCATCAGAGACCTGGACAATGAATAAAAATTATAGAATTGACAACTTTGAACTGTTGAAGAAGAGCACTAAACATACCATGGATGGCCAAGAGAATGAATAGATATTTCTTAGAAAGAGTATAGCCAGAGTACTCTATGGAGGCAAGAATGTTGAGGCTTCACCTCACATACTTTAGGCATATTGCTAGGAGGTTCTATTCTTTGGAAAGAAACCTGGTGTTGGGAAGGGTGAAGGGTTAGCGAAGGAAGGGAAGACCCTCAACCAGGTGCATTGCCATAGTGACTGTAGCAATGGTCTCTTGTGTGTCATGAAGTGTGAGCATGGCATGGAACAGGACTAAACTCAGAATGCTGGTAAAGAATATTGAATATTGCAATGAATAGACTACAGTGTGGCATTACCAAAAAATTGTTAAAGATCAATTTTAAACAGAAACTTCAGGTGTGTCAGAGAAGAACTACGTTTACTAAGATTTTTCAGTGGCAGACTTTTCTAAGTAGATGATCAGGCCTTTCTTCTAAAGTACTGCTAAATCTATTCAAAACTCTAAACTTTCAGTTACCAATCAAATTGATGAAGGATTTGTGCCATCAAGGGTCTCCAAGCAACTTGAAAGAGGTAGCCATAGTCTGGCATATGGAAAGCAGGGAAATTCAGACTGGAAGAAAGGCTGGTTGGATATGTTGTTGTTGTTGTTGTTGTTGTTGCATAATTTAACGTAGTTCCTGACTCATAGCAACCTTATAAATAGATAAGAATCTTGCCTTATTCTGCTCTATCCTCAAGATTTACACGATCTTCAAGTCTATAGTTTCAGTTACTGTGTCAATCCATCTCCTTAGGGCCTTCTGCTCTTTCTCTAACCGTCTGTTTCCAAAAACGTCTTATTTAAAACATTGACCTCCTCGTGACTCTTCTCTAAGGAACATCTTGGTTACACCTCCTCTAATGCTGATTTTTTTTGTGGGGGAGGGTGGTGGTGGGAGGCAGTTCGTGTGATATTCAATATTCTTTAACAGCACTAAAATCTGAAAGCATATCTTCTTTGATCTTCCTTATTCATTATCCAACTTTTATATAAATAGAAAACATTTGAAAATACCACAGCTTGGATATATCACACCTTAATCTTTAAAATCATGTAATTGTTAACATATTTAAGAGTTTCTTGACAGCATAGATAAGGTTTTGATGTCATCTTATAGCCAGTCTAGTCTTTGGTCGTTAGTATTCAATGCATCAAATATGTTTTCAAGGTGGTTTTTAAACTGAAGTCACATAAAATCAAGGTTGTATCTTGGTGCTTAAGCACTTCTTCATTTTCTTCAATTTTAATTTGAACTTGCAAGTGAGTAATTTATGGTCTATTCAACAGGAGAAGCTAAAAAAATGTCAGTCAAAGCAAGGCCAAGGTCTGACTTTGGAACAGACCAGTTAGATAAGAGTCATACAACTATCCCACAAAGATCATCATTTGAGGTTTTTCAGAAAAAAATAAAAAATGCCACCCTAGATGTGTTCACTATCCTATGCCAAAAAATTTGGAAAACAATTGTCTGGCCTAGTGACTGAAAAATAGTATTATTTCTTCTCATTACAACAACAAAAAAAGATGGCCCAACAGAGTGCAGACTTTATTGAACAATATTAATATCTCATAAAAACAAACTTGCTGAAAATTAGTAAAAATAAAAAAGTCTCTGGAACATTATATTAACAAATAACTCCCAGAAAATTAAGCTGGATAAAGAAGAGGATGTGGCATAAGGGATATCATTGCTGATGTCAAATGTATCTCTGTTGAAAGTAGAGAACACCAAAAAGATGTTTATTTATGCTTTATTGACTATATAAAGATTCTTGACTCTGTGGATCATAATAAACTATGGCTAACATTGAAAAGAATGGGAATCATAGAACACTTCAGTGTGCTCATGGGAAGTATGCAATTAAGAATCAATTATTCAGAGAACAAGGAATATTACTTCATGGTTTATAATCAGAAATGATGAGTGGCCAGCACTGTATACTTTGAGAAGTTAAGACTAGACGACACAACCATGCTTGAAGAAATTAAAGAAATCTAGAAGAACTTAGACAGGAAGCTGAAAGAATAAATCTTTCACCTTGGATTAAACTGCAACATCAAGAAAACAAAACTTCTCACCACTGGACCAATAGGTAACAAAATGAAAGATATTCCTCTCTTTTTAGCTGTTCAAAAATGCTTCAACCTGCTTTGAATGTGTGTCACAAGGTCAAAGTGTGCATATTTGATGTAGAAAGTTCTTTATGATAGAAAGAAATTGCCTCCCAATGAATAAAGTAGATCTCAAGGAGAATCATTTAAAAAAGGATGTTTCTTTAAAATAACCAAATCCAGTAATATTCACTGCGTGAAACACTATCCCTTACATTAATAGTGTAACTTCCTAACCTATCTGTCACATAACAACAAATTATCAAAATCTCAACTCCTAAAGCCCTTTTTCTTCCTTTTTTACAAAAGACTGACTTATCAGATTGGTTCATTAATGGATGTGATGCTGTTTTGAAATGCTTTGTGTAATAACGAGGTAAATATTTGTATTTTACAGTATGGTACATTACATTTTTAAAAAGATGTAATCAAATAACTTTCAGAAAATGTTAATATAAAGTTGCCACATAATGGATGCTCAATAAATATTTGTTAAGTTATTGAAGCAATAAATCCATAAAGAAGCCCTGCAGGATAATGAGCATTATCCCATTTACCACAGTTATAATCCTTTTCTCTATATAAGAGAAATCAGTTACCCAAGGCTAAAGGTTGGTAAATAATAAAGAAATGTTTCCTAGATCTCCTAGAATAAAAAAAAACCAATACACTATAAGGTAAACTATCACACATGAACGATATAGCAGGTGGAAAGAGCCATGATGATACTAAGCTGAGTGTAATAAAACCTTTATTTTGTAAAGGTGGCATAACAAAAATACCACAAATTTGATGGGTTTCCAGAGTAAAAATTATTCTCACAGTTCTGGGAGCTAGATATCCGAATTCAGGACATCAGCAGCAGGGCTGTTCTTTTTATGTCTGTTCTTGGGGAAGGTTCATTCTTGTTTCTTTTAGCCTCTGTGTGCAGGTATTTTTCAGCATTCTTTAGATTATAGATAGATCCTCATATGATCCTTCCCCTGTGTGTGCCCCAATTTTAATGCCTTTCCTATTCATTTTTACTATTCTATTTAAAAAGCATTCATATTAGGACCGTCTCTATAATTTCTCAACCTTGTTTGAAGAAAGTGAAGAGGACTTGAATAACTTACTGAAGTTACACTTTAGTTAGAAAAAAAATACTTTAGATAAGATACAGTTTTCATTATGGGTTACAATATGATTCAACATCAAGAAAACAAAAGCATCCACTACTGAATCAATAGTTAACATTAAGATAGACAGGGGAAAAATTAAAGTTGCCAATGATTTCATTTCACTTTGACTTACATGTGACATCCACAATAATGGCACCCAAAAATCAAAATACATGTTAAAGCTGGGAAAAAAAGGCTGCTGGTAAAGTGCCTAGTACTTAACATTTGCTGTTAAGTAACTGTTGTTACTAGGGTTCATGTTATTTGTTGCAGTAACTTATGATTTCACGGACTCTCTCTACCCTGTGTCATTCTCCTCATGTGACAGACCATTCTGAAGCGTTCTCAAAGACGAAATCATGATATTAAATTGTTGATTGTGACCCCTAGTGACCTTCCATTTGGATTCCAATATTGTCAGTCATGGGAGGAAACTGCCCATCTTCCTCCTTCAGATAAACTGGTGGATTTAAACTGCTTGTATTTCAGTTTGAAGCACAACTATGTACTATGCAACTAGCAGTCTACAGAATTATAATTGTTATTGTATGCCATCAAGTAAAAACTGACCTATACCAAACCCTACAGCGGGTAATCAGAGGCAGTAGTAAATCGCATGGGAGGAGAATGTCCATCTTTTTTTCAACTTTTTTTGCTTTTTAAAATTTTTTATTATTCATTTTAATGAATGTTTACAGAGACTTTGGATTTTCATTCATTCATTGTTGCATTTTTCTCCCTGCCCACCCCTCCCCCCAGATTGCTCTTCTATTTGAAAATTAAAAGAAAAATTTTTCCTTGGTGTACAATCCCTCCCAGTCCCCCGAGTACATTCCACAATGTAACCTTCATTCTGGACTCTTGTCATAACCATAATACCCAATCATATATTGCTTTTAAACCATTTTCTCCCTCCTCTGCTTCAATGAAGTATACATAATTTATCCAATCTTTCTCAGTCTCACCCCAACCCTGATGTCAGTCCCATTTTACAACAGTGGAACTATGCAGTATTTGTCCTTTTGTGACTGAGATACTTCACTCGGCATAAGGTCCTCCAGAGTCACCCACTTTGAATAATATTGCATGAGTTTCTTATTTTTCAATGCAGCATATTATTCCACAGTGTGAATATATCAACGCTTTTCTATCCATTCTTTAGTTGATGGGCACTTAGATTGTTTACAGCTCTTTGCTACTGTGAACAAAGCAGCAATAAACACAGGTGTGCATATATCTGCCTGGGTGGCAGTTTGGTTTCTTTAGGGTATAGTCCCAGTAGAGGAATTGCTGGGTTAAATGGTTTTTATATTTGCAACTTTCTGAGAAAGTGTCATGCTTCTGTGAAGCAAGTAGTGGATTTGAATCACTTGCCTTAGGGATTGTAGTGTTTATTATCAATTTAACAATAGAAAAATAGTTAAAAAATTGGCTCATAAATTACTTAAATATATTACTTGTAGGTTGTGTTAATACCAACAAAAACATTATTTCAGATTCATTTTTCATCCAATTTGTCCAATGCAATATATCATTTGATTTAACATACAACTGCTAATAACTTCGAGATATAAAGGCCCACACTCTCATTCCAGGTTCAGAGTTCCCTACTATGTCAGCTGAACCTACTTTGCACTCCTTGGCATTCCTCTACTCTTCTCCAAATGTTTCTTTTCTTACCAGGTAAGGACCTCATATTGTTGTTGTTCTTATGTGTCATCGAGTCACTTACATCTCATAGTGACCCTATGTATAAGAGCCCTAAACACCTTTCTATCCTGTGCCAACCTCACCATCTCAAACACATTCATTCCCACCACTCCACGCACAGAATAAATCCATCTCATTGAGGGTCTTCCTCTCCTGCACTGTCCCTCCACTCTCCCAAACATGATGTCCCTCTCCAAGGACCAGTCCCTCCTTGCAACATGCCCATAGTATGGCCGGCGAAGCTTCAGAATCCTTGACTCCAGGGAACATTCTGGCTTCACCCTCTCGAGGACAAACCTGTTTGTTCTCCTAGCAGTCCATGGTATATTCAACACTCTTCTCCAGCACCACAACTCAAAGGCCTCAATTCTCTTGCTATCATCCCTATTCACTGTCCAACTCTCCGATGCATAGCACATAATTGCAAAGACTATAGCCTGGATCAGGCACACCTTAGTCTCCAGTCTGACATTGTTGCACTTCAGAACTCTTGAGAGGTCCCTCACAAGTGACTTTCCCAACGCAATTCGTCTCTTGATTTCCTTTCTGCTGTTACCAAGAGTGTTGACTGTGGAACCAAGTAAACTAAAACTGTTGACT
>NW_006399845.1:2386118-2389166 GCF_000299155.1 Elephantulus edwardii | reverse complement strand
AACCCTGCTTGCTGAAACTGAGGAGGACCTGAAGCGCTTGCTGCAGAAGTTCAAGGACTGAAGTCTTCAATATGGATTGAAGCTCAACATCAATAATACGAAGATTCTCACCACTGGGCCAATTGGCAGCATCAGTATGGATGGTGAAGACATTGAGATAGTTAACAGTTTTGGTTTACTTGGCTCCACAGTCAACATTCTTGGTAAAAGCAGCAAGGAAATCAAGAGATGAATTGCATTGGGAAAGTCGGCTGTGAGGGATTCTCAAGAGTACTGAAGTGCAACAATGTCAGGCTGGAGACTAAGGTGTGCCTGATCCAGGCTATAGTCTTTGCAATTACGTGCTATGCATCGGAGAGTTGGACAGTGAATAGGGATGATAGAAACGGAATTGAGGCCTTTGAACTGTGGAGCTGGAGAAGAGTGTTGAGTATACCATGGACTGTTAGGAGAACAAACAGGTTTGGCCTGGAGAAGATGAAGCCAGAATGCTCTTTGGAGTCAAGGATTCTGAAGCTTTGCCTGACATACTTTGGGCATGTTGCAGGGAGGGACTGGCCCTTGGAGAAGGACATCGTGTTTGGCAGAGTGGAGGGGTGGCACAGGAGAGGAAGATCTTCGGAGAGATGGATTGATTCTGTGACTGGAGTGGTGGGAATGAGTGAGTGTGAGATGGCTAGGTTGGCACAGGATAGATCAGTGTTTAGGGCTCTTGCACATAGTATTGCTATGAGTCACAAGCAAGTCGATGGCACAACACAACAACAACAAGAACAACAACAATAACAACATCCTCCCTTACCTAGTAGTTTTATTTTCTTAATAATAAAGAAGTGAAAGTCTTTCTGACCATTTGGTCAGAAAGGTTCAAGTTCAAACACCAAGCAAGCTTTTAAATTTCACTAGATTTCAGCCTCCTCATATGTATAATGAGGTTACCAAAATCAAGAGGCAGTCATGAGAATAGAGCAAGGAAACACTATATGGTTCAAAATTAGGGAATGTGTACACCAGGGATGTATCCTATCTCCATAAATTTTCAATCTACATGTGGTACAGATCATCCAGGAAGCTGGGCTCTAGGAGGAGGAATGTGGCATCTGGATTGGAGGAAGACTCATCAACAAAATGAGTTTTACACAGACAATACAACCTTGTTTGCCATACCTTAGGAAGACCTGAGTCATTTGCTGCAAAAGTTAAAGTACTGCAAGCTCAGCATCAAAGAAACAAAGATTCCCACCTGTGAGCCAATTGGCAGCGTCATGATGGATGATGAAATGACTGAAATTGTAAACAGCTTCAGGTTGCTTGGTTCCACAATCAATAATCTTGGTACCAGCAGCCGGTAAAAAAAAAGAGATAAATTGCACTGGGAAAATCTGCTGCCAGGGACCTCACCAGATTACTGAAGAACAATGTCAGTCTAGAGACTAAGGTGTGCCTGATACAGGCCAAGGTCTTTGCAGTTACTTATTATGCATCAGAGAGCTGGTAAATGACTAAAGGTGATAGAAGAAGAATTGATACCTCTGAGTTGTCATGCTGAAGAAGAGTATTGAATATACCATGGACTGGTAGAGGAAGAGTTCCATCCTGGAGAGGGTGAAATCAGGCAGGCTTCCCCTTGGATGCAAGGACTTTGAAGCACAGAGACCAGTTGTTGGAAGGGGCATCATGCTTGGAAAGGTGGATGGACAGTGCAAGAGAGGAAGAGCCTGAATGAGATGGATTGACTCTGTGAAGGGAGTGATGGAGATTGATGTGTCAGAGACAATGAGGTTGACTCAAGATAGATAGAGCAGGGGTCAGAGCTGTTGTGCATATGGTCACTATGAGTCACAGAGACTCGACAACACATAACAACAACAATGGCACTTACGCAGTAGTGTTGGGGTGAAGACTAAATCACACACAAAGCACTTAGCCTAGTTTTCAGTACATGCTTCTATTACATACATTATACAATTTTTGTAATGCTCTCAACTTACATGCAATGAAATTACATATGTCTCTGTGACATGTATAAAGCATTTTTAGGTTTGCTTCTATAAACCCTTTTAAACCACAGAGGCACATAGCACTTATAATTTAAAATTGGAACACATCTGGATTTTAAAATGCTAAGAATAGGAGTATATGTAGCATGTGAAATATCCCAAAACATCTCCATAAGTTTTCTTGGCACCTTCATCATATGACAAAAAGAAGTGTAACTCGAAGTTCTATAACCCTATAAAATGAATTTGAGACATTAAGTCAATTATAAGCAACACCTTAATCTCCAAAAGATATAGTATTGAATAAATATCTGATCTTGAAGAAAAGTTATAACATGTTAAACATTATTATCAGCCCTTCTGGTGAAAGGACAAGCTTTGAAAATTGTTATTATTATTGGATTCACAGATGTTCCTCAAGGGAAGACATAAGCAAGAGGTCCCTCTCCAGACTCTGACTTTCTCCAAAAAAGAGATTCATTGAGAGATTGCCACCACCATTATTGGAATCTAGGAAGAGAAATTCTACTAAATATTGAAGTATGGTCAGATATTCCTCCCAAGACCACTTGTAAAAGGTAAATCTTGAAGTTTAAAAACTAGCTCTGGCCACTGAACTAATATTATAATTTTAATTGTTGATTCTAATCCTTTAGTCCAAAATTAATATTTATGTTTTTATTTGTACTTTTTGTAATGAGTACCTTGTAATAAGCTAAATGAGCATGTGTGTGATAAACTTGAGCATTTATTTATGCTTAAAATTAAATTCCAAAAGATAGGATAGCATTTCACAAAAGCTTAGGTCAAACGTTGTTGTTGTTATGCCCCATTGAGTAGAACTCAATCATAGCTGACCTTCATTTCATTTCATTTAAAGGCAGTAAATCAAATGGGATGAGATTGTCATTTTTCTCCCACAGGGTGACTGGTAGATTCAAACCATGTGCATTATCAATATTGCCAAACACAATTGGTTTCTAGTCAATCACAATTCAAGAAACAATAAATTTGCCATATTTTTGTTTCCAATCCCTTTTATTTGGGG
>NW_006399845.1:2381309-2386018 GCF_000299155.1 Elephantulus edwardii | reverse complement strand
GTACAGCTCAGCACCTTGGATGATCTGTTCTGCATACCGATTGAAAAGGTATGGAGACAAAATACATCCCTGATGGTCCCCTTTCTTGATTTTGAACCATCCAGTGTCTCCCTGCTCTGTTCTGACAACTGCCTCTTGGTCCAAGTATAGGTTTCTCATTAGCATGATCAAATGTTCTGGGATTCCCATTCTTCTCAGAATCAGCCACAGCTTGTGATCCACACAGTCAAAAGCCTTTGCATAGTCAATGAAGCACAGATAAACATTATTCTGCGATTCTTTGCTTTCTGCCAAGATCAATCTAATATTAGCTATAATATCCCTAGTATCACGACCTCTTCTAAATCCAGCCTGCACATCTGGCAATTCCCTGGTGACATATTGTTCCAAATGTTTTTGGATAATTTTCAGCAGAATCTTGCTTGCATGTGATATCAGTGATATCGTTCGATAATTTCCGCACTCTGTTGGGTCACCTTTCTTTGGAATGGGAACAAATATCCATCTTTTCCAGTCAGTCGGCCAGCTGACTGTCCTCCAGATTTCTTGACACAACTTAGTGAGTACATCCAGGGTAGTGTTTATCTGTTGAAATATGTAAATCGGTATGCCGTCAACTCCTGGAGCCTTGTTTTTTGCCAATTTCTTCATAGCAATTTGAACTTCCTCCTTCATCACCAAAGGCTCTTGCTCATATTTTATTTCATGAATTTCTTCTCTGTCAGCCAATTCCTTCTGTTACAGTGACTCTGTGTATTCCTTCCATCTTCTCTTGATACTTCCTGGATCATTTAACATTCTACCCAAAATATCCTTGAGAATTGGCACCTGAGGCTTGAATTTGGTTTTCCACTCCTTTAGCTTAAGAAATGCTGGATGAGTTAGGCCCTTTTGATTGTCCGACTCCAGCTCTCTGCACATTTCATTATAGTATCTTGCTTTGTCATCCCGAGCTGCCTTTTGAAATTTTCTGTTCAGATCTTATAGTGGCATATTTTTGCACAATATGGAATCTGAGAATGGCAGTTGGAGATAAGGAAATGAGAATGCAACAATGAATGCACAGATATTTTTTGCTCTGGAAATTTTTTAATAAAACAATGCTTAGAATGAGATAATAAAAAGGGCTGTAGATGTTGAGTACTCTGCTTATAATATAGGTAATTAAAACAATAGTCAGGAAAGTATCCTGACAATTTGAAAACAAAAATATCCTATTGTAGTATACTTTCTCCTATGCTACAATGCTGCTGCTGTTTTTCAGGATAAGGAGAAATGGAGTCATTGTTATTCACTTTTCTGTTACTCTTCAAAAAAGCCAGTTGGATAAATTCTTTCAACTAAAAGAGGGTGGGTTGGTTTTTGGTGTTTTGGGGGGTTTATTTGTTTGTTTTGCCACCTTTCAAATTATCCTAAAAAGACAAGCGCTTAAGGCATCAAATAAATTCTTAGTGTTTTAGTGCAACTAACAAAATGTTCACAAGTGGGTGACTTTAACAAGTAGAAATTTAACTTCTCCTAGTTAGAAGCCTAGAAATCCAATTTTGTGGTATTGTAGGGCCAGACTTTCTTTCCACACTGCAGAAAACCCTTGTTTCAGCTTCTCTAACAGCCAACTGTGGAGTTTTCTAAGGGGGTAGGCTGGCCTTCTTCCATGGTATAACAGATAGTGGAGATCTTTCTCATAAGTCTTTGTTTCCCTTACCTAATCTGCTCTATTTATATCTGAAAAGTGTGTAGGTTTAACACTCATTCTACTCCAAATATGACCTTATTAGCATTTAAAAAACCCAAACTTATTGTCAAATGGGATTATAATCACAGGTGAAGAAATTAGGATCCTAACAACTTTTTTTTCTTTTTTGTTTTTTGGGTATGTGGACACAGTTCAAACCATAAAATAAGGATTAGAAAGTATCACTATAAATAGAACTTAAGTTAGTAGATTACATTTTTGCTTGGTGCCATTGGGTCAAGTCCAACTCATAGCTAAGCTGTGAACAACACATCTGAACCTTGCTCTATCCTGAGTCATCCTCACCGTCTCTGATAAATTCAAGTACATTGTTATAGTCACAATGTTAATCCATCTTGGTGAGGGTCTTCCTCTCTTTCTCTGACCATCCACCTTTCTGAGCATGAGGCCTTTTCCCAAGGATTGGTCCTTCCTAACAGTATGCCCGAATTATGAGATGAAATTTTGCAATCCTTCCCCTAAGGATCACTCTGGTTGTAGTTCCTTCAAGACAGACCTATTTGTTCTTTTGGTAGTTCATGGGATATTCAGTACTTTCTTCTACCACCACAGCTCAAAGGCATTGATTCTGCTTCTGTCATCCTTGTTAAGAATTCAACTTTGAGACACATAGGAAGCACTTAAAGACACCATGCCTTGGATCACTTTAATCTTTAAACTAACACAAAGGACAAGGAGATGCCCTTGAAAACAGCTTTTCTGCAGCACTGTATAACTTTTGATTACTTGGTTCTTGTTAACATGGGTGTGGATTGCGAATCCAAGTAAGATTAAACCACTGATAACGTCAACCTTTTCTTCCTTTATTATGTGTGAAGGTGTTGTCTATTGGTTCATTGGTGAGGATTTTTGTTTTCTTGATGTTAAGGTTTAATAAACATTGAAAACAATAGTATTTGATCTTTTGCAGCAAGTGATTTGAGTCCTCCTCACTTTCTGCTAACAAGGTATATCGTCTACAAAATACAGATTTTTTTAATGAGTTTTCCTCAATCTTGATGCAATGTTTCCCTTCTTACAGTCCAGATTCTCAAGTTATTTATTCAGTATTCAGATCAAACAGGTATAGAGAAAGGCTACAACTGACACACACCTTACCTGATCAAGAATAAATGGTAATAAAAGAAGAAATTCAAGCTGCACAAGAGACATTGGGGAAAAAAATAGAGCTCTAGGAATTGATCGATTACCAATTGACATTTTTAAACAAACGGATGCAGCCCTATATGTGCTCTCAGTAATTTATGCCAAGAAATTTCAAAGACAACTACTTGGCCAACTGACTATGAGAGATTCATCTTTGTTTCTTTCCCTTCCAAGAAAAGGTAATCAACAGAATGTAAAAATTACTAAATTATATCATTACACTTGAAATGCAAGTAAAGCCTTGAAGATTATTTTTAAATGGTTGGGATTGTATATTGACTGGGAGCTTTCAGAAATTAAATCTGGATTCAGAAGAGCCATCACATGAAAGATATCACTGCTGATGTGAGGTGAATCTTAGCTGATAGCAGAGCTTTTCAGAAAGATATTTACTTATGTTTTATTGAGTAAACAAACCATTTGATTGTGTGGATCATAAGAAATGTAAATAAAATTGAGAAAAATAGAAATTCTAGAATACTGTGCTTGTGAGAAACAAATCCACAGAATAGGAAGCAGTATAGGAACAGAGCAAGGGCACACTGCATGGGTAGCAGAGTCCCCCTCACATGGCTCCTTTGGTCCCCACTTGCTGATGTTCACACTCTCCTATGAGATCCTCTCTTGATCACTGGTAGTGTCTGTGGCTTGCTTTTGGAAACAGAATATGGTAAGGGTAGTAGGATCAATCAGTTATAGCAAATTATACCACCAATTTTGTTAGAAATTTCTTCATCTTCCTGACTTTGAAGAAGTAAACTGTTATGGCATTAATTATTCTAAGAGGATGACAACAAGGCAAGGAACTTATTGGGACTCTGTTGAAGGGTCAGCAAGAAAGTAAGACCCCCTATTCTGAGAGACGGCGAGGAACTGAGTTCTGCCATTATTTATACGTGCTGTGAAGTGCATCTTTTCCTGGTCAGGTTTTGAATTAAACCCCAGTGTTAGTCAACATAATAATTTCAGCTTTGTTGAAAACTCAACAAAGATCTGCCTATGTCTTGACCCACAAAAACTGAGATAATAAAGATGTGTTGTCTTATGCTGCGACTTTTGAGATATAAAGAGCTATAACTAAGATAACCAAGTTTGTGGCTTGAGGGACACAGATAATACTAATCTCCTCTGAGGAGAACCCAGGGTAGTATTAAGGAGTTCCATTAATGTATGCTGGGTAGTGATGTCCATGAGGAAATTATCCTGTAGGTAATATATATAGTATTACATATATACATGCACACACACACACACACACGTTGTTGCTGTTATATGCCCTTGAGTCGTTTGCGACTCATAGCGACCCTATGTACAACAGCCCTAAATCCTGATCTATCCTGTGCCAATCACATTGCCTCTGACACACCCATCCGGATTACTCCAGTCACTGAATCAATGCACCTCATAGAGGGTCTTCCCCTCCTGCGCTGTCCCTCCACCCTACCAAGCATGATGTCCCTCTCCTTACAATATGTCCAAAGTACATCAGACGAAGCCTCAGAATCATTGCCTTCAAGGAGTAGACTGGTTTAACCCTCTCTAGAATGAATCTGTTTGTTTTCTTGACAGTTCATGGTACATTCAATACTCTTCTCCAGCACCACAGCTCAAAGGTGTCAATTCTCCTTCTATCCTCCCTAGTCATTGTCCAATTCTCTGATGCATAGCAAGTGATTGCAAAAACCATGGCCTGTATCAGGCGCACCTTAGTTTCCAGAGAGACACCGTTGCTCTTGAGTACTTTAGAGAGGCTCCTAACAGCAGACTTTCCCATTGCAATACTTTTTTTTATTTCCTGGCTGCTGGT
>NW_006399845.1:2370656-2375289 GCF_000299155.1 Elephantulus edwardii | reverse complement strand
TTTAAGAGGAAAAAAATACTTAAGTATTGGGAGGTCATAATATGGAAACAGAGGGCAAGTCTTTTAAATAATCTAGATTTACTTTGAGGGGAAAAAGAGAACAGTGCTGATTTTTCTTATTTGGTCACAGGCTGGTGGAAACTTCATCATAGATTTGCACTGATCCATAGCCCAAGGTTGGGCAACTGCTGGATGAGAGGTCCAAGGTCCTATCAGACTCGGGTAACAGAACTCACATTACTGGCCTCTTGTATCCCAATCACTAAATGAATGATTGGCTCATCCTGCGTCAACACACGTTTTTCATTGAGATACCTGGAATCAAACTGAGCCTCAATCTTTCAAGCTATTTTGGTTGATTCACTGTTAACCGAACCAGTAAAATTTCTTTGCAATTGACCATCTTATTTTCCTGGTAGATGGGATTCCTGGGGAGCCATTATATCTTGATGAGCTTGTTTGAACCTTGGTGGCCCCACCTCTATCAAGGAAAGAAAGTTGCACGAAAGTTGAAGCTGTAACAGAAACCTCATATGTTTAAATACAGAAACATTCTACAGTCTTTCTGGTAAATTACACTTGATTGGGAGGGAGATAAATGTCACAATTGAGAACAATTTGTAAAAATGCAACTGGAAATAATTTCTCTGCTCATGTTGTTAAAATGAAATACACTCTCAACTGTAGATTTAAACAGAGCAGTGATGTATGATATATATTAACTGAACTATCTGTAGCTCTGCATGACGGTTTATTTACATATACATGCATATGTGTGTGTCTGTGTATTGGCAGTCAGGAAATGTTTGCGTTTGAATCTACTATTTCTGTCTGAATGTGAAAAAGAACAGAGATGTGTTTTCCCTTCCTTGGCTTGATTCTAGACCCTCTCAATAATGAGATGCCGCTTAATTCATGAAGAAGACAGATGGGTGCATTTTCCTGCAAATTATTTCTGATTTGCTGGATTACTTAGGATAATTTTAGTTGCAAATGACAACTAAAATTAAGCTTTGAGAGGAGAGTGGAATGAAATGTATTGGCTTATACTGGAAATTCTATGAGGTGTTGAGCTTTGCGAACAGTGGGAACTAGCTGCTCAAATGAGAAAACCAGAAAAAACTCCCTCTCCATCTCTTCTTTCTTTCTTCTTTGCTGGTCCAGAGCTCGAACACTCTCCAAAAGGTGGTAAAAATGACAACTTGCAAATCAGGATTATATCCTTTTAGCTCTGCAACTTCAGGTGTAAAACATTCTTTTCCCCAGTGACTTAATAATTTGTAGGCTTTAGCTAGGTCAAAATTTCTCTCCATACCACCACCACCCAGAATAAATCATGAGCTTGTGAGACGTGGACTTATTTACTAGTACTGAGCCAAGTGCTTATGTCCAGAACTGAGGATAAAAACATCTTCCTCCTATCAAACCCCTGAGTTCTGCAAATTTGCTTTTTACATATGTTGATATAGACCTTTGAGTTGAAATTGACTCCAGCTGATGCTCTAGTAGGTTTTGAAATTTATTTAATTTCACTGGAAGAGATTGTCCATCTTTTTCCTGTGGAGTACCTGGCAGATTAAAACTACACGAGAGCTCCTATTGAGGTCTAGTCCTCTCAGGGCTCAGTGGCAATGGGAATAAGCAAGATCATACAAAGGATCACTGTTGGAGGGTCAACTCTGATTCCCTTCTGATTGGACAGTATGTATAAACAATAACAACAACAACACCTCCCATAATGTGGGCAGGCACTAGTTACTATCTATGCAAGGCTATCGTGAAAAATTCAAGGGTCCCAAAACCTTTGTTCCCTTGGGGATTTTATCATTACTATCTTATTTCCTGTTTATTTTCCTTCAAATTATTCAGTGATCATTAAAAAACAGATGTCCCTATCCTTCAGTGATTATTAGGTTTCTTTCTCTCCAGAGCCAGCTTAAACTCCAGTCACCTCTACTTCCTGCCGCAGTGACTACCTTTTTAATAGTTTACCCATTGTGGTTGTTATGTGCTGCTGAGTCAACTATGACTCATAGCGGCCCTAGGCCCTAGGAACAACAGCTCTGAGCCTTTTCCTGTCCTGAGGCAGCTTTTTTCCATTGATCTCTGACCTTTCTAAACATGATGTCCTTCTCCAAGAATTGGTCTCTCCTGGTAACATGTTCAAAGAATGTGAGAGGAGACTTCTAAATCCTTTCCTCCAAGGAGCAATCTGGTTTCATTCTCTCCAGGACTGACACTTTTTTTTTTCTCTTGGCAGTCCATGGCACAATCATTCACATGGTAAATTCTCCATCACCACATCTCAAAGGCATTGATTATTCTTTTGTTTTTGGTCACTGTCCAGCTCTCATATGCATAGCAAGCAATTGAGAAGGCCATGGCTTGAATCAGGTACACTCAGTCTTTAGACTGACATGGCTACCCTTTAGGACTCTGGAGAGATCCTTACCAGCTGATTTTTTTACTGCAACTGGTCTTTTGATTTTAGGGTTTTCCTTTTTTCTTGTTGTGTACCATCGAGTCAGAGTCCAAACAAGATGAAATTATTAACAACTTCAATATTTTCTCCATCTATCATCATGCTGCCTGTTGGGGCGGTGATGGGAATATCTGTTTTCTTGATATTGAAATATGCTCTGTATGTCATGCTGTCACACCAAGATAAGGCCAGCTCCCTGCCTGAGGCAATGCTAGCAACTTAACTTGCTGTATCAAACAGGAAATAAGATAATAATTAATGATAATATCCTCAAGGGAACAAGGGGTTGGGGACCCAAGAATTTTCCACAATAGCCTTGCATAGATTGTTAACTAGTGCCTGCCAACATTACTGGAGGTATTGTTGTTGTTATTGTTTATACATACTGTCCAGTCAAAATAGAATCAGTTGACCCTTCAGCAGGTTTTTTGAGACAATAAATTGATCATACAAAGGAGAACACTCATCTCTCTCCCATGGAGCAGCTGGTGAATTTAAACCGCCTGCTTTTGGAGTGGTAGCAAAACTCCTTACGGCTAGATCACCAGAGCTCCTTCACTAGTGGAGAGACTTACATAAATGGTAAACCAATAACTTAAAAGTTGCATTTTAACTCAAGAGGAAAATGTAGTATCTGAGAGTTGGACAATGAATAAGGATGACAAAAGGAGAGTTGTGGTGTTGGAAAAGTATATTGAACATACTTTGGATTGCTAAGAGATTTAATAGGTCTGTCCTGGAGAGAGTAAAACCAAATTGATTCTTGGAGGCAAGGATTTTGAAGGTCCATCTCACCTGCCCTGAGCATGTCATTAGGAGAGTCCAGTCCTTGGAGAAGAAAATCATGCTTGGAAGAGTGGAGGGTCAGCACAGAAGAAGAACATATTGGATAAAATGGATTGACACAATGATTGTGGCAATGTGGTCAGTTGTGTCTAAAACGGTGATGTTGGCTCAAGACGGCAAAGTTCAGAGCCATTTTTCATAGGGTCCTTATAAGTTATGGTCAACTTTGTGACACATAGCAACCACAATAACACTATAACAGAATTAGTATCTAACAAAGGATTTTACAGTCATAGGTTTAAATATTTTCTTACAGTGTCAGAATGGTAAAATACTGAAATGTCTGGCCATGCCTGCAGGATGAGGGTGAGTGTGTCATGAATCTCAGTTTCAGCTGGATGTGACCTCCTGCATCTTGAAGAGAGGCACATAGGGAATACTCAAGGTACTTGTGGGGGTGTTTTTTGCCCCAAGTGGGTGTCAGCAGAGCAGACTTGCCAGATGAATTTGGGGTCTCTGACCCAGAGTTCGCTAGCATTTGGCAGACAGTGTTTGGTGGAGTTCCCCAATTAAAACAAGCTGGGAAGCAGGAGTGGCATCCACTTCCATAATAGCTTACCTCCGAAAACCTTATGAACCTGGAGAAAGGATAAAAGTCACACAAGTGTTGAGGACTTCTGTACATAGGGTCATTATGAGTCACCTATGACTCGACAACACTTAACAACAAAACAGCAAATAAACATAAATTATCAATACTTTTAAATAAATAGATTATGTTAGATAAGCTGCTTAATTTCTAAGTCTCACTTATCTCTGAAATAGGTATAATGATATTTATCAATAAATTTGTTCTAAGGAGTATGTTGTTGTTGTTGCTGATTGCCTTCAAGTTGAGCACGATTCATAGCAACTCTATGAACAAAAGGCCTGAAGCCTTTCTATAACTATCAATAATTATTAATGTTCATAGACTTTCTGAAGGCATGTTGTTTAGGAAGTGGATGCCACTCCTTAAGTACAATACTTAGAGTAGGCATTCAATGTGTAATATAGTTGTATTCTCCAGCAGCAATCTCTGATGTCATGTACTGTATTTAGCAAGTTGCACTGCAACCCAAAGACACATATCTCAGGAGGATTCAATCTACAGGTATTTCTGCAGAAGAAAGATGGGCAGTGTGTTCCCATTACCTCAGAAACCCAAAGAATAATCACTGTGAAAAGTAATAGACTGGAGAACATTATGTTGAGTGAACTAACTCAGTTCATAAGGACAAATGTTGTTGTTTGTTGTTATGTGCCGTAGAGTCGCCTGTGACTCATAGCGACCCTATGTACAACAGCCCTAAACTCCGCTCTGTC
>NW_006399845.1:2357149-2363376 GCF_000299155.1 Elephantulus edwardii | reverse complement strand
ATACGCCATCCCCTTTTCCTTATGAATCAGGGTGAAGTCTCTCTCAGGGAGGAGTGATAGGGAATGGCAAGGGACATACACTGACAAAGGAGATTAATCAGAAATGGCTTTGACAAGCACTGTGGCAATTGGACAATTAAAACAGACATTGGGTGGGGGAAGAGGAACGAACTGGGGAGGAGGGTGGAGAAAACAGTGCAACAATGAATGAATGAAAACCCAAAATCTCTGTAAATGTTCATTAATATGAATAAAATTTAATAATAATAAAAAAGAATACTCTTTATAGTCAAGAATGGTGAAATTTTGCCTCACATATTTTGACAGTGCTAACTGGAGGGGCTAGTCTTTAGGTAAAAGTAGAAAGTTCAGAAAAAAGAAAGATCCTCGACAAGATGAATTGATATAATGATTGCAACAATGGCCTTGAGCATGTCAGAGATCACTTTGATGGCATAGGGCAGGGTAAAGTTCAGATAAGTTGTTGATAGGGTCACTATGTGTCATAGTCAACTTAATGACATGTAACAACGACCTGAATTAGAATAGCAGGCAAATGATATCCTTAAGAATTTCATTTTACTGACATCCACAATTAGCATCCATGGAAACAGAAATCAAGAAATCAAAAGATGTGTTGCCTTGGGAAAATTTGCTGTCAAGAACCTATTTACAGTGCTAACAAACAAGAATATTAGTTTAAAGATTAAGATACACCTGCCTCAAGTCATGGTATTTTTCAGTCGTTTCATTTGTATATGAAAGTTGGGCAATGAATAAAGACTGAAAATAAATTAATGCCTTTGAAATGTGGTGTAGGCAAAGAATATTGGATGCACTCCTTCGGATTCTATACTTTTCTTCATTTGAGTTCTGCTAGTCAAAGATTATCTTTATATTTAGGAATGCAATGGTTGCTTGAAAACATCTGGATTATTTCCTAACCACAGGAAGTTTAGTCCTGATTTCATTTATTCTGTCCCTTATCTAGCCACAGCCATAATCATCCTTCTTATTCATGACAAGTTCATTTCGAGTCAATGGTAAAATGATCTTTAAGGGGTTGCTAAAATGCAACTGAAATGAGCAAGTCAAGACCCTCTCAATTTTTTATAAGGACAAAGCAATTCTCCTTTGTGGTTTAGGGACTTCTCCAAAGTCATGGGACCACATAAACAGTCTCATTTCACAACATAAAAGCCTTTGAACAATTCCCCAGAATACATGCAATTTGAGTGACAAATGTAAAATTACACAATTGGGGAAAAAAGATTGTCAGGCCGAAACATAGAAAGTAATGATTCATTTTAAAAAAATAAAATGCTCAAAGAAACATCAGGGAACTTGTTTTCGGTTGTAGTTAGCTTAATGAAATGGTTCTCTAAGTGAATGTTTATTGGAAATCTGTGTGTTGCAAAGTCTGGAAATAAATTCCATTTTTAAGTTATGCTTCCCCTACCCTTTGCATTTGCTGGCTCGTTTTATTCAAAGTTGAGCACCAGATATAAAAAAGGGATTCTTGAACTGCTTTTAAACTGCTAGCATCTGTTAGTTTAGAAGGAAGTCTGATTTAGCAAAATTTAGAACAGCTCAGAACAATTGCCAAAATGAGAGGATCTTTTATTTATGTTGTACAACAATGTTATGTAACCAAGCAAGTTGTTCATCTTCATTCCTTACAATGAGTATATGGGACAATATATCTCTTAGTGTTTGGCTAGTCTAGAGCCCATTAGCTGGTGCTGAATAATTTAGATGTTAAATTGATTTGAGAGTAAATTAATGATGTATGTTCAGCTGAAAACCATTATTGTATTCAGTAAGCTCTTATTATGAAGACCTTCTTTTGGTTATTTATATTTTTTAGGGGAGTTGATGACACTTCTGTCTTTTCACTATTCCAGCGTAGAGAAGCTATGTAGTTAGAACCAGAGTGTCACTGTTAGAGAAGATTAGGTTTAAACCAGACTCTGAGCTTGCTGTGTGTGGTTTGGCCAATTAACCTCTTAGATTCATGTTTCTGTCACAGAGCCTAATCACAGTATGCTTAAAATAAAAGAGTTTTATTGAAGGAGAAAACAGTTCAAGAATTGGTAAACACAGGGTTGAGAGGTTCTCAGCATAGTGCTTTGAAGAGCAAACATTGGCTTGGAGTTGTATATAGATCTAAGACAACAGTAAGTCATGATTCTATAAAAATCAGCTTCTAAATTTCTTATACCCTATGTAGCAAGAAATCTTCTGCTGTATATACATGTTAATGCCACGGAAACTTATCCCTAGATGCTCTAGGTAAACATTACCTAGGAAACACTTTTATTTGTGAAAATTATATTGTTCCTTTTTAAAAGAAATTTTTTTAGTTTGCATAGAAAATTTCAGTTTGTTTCATTCATGCACATTGTGTTCGTGCAATTTTTTATTCACGTTGTACTTCATACAATCATTCACACATACCGTGTTTTAGAAAATTAATTAAAATTGATCTAGGAATATTAGTACCCTTTCTTTTCAAGTCTGCATTGTTTCCTTTTCATTGTTTGATGAAAGCGGTTAAGTGCCATTGTTTTAAGTTCTACTTTTCTTTTGAAGTTACTTGTCTAGCAGAACACAGTGAGAATATAAAGATATAATACACTATATAGTCTTATGCTAAAAATCAAAACATTGTGACCTTTGATATGAACATAATTCTTCACTAATAATCAGGCTTCTTATTAATTATAGATGCTCTTATGTATTCTTCCCTTTCATGAATATCTACATAAGAATCTTTTATCAGGTTTTATTCTTAGTCTTCTTTGTGAATTCTCATCTTCAGGGTAAGTTGGTCTTATGTCATTCGCAAAAGGGTGAATCATCTTCTAAAAGTGCTTCTTGTTGATTTTAGATGATTATGAACTCTGATGACTCTAGACACTATTCAGTAAAAGTGAGCATTATCTATTCACTTTAGGAGACTGTGAGATTATCGCCAAATTAAGGGGAACAAACTATAATTAGAGTAGTAGTGTGTAGCATGTTGTGCTGGTAACCAAAAGGTGAGCAATATGCCTTAACTGGCTGTCCCAGGAAGAAACATGCAAATCTATTCCTGTTAAGATTCACATGTCAGAAATTCAAAACAGTCACCATGAATCATAATTGACTCCATGGAAGGGAGTTGGTTTTGTCAATCAATGGGGTTGAGCCACACTACTCACTTGAAAAATTGATTTCTGTGTACATGGTTTCTTTCATGAGTATAGAGTGTGTAGCTTTAAAAATATAATTAGTATTCATCTTATGTGACATTTAACAGTACAATTATAATGACAATGTTATTGTTGTTATGTGCCCTTGAGTAGGCCACTCATAGCCACCAAATCCTGACCCAACCATGTGGTTTCTGCCACACCTAACCCCACTGCCACAGAAACCATATCCAGAGTCTTTCTCTGATGTGCTAACACTCTTCCAATCATGGTATTTCTTCCAAGGATTGGAGACAACATGCCCAGTGTATGTGGGCTGAAGCTTCAAAATCCTTACCTCAGAGAGACAAACTGATTTCACACTCTCCAAAAAAAGACATGTTTCTTCCTCTAGCAATCCCTTGTATGTTCAATACTCTTCTCCAGTACCAAAAATCAAAGTCATAAATTCTTCTGTCATCCTTAATCCAGCTCTCTGATGCCTAACATGCTATGAGATGACCATTGTTTGGATCAGGCACACCATGGTCTCCTGAAGGAATGGTATTGTTACTATTGGGCACTATAGAGAAGTCTTTGACAGCAGACTTTTCCCAATTCTAATTGTCTTTTGATTCCATGCCTGCTGGTGCCAAGGGTGTTGATTATGAATCCAAGCAAGATGAAATCAATAACAATCACAATCTTTTCTCTATCATATCACTACCAATTAGCCTGGTGGTTAGAATCTTTGTCTTCTTGATGTTGAGATAAAATCCATATTGAAGGATATGGATTCTGCAGCAAACGTTACGGGTCATCTTCAGTTTCTGCAAGCAAGGTTATGTCCTTTGCATAATGCAGATTGTTGATGAGTCTTCCACCAGTCCTGATGTCACATACTTCTTCATAAAGTCCAGCTTCTCAAAGGATTTTTTCAAAGGATCAGTTTAGAGATTGAAAGGTATGGAGAAAGGACATAATCCTTTCTTGATTTTGAACCAGGTGATATTTTCTTGCTCTGCTTGGACAACAGCTTTTTGGTCTAGGTTTCACATAAGCACATTAACTGTGCTCTCAGATTCCCATTTTTCTCATTGTTAGGCACAATTTGTTGTGATCCACACAGTCAAATGCCTTTGCACAGCTAATGGAACAAAAATAGACATCATTGTCACACTTTCTGCTTTCACCCAAAATGCATCTGAGATGTGCTTGATTCCATGGCCTCTTCTAAACCCAGTATTTATTTATAGAAGTTTCTGCTGATTTACAGTTCAGTCAGTTTTTTTATAATCTTCAAGATTTTGATTGCATCTGATATTGCTTGATAATTTCGATTCTGTTGGATTATATTTTGAAGGGATTGGAAATAAATACAGATATCTTTCAGTCAGTTGTCCAGCCAGCCGTCCTTCATAATTCTTGGCACAGCTTGGTGAATATACTCAGAGCTGCCACTTTGTTGAAATATGTCAATACATATTTCATCAATTCCTGGTGCTGTATTTTCCACCAATTGCTTCAGAGAAGCTTGGACTTCCTCCTTTATTGCCAATGTTCTTATCATACACTACTTCCTGAAGTGTTTCTATAGTAGCAGTCAATTCTTTTTGGTTCCGTGACTCTGTATTCTTCCATCTTCTTTTAATGCTTTCTGGATCATTTAAGATTTCGTCCATAGCATCTGTTAAGCATTGCATCAAGCATTATATTTGTTTTTAAGTTCTTTCAGCTTGATAAATGCTGAATAATTCTTCCCTTTTGATTTTGTAATTCCAGCTCTTTTCACATTTTGTTATAATACTTAGCTTTGTGAAATCTTCTTTTCAACTCTTTACCTACCTGATTTCTTCTCTTTGTTTTAGCTTCTCAGAGTTCTAGTGAAATATTAGGTCTTTTTTTTTTTTTTGTTCCTGCCTTCCAGTTTGATCTTTTTTCCTCCTCTGTCTTTGTAGTGACCTTTTGCTTTTTTCATGGATGATATCCTTGATACCATCCCACATCTCATCCAGTATCATTCATTAGTATTCAATGTCTCAAACATGGTCTCAGGATGGTTTTCACATTCAGGTGTCGTAGACTCAAGGGAATGTTTTGCTTCTTGCAAAATTGTTTTATCTTTTTAGCTTCAATTTAAAATTGTGCATGAGTAGTTGACAGTCTATTCCACAACTAGCACCTAGCCTGGTTTTCACAGCTGATATTTATCTTTGCCAGTAATTCTTTCCACAGATGTGATCATTCTGATTCCTGTATAGCCCATTGTGTTTTTTATAAAAGATGTTTGCATTGAATAATCATTGATTATACAGAATACTATCATTGTATCTCCATCCTCATTTCTTTCACCAAGTCTGTGTTTACTGTCTACCAGTTTTTCTTCCTTATTTCCAAATTTTGCATTCTAGTCACCAATAATTATTAATGAATTTTGATTGCATGCTTGATTGATTTCACAAAGCAGAAGTTGATAGGAAGCTTTTATTTACTACTCTTTGGCTTTAGTCATTGGTGCATATAGTTGGATGATAGTGACATTGACATACTTTTATGCATGTCATATGATATATAGAAGAATCTTAAAGCCATGAATTATTGCAATGATTAGTTAGGAATTGGTTTACATTTCACAAATTGCTTTCCACTCACAAAAACTGTATGTTTTCCATCCTTCTCCCCACTTAGATAATTCGCTTGTTAATTCTAAACACAAGTTTTTCCCAACTAAAATATTTAACAGAATATTTGGAGATATGCTAAGTTTATTTTGTTGTATGTCAATATGTATTATACTACTAAGGAAACTAAAGCAGTTCATTAAAAGCAACCCTAGTGGTATACAACATTGCTTGTTAGATTACTAACCAAAAAACTGGTGGTTCAAGTTCTCCAGGTGTGGAGGAAAATGTGGCAATTTCCTTTTGTAAAGATTTAAAAACTCAGAAAAAAGATGAAGGGATCCATGAGTTAAAATCAACTCCATGACATTGAACATAATGTATATTTACTCAACTATGTGAAAAGAAAACATTCAAGCTCGTCGTTGTTGTT
>NW_006399845.1:2355403-2356967 GCF_000299155.1 Elephantulus edwardii | reverse complement strand
AGTGAGATTGTTCTGTAGTTTCCACATTCTGTTGGGTCACCTTTCTTTGGGATAGGAACAAATATAGATTTCTTCCAGTCAGTTGGCCAAGTGGTTGTTCTCCAGATTTCGTGGCACAACTTGGTGAGCACGTCCATGGCAGCATCTGTTAACTGAAATATGCCAATATACCATCTATTCCTGGAGCCTAAGGACAAATACTGTATAAAAATCATTATTGTAAAATGAGTATGAGGACTGGGGATGGGATAGGGGATGGAAGCAGAGGGGTAAGAATGGGTGAGGTAGAGGAGTTAATCATAGGGTCATATAAGTTCATGGAGGGGGGGAATGAAAGAAATGGGAAATATATGATGAGAAAAACAATGTATTCTCACTTTGTAAATAAACCAGTATAAAATATAAAAAAGAAACCAGTAACACAGAGGAAAATAAACCTCTACTGACATGATTTACTGAAGTTTCGAGTTCTTTTCAATGTAGATACAGGCAACTAGACATAGTTGTTTATGTTCTCCAATCATTAGTCTTCTGCATTATACAATTTCCACAGTGTACTTTTACTAATTTAATAATGTTTTCATTAAGAGTTTTTTCTTCTTTAAGCAAGAGATAGCTTGGTTTTATTACCAACTGACACAAATTCAATGAGCTTTAGTTGCACTTTTTTGCAAGTGTTAAGTACAGCACTATAACTCAAAGTACAAACTTTTTTTATATAAAAAATTAATAAATAAATGCTTGGTAGTGGCATGTCTCCATACAATTCATTTTTTGGTGTAAAGTTCTTTGGCTGTAAGAAAGAACACTTGGTTTACGTCATTAATAGGAATGTCTCTTATTGCTGGGATGACTTCTTGGTATTTCTTCTGTTGTTGGTTATCTGTGATTGTGTGGTAAGAGTATGTAACCAATCACTATAGTGATAAGGAGGTGGATAGATAATGCAACTGCCCAATAATTTTGAGGCCAGTAGACTTTTGAGTAAGACTAAGAAGAGTTGTTTGAACAGAATAGGAAATAGTGTATGACTTAAAATCAGAAAAATACTGAATGGCTCAATGTCAAGAAAGATGTACGTCAAAGTAGTAACCCTTCTTGATACCTATTCAATTTGTATGCTGTTGTGTGTGTGGCAGAGTTGGAAACAACTCATAGTTTACCTGCCAGTGGGTTTCCAGATTGTCCATGCTTCTCCCATGTAGCAGCTGATGGTTTTGAAATGCATGTCTTAATGGTTGCAATACAGCTTCCAGAGCCAGTTTGTAGGCTGAGTGAACAATTCAAGAAATTAAGCTATATTAAGAAGAATATAACATCAGAATTAGTGGGAAATGTATCAAAAATTTGCATTATAGAGATCACACAGCTTTTCTGGCAGAAAGTAAAGAAGACTTGAAGCATTTACTGAAGACTATCAATGCCTACATCCTTTGAAAGCTTTGACAGGCGTGGTCTTGGACGGAAGCGAGGATTGAGGACAGGCGTTTCTCACAGGCATCTCTCAAAGGCATCTCTCAAAGGTAACAGGCTTTCCAGCGGAAAAACATAATCGACACAGAAG
>NW_006399845.1:2353845-2355303 GCF_000299155.1 Elephantulus edwardii | reverse complement strand
AATTATGCATTTTATTTCTTTTTTAACAAAGTACAATTTTCTTACATACATAATTCTATATTCCATGTTCCAATTATTAATGGCTGTTTGTAACTATTCCTCTTCATTTTCTGTGTCTCCCAATCAGAAGGCTCAACATCCAGTGCTATGTCTAATTGTCTAAATGTACTTTATTGTTCATTTCTAAAGCCTGTTATTTCAGAAATGGCTGGCCAATTCTTCTTCCTAATGTATCTTAATCTGAGAGTTTATATAGTTTTATTTGTGTATGTAATATATTATGAAACAAAACTAATACTTTATTCACTTGATCAGCTAAAGATGTCTAGAGAAGGAGGATCAGCTATCAAGTTAGAAAATCCAGTTAGCTCATTCACAAATGTTATCAATATACAGCTCAAATTTCCAGTTATTAACCTAAATGCAAACTTAAGTGTTAGCAATAGTATATAATTTTATTTTGTGGGCCTAAATAAAATCTTTAACAATTATTCTACACTGCTTTAACAAGGGACTTTAAATATATTTTTTTCAGCATCCTTTTCATCTGTAGTTTTAATCATTGTGTCAGACAAATTGCAAATAGGTTTTTCTGTTACATCATAGGTAGACATTTGAGATTTCTGGAATGATTCACCCCATTGTGTTTTCATGTGTTTATTATTTAAAATTATTTTCCAACCATCGTCTTTGACTTACATCACAAGACTGAGTGGTAATGCGATTTACAATGTGTATGAATTAATCATTATGGGCTTGGTCAGGGTTTTCTCCCCCCATCCTATCAAGTTAAAATTGAGCACGTTTAGCAGCAAAGGTGAATTTTTACTTCCAGCAAGGAAGAGGAAGGAGAGTGGTGATTCATTACCTTTAGGCCAAATATTCCTGTGCTTGTCAAACCAGGACCTATCCAAAAGCTGCGGCAGACTCAGTGGAAAACCAGAAACTAAAAGTAAACAGAACTGACTTGCTACTGCTTCCCTATGTATCCAGAGTTAGGGAGCTTCACTCACACTTGCAAAAGAACTAAGGGGAGACACTTAAATTGGTGAACTAAAAGAACTTTGTAATGTAGTCATGAGGCTGAAGGTCAATAAGCATGTTTGAGAAGAACTGACTGAAGAATTACATTCTTTTGCCAAACTAAATTGAAACCTGTTAACTTTCTAAGTAAATGCCATAACTGTGAACATGGTTCTATGTGATATGTGTTACCACTTAAAAACATTTCAGATTTAAGAATTGTTGTTGTTATTGTTATGTGCCATCAAGTCATTTGCGACTCATAGCGAGCCTGTGTACAAGAGCTCTAAATGCCTTTCTATCCTATGCCAACCTCACCACCTCAAACACACTTATCCCCACCACTCCACTCACAGAATCGATCCATCTCATCGAGGGTCTTCCTCTCCTGCTCCATCCCTCCACTCTCCCAAACACGATGTCCCTCTCCAAGGA
>NW_006399845.1:2347696-2353560 GCF_000299155.1 Elephantulus edwardii | reverse complement strand
CACAGCTGACTTTCCCAATGCAATTAATCTCTTGATTTCCTGTCTGCTGTTACCAAGAGTGTTGACTGTGGAACCAAGTAAACTAAAACTGTTAACTATCTCAATCTCTTCATCATCCATACTGATGTGGCCAGTATGGCCCAGTGGTGAGAATCTTTGTTTTCTTGATGTTGAGCTTCAATCCATATTGAAGGCTGCAGTCCTTGACCTGCAGCAAGTGCTTCAGGAATACTGTTGTTATTATTAGAAGCTATTGAGTCAAGTATGACTCATAGTAACCCTATGAACAACAGATTTGAATCTTGCCCTGTCC
The DNA here is from genome assembly GCF_000299155.1 of Elephantulus edwardii. Lineage (NCBI taxonomy): Eukaryota > Metazoa > Chordata > Mammalia > Macroscelidea > Macroscelididae > Elephantulus > Elephantulus edwardii. The sequence continues at coordinate 2,353,247 of NW_006399845.1, read as the reverse complement.
TTTGCCATGCTTATTATTTCTGACAAATTTAAGTCCATTGCTGCAGTCAGTGTGTCAATCCATCTGGTTAAGGGTCTTCCTCTCTTTTGACAACTGGGTAACTTTCCAAGTATGATGTCTCTCTCAAATGAATACGCTCTTAACAACATGCCCAGAATATGTGAGATAAAGAGTTGTCATCTTTGCCTGCAAGGCTCACTTTGGCTGTACTTTTTCCAAGACATATCTGTTATTTTAATAGTTCATGGCATATTCAGTACTCTTCTCCAGCATAATAACTCAAAGGCTTCAATTCTTCTTCTACCATTCTTATTCATTATCTAGATCCCAGATGCATAACAAGTGATTGAAAAGACAAAATCCTGAATTGGTACACCTTAGTCCTTAAACTAACTTTGTTGATCCTCAGTATATTGAAGAGGTGCCTGACTTCAAGCTTTCCCAATGCAACATGTTTCTTGTCTCCTGATTTCTGGTACCAAGTGTGTTGATTGTAGATCTATGTAAATAAGATGAAGGCATTGACAGTTTCAACCTTTTTTCTATCTATCCTTTTGAAAATCCATTTTACGCACTTTGGAAATGCTGTCAGTAGGGGCAAATTCTTGGTGATGGAGACATTATGCTTGAAGAGGTAGAAAGTTAGCACAATAAAAGAAGACCCTGGATGGAATGGAAGGATACAGTGGCTATGGTAATGGCATCAGGTGGGTCAGATGATGAGGTGGCTCAGGATAGGGCGAGGCTCTGAGCCATTGTTCATAGGGTCACTCACTATGAGTCTTAGTCTCCTTAATAGCACATAAGAACAATAACAATATCAATGTTATCTATTGGTCCAGTGGTAAGAATTTTTGTTTCCTTGATATGGAGATATAATATATATTGAAGACTGAAGTCTTTGATTTTCCGCAGTAAGCATTTCAAGTCCTTCTCACTTTGAACAAGCAAGATTGTGTAATTCTTAACAATAAGGATCTAATACTAGAGTAGTATAACTGGTGTTGGAATAAATAGAAGTAGGTGTGAGAGTAAGGGGATCATGTCTGATCTTCCTAGTTTTGTACTGTGAATGTTGTTGATGGAAGCAATTCTCTTTGGGGACTTAATAGATGTCAGAATTGGCTATCCCTATTTTGTTTATACTCTTTCTAAATCCATCTAGAGTTTTCATTATAAGATTTGTACTCTAGCATCATTGTAGCCTTTAAATATTTTTTTTCTTTACAATAATTTTAAATAATTATCCTAAGTGGAAGGAAGCTGTGCTACCAAGCCGAAGGTGGGTGATTTTCATCTGTGGCCCTCGGCCAGGTTCAAATTGTCTTCCTGTCAAACCTTCTAGGTGGTATAGCACTGGTCTGTGCGTTGCTGTACAGAGGTAACTCGTGTTTGCTGTGATGCTGAAGCCTGTGACAGTGATGTGCCAATCGTGGTAATGGGCACCCATGGTGGACAGTGTTGGCTGCAGCTTCCCGACTAAATCAAGCCTAGAAGCAGGAGCGGAATCCACTTCCAAAATGGCTTGTCTTCGGAAACTCTATGTACAAACAGTGCTCAGGATGTTCGTTCATAGGGTCGCTATGAGTCGTCTACGACTCGATGGCATTAAACAACAACAACAACAACAACAACAACAACAACAACAACATCCTAATGGAGCTCCTAAGGAGTTCTGGAGAGTTGTTGTTGTTGTTGTTTGTCATCAAATAGAAACCAACTCATAGCTGACCCTCCAGTAGGTTTCCAGGGATAGTAAATTGCCCATCCTTCCCTGGCAAGTAGCTGCTGGATTCAAACCAGATGCCATTAATATTGCAGTACAACTTCTTACCAAGCACAGTCAGCAGAAAGGAATATAGTTCGCCTTCATACCAAATGCTCCATGGCAGAAAGATGGTCACACAACTCCCACATGACTGACTGACTGCCTCTGAAAACCCGCTAGGGAGTCAGCTATTAGTCAGTCCCAACTGAATGTTACACAGCAACAATGGCCACTTTCATTGTTGGAATGTAAACTGAAAGGGACTCCAAATAAACCCAAAACACTATACCCCATCACATTCTATCCATCTAGTCCGAGCAACGGCCCAAAGTAAAGCTTACCACTAGTGTTAGGTTTCTTTGTAGTGGAACAATCTGATATTTAACAAAAACATAGATATTCACAAAGAGGACAAATAATGTTAATTTTGATATATTTATGTGAAAAGTGAAATTTCTATTTGCATTATTAAGTCAAGCTTCTATTAAGTCAAGGCCACAAGTTAATCTTTAGAGGGCCCAGAGTATAGTAAAAAAGAAGTGCGATTGGGCCACAAAGGAGCAGTCACATAATTTCTTTGCGTTATTTGATAAAAATTCTGAAGTCTCTAGGCATTCTCCATCTTGGAGCAGATACTTTATTTGGAAAATATGAGCACCTTTGCATTTCATGAAACAAGCCCTCTAACATCACTTAACCTTATCAGATATTATAGGTTGTATTAGATTTAGTATGATAAAGGAAAATAGGATAATAATCAAAGTATATAAGTGTACTGTTTGTTAAAGGTGATGCTAAAATTAATAGCAGTGTTGGATCACTCATTCACTCACTAACTTATTGCTGTTGGGTCAGAACCAATTAAAAATTGATCCTCAAGCAGGTTTATAGAGGCTGTAAATCACATGGGAGGAGATGACTTATCTTTCGGACTAGTCGTCAATGATGGATTTGAACATTTCAGTTAACAGTAAAACCTTCTGAGGACTATACAACTAGAGATCCACAAGCATTGATTGTTGTTTTTAATTCCCAAGTAGGATACATAGTACCCCATGAAAAAGATTTGAACCCTGCTCTATCCTGTACTAACGTTAACACCTATGATATGCTTGAGATATCACGACAGTCACTGTGTTAATCCATATCCTTGAGGGTTTTCTTTTTCACTGACACTCTACTTTTCCAAGCATGCTGTCCTTTTCAAGGACTGACCCTTCCTAGTAACCCACCCAAATTCTGTGAGACCAAGTTTTACTATTCTTGCCTCCATGGAGCACTCTGGCTGAACACTTTACAAGACATATTTGTTTTGGGGAAGTCCATGAGATATTCAGTACTTGTCTCTAAAACCACAGCTGAAAGGTATGGATTCTTCTGTCCTTTTTTTATTCATTGTGTAACTTTCAGCTGCATAGCAAGTATGTGAAAAGATTATTGTTTGGATCAGATGTACCTTAGTTTTCAAATTGGCATCATCGCTTTGGACAGAATACTGACAACAGAGTTTCCTAAAGCAATACCTCTTTTGATTCCCTGGCTGTTCATGTAAAGGTTGTTTATTGTGGATCCAAGCAAAAATAAACCATCAACAATTGATATCTCTTCCCCATCTATCATGATGCTGCCCATTTACCTGTTGGTGAGGGGTTTTATTTTCTTGATATTGAGCTGTAATCCATACTGAAGACTGAAATCTTTGATTCTCTGTAGCAAGCAAGAATTTTAAGTCTTCCTCACTTTGATCAAGCAAGGTTTTGTTATGTATGTAGCACAGTTTGTTGATGAGTTTTTCCCCAATCCTGAGGCCACATTTTTCTTCATAGATTCCAGCTTCTCGAATGATTTGTTCTGCATGTAGAAGGAATATGTGTCAGAAAAGGATACAGTACTGACACACTGCTTTCCTGACTTGAAACCATGCAGTGTTTCGTTGTTGTGTTTGTACAACAGCTTCTTTTTGAGATATACATTTCCCATGAACACAATAAAAGGTTCTGGGGTTTTCCTTCTTCTCCAGGTCTGCCATTATTTATTGTGAGCCACACAGTCAAAAGCCTTTGTCTAGTCAATAAAACACAGACATCCTCCTAATTGTTTATACTTTTAGCCAAGATCCATCTGACATAAGCAATGTCTTCTTCTATATCCAGTCTGAATTTCTGGCAGCTCTCTGTTACTCTATTGTTCTACCCATTTTTATTTGTATTTTTTAAAACTTTCTTTAAAAATTTTATTTTTTCCTAATGTATTTACTAAGTTTAAATACATTGTTTTTCACATGAGATCTTTCTGATATCCTTCACTCTCCCTTCTCCCCACCACCCATCAAATTATGCAACCCTATGATTAACACCCCAATCATCCTCACCTCTCTGCTTCTACCCTCTCCACCCCACTTGGATCTTTATTCTGATTATACAATATTGGTTTTATACAATATTTGTCCTTATAGGATTTAGTTAACTCAGCATAATGCTTTCCAGTCCCTCCCAAGCTAGATAATAATTTACAAAATCATTGCTCCTGTGTGTCATGTATTATTCCACTCTACAAAAGTACCATAATTTTTCAAAAAAAAAAAGTACCATAATTTTTCAATCTACTCTATTGTGGTTGGACATCTGGACTCTTTCCATGTTCTTGTGATGGCGAATAACGCACAGGCTTGGAAGCAGGTGTGGGATCCACTTATGAAATATCTTGCCTCTAGAAACTCTATGAACCTACAGAAATAATCAAAGTTATACAAGTGTTCAGGTCTTTCATTCAGAGGGTCGCTATGAGTCATCTATGACTCCCAACACTTCAAAACACAACAACAGCAGCATGAACATTGGTGTACAAGTTTCCATTTGTGCCTCAGTTCTCATTTTCTCAGGATATATTCGAAGCAGTGGAATAGCTGGGTCTTATGGAATTTCAATGTTTAACTCTTTGAGGAAGCACCAAACTGCCTTCCAGAATGGTTGTATCATTTTACAATCCCAATAACAATGTATAACAGTTCCTATCTCACCACATTCTTTCTAGCATTTATTACTTGCTGGCCTTTTAAACTTTGCCACTGTAACTGGAGTGAGATGGTATCTCACTGGGGTTTTTATTTGCTTCTCTTTTATTGCCAGTGATTTGGAGCATTTCTTTATGTGTTTCAGGCAATTTGAATATCTTCCTTTGTGAAAAATCTTTCCATGTCTTTTGTCCATTTTGTTAATGGGTTATCAGTCTTTTTCTAGTTGAGGCCTACGAATATTCAATAAGCTTTTAAAAGTTTACAGAACACTTCTATTTTTAAATAACCTTTAGTCAGACTTTACTTCCATGTTATATTGTTTAGTAATTTTCACATTCTGTTGGATTTATTCATTCATTCACTCACGTATGTATGTATGTATGTATGTATGTATGTATGTATGTATGTATTTATTTATTTATTTTGTTGGCAGCACACATGGATCTCCTGCAGTCAGTTTGTCTGGGTAGCAGTGCTTTAAATTTTCTCACATAGTTAGATGAACACATTCAGGGCCACATTTGTTTCTTGAAACATGACAGTTGGTATCTATTGAGCTATAATTTAGTAGATAGTAGGTTAATGGATTTCCATTTCCAAATAAAGGGTAAGGATTTAGAATTTGTTAATGTGCTGTCTTTGGACAGGATGTTTATTAAAGATATGTGAAGTTAGTTGGGTTAAAGGATTAATCCTAAAATATTCAGCAAACTTATTTTTTTAATTGTCTGTTAATATCCTGTGCCCATTTTTCAATTGGATTATTT
>NW_006399845.1:2338045-2343688 GCF_000299155.1 Elephantulus edwardii | reverse complement strand
TAATCGGGATGGGTGTGTCAGAGGCAGTGCGGTTGGCGCAGGATAGAGCAGGGTTTAGGGCTGTTGTGCATAGGGTCGCTATGAGTCGGAAACGACTCGGCACATAACAACAACAAAGAGTCTTTTTAATTCAAATACTTCTTACAATTACTGTGTGCAAAGATAATTTAGCAGAATCAAAAAAATCCAACGAGTGCTCGCTTTGGCAGCACATATGCTAAAATTGGAATGATACAGAAAATAGCATGGCCCCTGTGCAAAGATGACATGGAAAAATGTGGAGCGTTCATTAAAAAAAAAATCCAAACATCAGTCACTATTTATTTATCTGTCTGTAGTGAAAGCATGCCGATAATTCAAATAAGAAAAATTCTGGTACCAAAATACTATTTTCATGTTTGAAACAAGAATTCCAAAAAGGAATGCTTCCATTTTAGATTTGGCATTTCCTGTTATTCTACTTACCTAGAGCTCCTGTAACAGGAGTACTTACACTGTAAATGGATAGCTTTTACAGTCACAAGCAGGGTTCCAGCATAATTCTTTTTATTGTTCTATAATAAATTAAAAAGAAAAAAGTCCACTTTTCTTTGCAAATTTCTTTGAATAGCCATTAGATAACCACAAGTATTGATTTTGAGATTCCAAATATATTTTAATGAGTAGACTAACTCACAAAAATGGAATTTATAAATACTTATAAATAATTGGTCAAATATATTTTGTGTAATGTCCCTAAATTAGGATTTGCTTGATTTTTCCACATATGTATAACAGGGCTTTGTTTATTGGGGGAAAAAGATAGAGGTGTAGTATCATTTTAATTATGGTAGATACGTTCAGCTTGGCATATCAATCTCAATCTCAATATCAATATTAATAGTGTTCTCAATCATTTGTTTCTTAGTACTTGTTCATTTTCTCCACTGTAACATTATTCTTTTTATTTCTTTCCAAGCTATATATTGTAGAAGAAAGTCAGATTAAGCATATTCAAATTACTTTAATTCTTTTTCATCAGTTAATTGTCTGCTTTGTCCACTTATCTATTTATTAAGTAATTCATTTATACTAATATAGATGTATAAGTACTTATTTTTCTACTTTGGGATAAAATTTAATATGACTCCATGTATTTTGTGGCTAAAAGTTTCTTCAGACCTATCTTACATATTACTTGCTGCAACTTAGAACCATTTGTCAAAGAGCTTATGTTTTTATTGGAGAACAATGTTAGAAAACAAAATTGAATTATTTGTCATTGTTAGGGATCATAAAATACTCTGACTCACAGTGATTTTAGGAGCAGCAGATTTGGACCCTGCCCTATCCTAGACTATCCTCATAATTTGTGAAATACTAGAACCCATTTTAATAGTAACTGAATCCATCTGGCTGAGATCCATCTGTTTTTCTCTGTTTCCTAAATCCTTCATCTTTCCAAGTATTATATCTCTTTCCAAGGAAGAGCCTCTCTTAGTAACATGCCCAAAGTAAGTGAAAAGAAGCTTTATTGTCTTTGCCTCCAAGGAGCACCCTGGTTATACTTTCTCCTACATATATTTGTTTATTCATTCAGTAGTCCATGAAATAATCAGTACTCTTCTTGAACACCACAACTCAAAAGCATCAATTCTTCTGTCATCCTTATTCATTGTCCAGATTTCGAATGCATATCAAGTGATTAAAAAGACGATGGCCTGAATCAGGCACACTTTACTCTTTAAACTGACACCATTACTTTTTGACATTTATGAGACGTCCCTGAATGGAGACTTTCTCAGTGTGTACATCGTCTCCCAGTCTCCTGATTCTAATACCAAGTGTGTTGATTGTGGATGCAAGAAAGATGAAGTAATCAAAAGTTTCATCTTCTCTCCATCTATCATGATGATGCTATCAGCAATCCTGATGTCAATTTTGTCTACATACAGTTCAACTTCTCAAACTTTTTGCTTGCCATCATGGTAATTTGTACGGAAAAGAGAATACAACCTAGATGCTCACTTTTCTTAATTTTAAATCATGTAGTATTCTTTGGCTTCACTCGGATAATAGCCTCTTTGTCTAGATGTGAATTCCACAAAAGCACAATTAAGTGTTCTGGGATGCCCATTCTTCTCAATGTTAGTCATAATTGGTTATGATCCACACAGTCAAATACCATGGCATAATCAATAAAGCACAAGTCAACATTCTTCTGTTATTCATTGCTTTCACCCAGGATCAATCCGACATCAACAATAAAACTTCTGGAAGTTCTCTCTGAATTTCTTGTTCTAGCTCTTAGGCGTGCTCATTATGCTATCCTAAAATCATTCTGCCCAACCCCTAATCAATTGCATAATTCATTGCCCTGATTCCTGGAAATCCTTGTTAGTTTGTGGTTTTACAGAATTTTGTCTTTTCTGGACTTTCACATAAATGCGACACAGGATGAAACATTTTTCAGAATGGCTTCTTTCACTTAGCAATATGCATATAAGAATTGCCCATGCTATTACATAATTTGATATTGTTGTTGTTATGTCCTTTTGAGTCACTTGCCACTCATAGTGTCCCTATGTATAACAGCTCGGAAGCCAGTCCTGTCTTGAGCCAGTCTCACTAACTCAAACACACTTACGCTTACTACCTCAGTTATTTTTTTAATTCTTTTTAGCTTTCTACTAGTTTATTTACAAAATTCAAATACAAATTTAAACAAATTCTTTCCATTTCTCTCACTCTCCCCCCACCCATCAAATTATACAGCCCAATGATTAATCCCCACTGCCCCTGCCCATCCACATCCCTCTTTTTCCAGCCTCTCCCACCCTTCCTGGATCCTTATACTCATTCTAAATAATGGTTTTATACAATATTTACCCTTATGGGACTGAGTTAGTTCACTCAGCATAATACTCTCCAGTCCCTCCCAAGTTAGGTAATAATTTACAAAGATTATTGTTCCTGAATGCTGTATGGTATTCCATTGTGTGAGTGTACCATAATTCCTCAATCCGTTGTTTGTGGTTGGACATTTGGGCTTTTTCCATGTTCTTCCAATGGTGAGTAATGCTGCTATGAACTTTGGTGTACAAATCTCAATTTGAGCCTCAGTTCTCATATTCTCAGGGTATATTCCAAGTAGTCAAATAGCTCAGTTATATGGAATTTCTATGTTCAGTTTTTTGAGAAAGCACCAAACTGCCTTCCAGAAGGGTTGCACCATTATTGTATCAATCCATCTCATCTGGGGTCTTCCTTTCCTGTGCTGTCCCTCCACCCTTCCAAGCATGTTGTCTTTCTCTAAGGACTGGTCACTCCTGGCCACATGCCCATGGTATGTGAAGCAGAGCTTCAAAATCCTAGCCACCAAGGAGAAACTTGATTTCATCCTCTCCAAGGCAGACTTATTTGTTCTCCTGGTGGTTCAAGACTCTTCTCCAGCACCACAGCTCAAAAGCATCTGTTCTTCTTCTAACATCCTTAGTTATTGCCCAGCTCTCTGATGCACAGCAAGTAATTGCAAAGACTGTGGTCTTGATTAGGTGTACTTTAGTCTTTAGACTGACATAATTTGATAAATTCTTTTTTATTGCTGGCTAAAGCAAAGCATTATAATGAAATGAACAAAGAGCTAGAATCAGAAAATTAAGAAGATTGAGTTCACTCAGCATTTTTTCAAGCTAAAGGAACTGAAGAACAAATTTAAGCTTTGAATGACAATATTTAAAGATGTTATGGGCAAAATATTGAATAATCCAGAAAGCATAAAAAAAATATAGAGGGAGTATGCAGAGTTACTGTACCAAAAAGAGCAAACTGACACAGAAGAATTTAATGAAACAATATATGATCAAGAGGCAATGGTGATGAAGGAGTAACGTCAAGCTTCACTGATGAAATTGGTATAAAACCAGGTCCGTGGAAGTGATGGAATACCAACCGGTTTCTTTCAACAGTTAAATGCTGTCCTGAGTGTCCTCAGCAATTTGTGTCAGGAAACTTGGAGGACAGCTACCTAACCAACTAACTGAAAGAGATGTATATTTCTATTCCAAAAAAAGGTTGTCCAACAGAATGTGGAAATATCAAACAACATCACTAATACCACACCCAAACAAAATCCTGCTGAAGACTATCTATCCAAACGTGACTGGGGCAGTAGTATATCAACAGAGAACTGCCAAACGTTCAGGCTGAATTGAGAAGATGTGGTGGCACTAGAGACATCATAGCCAATATCTGATGGATCTTAGCTGAAAGCAGAGTGTAACAGAAGAATGTCTGTGTTTATTGACAAGGCAAAGGCATTTTATTGTGTGGATCACAACAAATTGTGGCTAACCTTGCGAACAATGGGGATCCGAAAACACTTGATTATGTTCATGCAAAACCTATACTTGGACCATAATGTAGTGGTTAGAACAGAGCAAGACCCCTTGGCATGGTTAAAAATCAGGGGGAAAAGTGTGTCAGAGATGTGTCCTTTCTTCATATCTTTTCTATTGATATGCGGAAGAGGAATGTGCTTTAGAATTGAAGGAAGACTCATTAACAAAACGTGTTATAAAAAGGATACAACCTTGCTCATTGCAACTGAAGCTTAACATGACGAAGACAAAGATTCTCATTACTGGGGCAATTGGCAACATCACGATGAATGGAGAAGAGGTTGAGGTTGTTAACAGCCAGTTAACAGTTTGCTTCGTTCCTTATACTTTAATTTATAGAACAGTTTGTATACTTTGGCAGAATTCTTTGCCCATATATGAATTTTGAAGATATTTTCTCCCAAAGTCTGTTTTTTTCTTACTCTTTCTTAAAATTATCTTTTACACAGAAAAATTTAAATTTTTAAAATCTTGTCCAACTTACTTTTTTTTTTTTTCTTAAGTGAATAGCGCTTTCAGCACTGTGTTTAAAATATCATCATCAAAAACCCAAGAGATTTTCTCTTGGAATTTTTTTCTACCTAGTTTTGAGTTTTATATTCATAACTATGATCCCTTATGAGTTATTGTTTTGTAAACAGTATAAGACAAGTATCTAGCACCATTGTTCCTTTGCATGGGGACCTCCACTTTTGAAGGTGTCATTGGTTGAGAAGATTATCCTTTTTTGATTGAGTTCTTTGGGACTTTGAAAAAAAATCAAGTAACTAAAATTTTATGAATGTGAGTTACAATTTTAACACTATGTTATTTTTTCTACATGACATAACACATTGAATCCTTGCATAATTTTTAAATGTTTGCAGGAGAATGTTTTATTGTTCTTTCATTCAATCCTCTAGATCATTTATCAAATATAAACAAGAAACTCTCCAATACTTCCTTGGTCATTATGCAAAAATAGTGATATAAATTTCTTAAATCAACTGAAATTGAGTCATAATCATTTTCTTATTTGTATCTATAAAATTGAAGAAGATAAATTCTGTGGAGTCCCAGGTTTAGAAAATTATATATGCTATGACTTTGTAAATGTTGGGATGTGTATTTTCTATACTGATTGTGGAAGAATTTTGTGGTAGAGCTAAACATGAGAGAAGGATTTATTATTAAGTATGAATCCCTGCCCTGCTGATAAGTCATATTTTATTTTATAAAAATGTTACTATAACTGGACACACACACAGTTACACACACTTTCACA
>NW_006399845.1:2327757-2336634 GCF_000299155.1 Elephantulus edwardii | reverse complement strand
TCATCTCTATCTCTATCTCTATCTATCTATACATGAAAAAGTAGGACCTTCTCTGGAATTAGGGTTTTATTGTTCAAAATGGCTTCCCTTGGTATTTGATTTTAACACTTCTATGTGGATGGATGGGGATATTTCTATAGGGTGTACTAGTCTATTCACAAGGAGATTGGCTAGTCCCCACAATCTACAAGGGAATTGACTAGTGTCACCATTAAATTGAGAGGTTCAAGGAGGGACAGGTCCTTGGAGAGGGACATCATGCTTGGTAGGGTGAGGGGACAGCGCAGAAGGGGAAGGCCTCCTTTGAGGTGGATTGATTCAGTGGCTGGGGTAATCGGGATGGGTGTATTGGAGATGGTGGGATTAGCACAGGACAGAGCAGAGTTTAGGGATGTTGTATATAGGGTCGCTATGCGTCGCAAGCCACTCGATGGCACATAACAACAACAAACAACAGCAGCAGAATAGAAGAAACCTCCCTACCAGCAAAGAAGCAAGAGAATGTAATATGTCTTTTAGAGCCAGAGATTCTTGCAGCAGCCAGACTAGATTTACAGGAGCAACAACCACAGCAACCATTACAAAGAAAGAGCTGTTTGACATGAAACACTTGACTGCATTCTACTAACTAACCTGAATTTTAATCTTTTGACTTCCCCAATATGATTCACTGTGTTCTGTGAGAGACCACATTGGATTTTTGACCCAGCAAAGAAGTAAAATTGATACTGGGATGTGTAGAAAGAGGTGCAGGATGTGTGAGACATGTCTGATCTCTCAAGAATTGGTTTGAATTTTTTAATGTTGTTGATGGGGCAGTTCACCTTTGTGAAGTTGGTAAAGGTCATATAGGTATTTTCCTATGCTTCCCTTGCTCTTTTAAAATCCATACAAATTAAAAAGTGAAATCCAAGCAGATCAAAACCTCGTATTTTTTGGTGGTGCTGATCTACTTCTTTGGAAACACACTTATCAAATACTTATTGAATGACATAAAGGTGTCAACAACTGAAAGAAGCTATAATCAAGTGAATAATAAACTGATGGACCAAGGTCTAAATTTGGACCTCAGATGAATTTTCAGTGAAATTTTATGAGAAATAAAATTTTCATAAAAATCCAAATTTAAGTTTTAGTTTAACAAAATTCAAAGAATCTAGCAGCGTTAAACATTTATTCCTTTTGGTTGTAATGAAATAATTTTTGAAGTTCATGAGTGCCTTACCTTTTGTTACTCCTAGTTATCAAACTTACGGCCAGCTTTATTAATTTACCAAATATGGTTATGTTGTTGTCACGTGTCATCAAGTCGTCTGTGACTCATAGTGACTTTATGTACAATAGTTCTGAGTTCTCCTGTATCCTAAGCCAGTCTCACTGTCTCAGACATCCTACCCCCATTACCCCAGTTCCTGTGTCATTCCATCTCATTTAGGGTTCCTATGCCCTTCTGAACATGATATTCTTCTCCAGGGAGTAGTCCCTCTTGGCCACATGCCCTAAATATGTGAGATGGAGCTTCAAAATTCTTGCCTCCAAGGAGCAGAATGGTTCAACCCTCTCTTGGATAAACCTGTTCATTTTTTGGAAGTTCATGGTATGTTCAATACTCCTCTTTAGCACCACAAAGACACCAATTCTTTGGTCAGTAACTGCTAATAATATGGCCCAAATCAAGGGTACCTTAGGTTCCAGACTGACATCTTTGCACGAGAGCACTTTTGAGAGGTCCCTAACAGAAGCGTTCCCCACAGCAATTAGTCTTTTGATTTTACTACCGGTGCCAAGCAAGCTGAATTTGTTAACAACTTCAATCTCATCTCCATCTATACTGGTGTTGCCAGTTGGCCCAGTGGTGAGAAATTTTGTCTTTTTGATGTTGAACTTCAAACCATACAATCCTTGCCAACAACAAACAATTCAGGTCATCCTTATTTTCAGCAAGAAATGTTGTATCATCTGCATAAAACAGGTTGTTGATGAGTTTTCTTCAAACCCTGATGCCACATTCCTCCTCATAGAGTTCAGACACCTGATCTGTTCCACAATAGACTGAAAAGGTATGGAGACAGGATCCACCCATGACACACCTCTTTCCTGACTTTGAGCCATACAGTATTTTCTTTCTCTGTCCTGACCATTGTTTTTCTGGTCCAAGTATAAGTTTCACATGAGCACACTTAAGTGTTCAAGGATTCCAATTCTTCTCAAGGTTAATGAAAATATATTGTGACCCACACAGTAAAATACATTTGAAAATTCAATGATATACAGATGACATTTCTCTGGTCATCTTCTTTCTCTGCCAAAATCCATCTGTCGGTGATAATGTCTCTGGTGCGTGACTTCTTCTAAACCTGGCCTGAATTTCAGGTAGTTCTCTGTCAATGTACATTAACAGTTGTTATTGGATAACCTTCAGCAGGATTTTACTTGAATGTGATTTGAGTGGTAATGTCAAGAAATTTATTTAATTTTATAATTTGTGCCATATAGACTTTGGTATCTCAATATTGTAGATATTAGGAGGGAAATTATGAGAACAAACACATTTACTTACAATTTTCTTAGTAATAAAATACCATTGACTGAGAGCTAAAAATGTCAGATACTGTGCTAAGTAATTTTGAAAACATGTTTTTCTTTACAATTATTCTGTGAAGAATTTTAAATTTCATTTTTTTTATAACTGAGATGTCCATGTTCTTGTCCATGAACATAGGAAGCATAAGACAGAATAGGGATAAAACTTCAGAGCAGAACTATTACCTATCTCACTATCATTTTTATCATATTGCTCCATATATCAGTGAAAAAGGAATTAATTATTGGTGACTTATGCTCATGCATATTTATTCTTGGTGTTCCACCATGAGTAAAATGAAAAGATTATACAGAATTAGGTCCAAAATAAAATTTTGGTTTTTTATGGATATCTTACTTCAAACTTATGTACTATATGTGCCTTGTTGTTGTTGTTTGCCATTGAGTCGAGCATAAGTCATTGCAACCCTATGAACAAAAGGCCTGAAGCTTTCTATAATTATCGTCATTTATCAAAGTTCATAAAATTTTCGGAGACATGTTGTTTTGGAAGTGGATGTCACTCTTGCTTCCAAACCTGTCTTAAACTGGGAGCTCCAACAAACATGATCCACCATGGGTAACCGTTATGCATTTGACACTCCAATGGCACAAGGTTAAGCATCACAGCAACCCCAGGTTACCTCAATACAACATATTGACAGAAGAGTTCCACAGCACTTAAAAGAATGTTCCTCCAAAATATGTTAACAACTGACTTTTAAATACAAGGATCTTCCCTGAGGTCTTATTGACTCTAAACAAGAGGCTTATTTAAAAAACAACTAATATAGTATGTTTTTCTTATGTGCCACTGAGTTACCTGCAACGTATAGTGAACTTATGTACAGTAGTCTGAACCCTTCCCTCTCCTAAGCCAATCTCACTAATTCTGACACACCAACCCCCATTGCCCCAGATACTGTTATCAGTCTATCTCATCCAGGGTCTTCCTCTCCTGCACTGTCCCTCCACACTTCTGAGCATGATGCTCTTCTCCAAGGACTGGACTCTGCTGGCCACATGCCCAAAGTATGTGAGACAAAGCTTCAAAATCCTAGCCTCCAAGGAGAGACTTGGTTTCATCCTCTCCAAGACAGATCAATTTGTTTTCTTGGCAGTTCATGGTTATGTTCAAGATTCTTCTCCAGCACCATAACTTGAAGGCATCTATTCTTTTTCTATCATACTTAGTCATTGTCCAGCTTTCTGAATCATAACAAGTACTTGAGACTACCATAACCTGTATTAGGCACACTTTTGTTTCTAGACTGACATAATAGGTTTGAGGCCTTGAATACTAATGAATGAAGGCCAGATAGTCTGGGGGAATGTATAAAAAATATCATTAATACAAAATTCAAAGAGCCATTGCAAAGAAGGAAGAAGAAGAAAAAGACCAAAATGGATGTCAGAAGAGACTCTGAATATTGCACTCAATAGAGCTCCAAGAAGCCAAAGCAAAGGGAAGAAATCAAGATGTTAAGGAACTGAACAGAAGATTTCAAAGGGATGCTCAGAAGACAAGGCAAAGTATTATCATGAAATGTACAAGCAGCTGGAGTCCAAAAGTCAAAAGGACTGAACTTGCTCAGCATTTCTTAAGGAACTAAAGAACAAATTCAAGCTGCGAGTTACAGTGCTCAAGGATGCTATGGGTAGTTCACTGAATGATTCAAGAAACATTAAATGCAGATGTCATTGTAGCAAAAAAATTGATTGACACAGAAGAATTTCAAGAAACAACATATGAGCAAGAGGTAATGGTGATGAAGGAGGAAGTGGAGGCTGCTCTGAAGGACTTGACAAAAAATAAAGCCTGAGGAATTGATGGAATACCAATAGACATATTTCAGCAAACAGATGCTGCCCTGGACATGCTCAACAAGCTGTGCCAAGAAATCTGGAGGACAAAAACTTGGCCAACTGACTGAAAGAGATTCATATTTATTCCCATTCCAAAAAATGGTGACCTGACAGTGTATAGAAATTATAGAACAACATCACTAATATTACACACTAGCAAAATCCTGAAGATTATCCAGAAACAACGGTAACAATACATTGGCAGAGAACTACCATAAATACAAACTAGGTTTAGAAAAGGTCATGGCACTGGAAATGTTGTTATTGTTAATGTCAGATAGATCTTGGCAGAAAGCAGAGAGATATATGCCTCATACCCATAAATTGATTTAGTTATTCAACCTGTAACTTTGCACGTGCTACTTAGCCTTTTACTTGTTGTTGTTGTTAGGTTGCTGTCAAGTCACTTATGACTCACAGGAACCCTGTGAACAAAGATCTGAACCTTGCTCTGTCCTGTGTCATCCTCACACTTTCTGACACATGTGACCACATTGCAGCAGTCACCGTGCCAATCCACCTTGTTAAGGGGCTTCCTCTCCTTTCCTAACCCTCCACCCTTCCCAGATTTGTGTCATTCTCCAAAGGATATCCTCTTCTAGTAACATGCCAAAGTATGTGAAGAGAAGCTTCATCACTCTTACCTGCAAAGAGCTCCCTGGCTGCACCCTCTCCAAGATGTATCTGTTTGTTCTCCTGACCATCCATGAGTTGTTCAGTGTTTTTCTCCAACACCCCAGCTCAAAGGAATTAATCCCTCTCCTGACATCCTTATTCATTGTCTGGCTCTCAGATGCCTAGCAAGTGATCAAGAAAGATTATGGCCTGGATCTGATGCACCTTGGTCCTCAAACTGAAGTCATTATTCCTCAATAATTTGGAGAATTCCCTAACTGCAGGTTTTCTCAGTGACATAATGCATCTCCTTATTTCCTGTTTGCTGATTGTTGTTGTTGTTGTTGTTATGTGTCTGCTGATACCAAAGATATTAATTGTGGATTCAAACAAGTTGAAGCTTTTGACAGTTTGAATCTTCTCTCCGTCCATCAAGACATTGCCTATTGGTCCACTGGTAAGAATCTTTGTTTTCTTGTTATTGAGATGCAATCCATACTGAAGACTGCATTCCTTGATCTTCTGAAACAAGTACTTCTAGTCTTCCTCACTTTCAGCAATCAAGTTTGTATCATCTGCATAATTCAGGTTATTGATGGGTCTCTCTCCAATCTTAATGTCACTTTCCTCTTCATAGGGTCCAGTACCTCAGATAATTTGCTCAGCATACAGATTGACTAGGTATGAAGAGAGAATACAACCCTGACAAACTCCTTTCTTAGTTTTAAACCATGAAGTCAGTATTCCCTTCTCTGTTTGCACAGCAGCCTCCTGGTCCACGTATAGGTCCCACATGAGCACAATTAAGTGCTCTGGGATTCCTGTTCTTCTCAATGTCAGTCACAACTTGTTAAGATCCATACATACAGTTAAATGTGTTTGCATAGTCAATGAAGCAAAAACAAACATTCTTCTGATATTCCTTACTTTCAGCCAGGATACGTCTAACACCAGTGATGATGTTCCTTATGTCACAGACTCTTCTAAATCATGCTTGAAATTCTGGCAGTCCCCTATCTATGTATTGTTCTAACCATTTTTAAAGGACTTCCAGCAGCATTTTGCTTGTATGTGATATTAATGATATTGTTCAATAGTTTCTACATTCAGGAGAATCACCTTTCTTGAGAATGGGAAAAAATATGGACTTCTTCCAATCTGTTGACCAGACAGCTGTCTTCCAAATTTCCTGTTGTGAACTCATGAGCACTTCCAAGGCTTTCCTCTTTGCCTACTAATATGTAAAATATTAACCATATTAATAACTCCCTAATTTTAAGAAGTTCAATACAGTATAAGTAAACAGGAACCCAACCTTACTACATAGTTAATAATCCAGCTAATGTCCCTGTTCTTAACTATAAGTAAAAGCAATAATGTTTTAGAGTTAAAGAATAATAAAAAAATGACCCTAAATTACCAAGTCTGAGATATAATGATGAAATTGTTTTCTATATGAATTGCAAAGAGAAACAGAGACCACTGAAAGTGAGCAGACACTAGGTTTTGATGATTGTATAGAATAAAAATACTATGCTGGTTCCAGATCTTGAATTCCAGGAATGAAGACAAGATACTAATAGCAATGACTTACAGCTTTGTAAGTTCATAATTTTTTTATTTTTCCAAACATGAAAATCTTTTTTTGCTAAATGTCCCACCATGTGCCACATAAGGGGCAGTTAGTTTCTACCCTATATTAACTTCCATCCATTTTTGAGCACAGACTTCCAGCTTGACTCTGTTCTAAATATTAAAGATACAATGATCAATAAGACACACTTCTGGTATTCTCATTGAAAGAGTTTGCATTGTATAGAGTGAGATCAGATAAACTGCAATTACAATGTAACAAGTTAGATAAGAATGTCTTGGAGCAAGAATAGGAGCAAGACTTGGAAAATGAAATTTAAAGATTCAGGAAGCAGGGATCATATGAAAGTAACCAAGACCTGACTTCACGGTTCCATGAAAAATGAGCAAAGAAAGGTTTTAAAAAATAGAAGAAGCAAAGAAAATAATTGAGAGAACAAACAAATTTGTTCTGGACAGGGTGAAGCCAGGCTGCTCCTTGGAAGCAAGGATTCTGAAGCTTCATCTGACATACATTGGACATGTTGCAAGGTGGAGTTAGTCCTTGGAGAAGGACGTCATGTTTGGGAGGGAGGAGGGACAGCTCACGAGAGGAAGACCCTTGATAAGATAGATCGATTCAGTCACTGGGATAATAGGTATAGGTGTTTCAGAGAAAATAAGATTGGCAAGGGATAGATCATTATTTAGGGCTGTTGTACAAAGGGTCACTATGAGTTGCAGGTGACTCAACGACACATAACAACAACAACAACAACCACCTAAGGAAGCATCATAATTTGTTGGATTTTAAGCAGTTCAGAATGTTTTGAGTGGGAGATAGAAAACTCGAAAGACATAGCAAGAGCTACATTTAAAAAATAACTGGTTAAAGAAGAGCCTTGTGAATTAAAGAATTTTAATTTAACACTAAAGAATTACAATTAAAAAATTCTTTTATTGAGGGAAACACTCTGACTTTTTCATGACACAATAAGTGGAAGTTGAAGGAGAGAAAATATGAAAGGTGAGAAAAATATCTTCAAGATTATTGAAATAATGACTTGACTCAATTTGTTCATTCTCTTTTAGGATTTTTGTAGTACACATTATACTGTTGTGGTCAGATTCACCTTTATTGTTTATTTAGTAAATATAATTTTTCATCTCAATAAGTTTTTATTTAATTTGCAGAGAACTGTCTGATGTAAAGATGACTTGATGTGACAATACATAAGGGCCTGACCATCTGGATCCAACAAACTCTGAACGTGGAAGAGAAAGTATTACTCTGTTAACCAACAAGCATTTCCACATGAGAAATAACTAGCAATCTACTGTTATCAGTATAAGTAAGAAAAAGGATTAATTTGCAAGCATAAGAAAAACAGTGTCTAACATCCATCTAAATTAAGATTCCAGTCAAATTCCAGAGCTTTATGTAAGGTCTATATTTGCTCTTATTCGCAAGAAGGGTGATCCAACTGAATGTGGAAATTATCGAACAATATTACTGGTATCACATGCTAGCAAGATACTGCTGAAGAACATTAAAAAACGGTTGGAATAGTACATAGATAGAGAATTGCTAGAAGTTCAAGCAGGATTCAGAAGAGGCCATGGCACCAGAAATATCATTGCTGATGTCACATGGATTCTGGCTGAAAGTAAGGAATATCAGAAGAATGTCTATTTGTGATCTTTTTAAAAATCTTTCTTTATATTTCTTTTTTGTTCTTTTTCTACTAGTTTGTTTACAGAATTAAAATAAATATTAGAACAAATTCTTTTAATTTCCCTCACTCCCCCACCCATCAAATTGTACAACCCAGTGATTAATTCCCCTCTTCCCCCTGCACATCCACATCCCTCCGCTTCCAGCCTTTCCCACCCCTCCTGGATCCTTATTCTACAATAACAGTTTTATATAATGTTTATCCTTATGGGACTGAGTTAGTTCACTCAACTTAATGCTCTTCAGTCTCTCCCAAGTTAGATAATTATTTACAAAGTTATTGCTCCTGCATGCTGCATAGTATTCCATTGTGTGAATGTACCATAATTTCTCAATCCACTCGTTTGTGCTTGGAGATTTGGGCTGTTTCCATGTTCTTGCAATGGTGAATAATGCTGCTATGAACATTGGTGTACAAATCTCAGACTGTCCCTCAGTTCTCATATTCTCAGGGTATATTCCAAGTAGTGGAATAGCTGGGTCATATGGAATGTCTATGTCCAGAT
>NW_006399845.1:2319880-2321087 GCF_000299155.1 Elephantulus edwardii | reverse complement strand
AAAAATCATAAGACACAAAATGGGACAAAACGTAGAATGCCTAGCCTGGTATAAATAGGCTCACAAATGCAGCCAGAAATTTTCAACCAGGAGAGGGTAAAATTGATAAATGTGATCTTCTAAAGATAAAATTCTTGTATACATTAAGAAAAAATGTTTTCCAATAGGGTTAAAAGAAAATCTATTACCTGTAAAATATTTTTATATTTGTCAATGTCACCTCAGACGAGGGTCCTATAACAAGAGTTACAGACTACTACAGGGCCTACACAATAAATAAAATAAATAAACCTGATAGCCCAATTACAAAATAGGCAAAAATACATGGAAAGACTTCACAGAGGATGGTAAATTGATAACGTGAAGATATACTCAAAATCACTGACAATAAAAAGATTCAAATAAAAACTGTCATGAGATACTATTTCAGCCCTATAGCAGTGAGAGAGCTTAACAGGACAGTAAGCAATAAATGTTGGAAAGAATATGGAGAGATTGGAACCCTCATACATTGTTGATGGGGTTGTAAAATGGCACAAGCATTCTGGAAGCCACTTTGTCATTTTCTCCATTACCTGAACATAGAAATACCATCTTCTCCAGCTCTTCTACTCTCTACTCTTCGTCTTCACAAAGAAATTAGAGTGGAGACACAAATGAAGATTTGTACACCTATGCTCATAGCAGTGTTATTCACAAGGAAAGAGCCTAAATGTTCAAAAACAGACGAACAAATTGAGAAATTGTGGTATATTCACACAATGGAATACTATGCAGCTCTCTGGATCAACAATTTCAAAGAACATATGACATAAAATGGGAGAGAATGGAGAGTATTATACTGAGTGAATTAACTCAATCTCAAAAGGACAAATATTGCATAAAACCATTATTGTAAAAGTAGAAGGATACCTAGGAAAATGTATGTGAAGGTTCAAGGGAATGAGGGGAGAGAGCAGCGGGACTGAGCGTGGGTTGGGGGAAATCACAGAGCTGCAGAATTTGGTGTTCAGAGGGAGGAGGGTGAAAGAAATGGGAACTGAAAAGACGGAGTAATGATGGAAGGCATAGATAAATAGTTATTAATCTTATAAACAAGACAGGACACATGCCTGGGGTACACCCTTCCCAATTTTGAACCATGCAGTGTTGCCCTGCTCTGTTCTGACGACTGCCTCTTGGTCCAAGTATAGGTTTCACATTAGCA
>NW_006399845.1:2317100-2318515 GCF_000299155.1 Elephantulus edwardii | reverse complement strand
TGTATGAGTTGGATTGATTCAGTGACTGGGGTAATCGGGATGGATGTGTCAGAGGCAATGAGATTGGCACAGGATAGAGCAGGGTTTAGGGCTGGTGTACATAGGGTCGCTATGAGTTGCAAGCGACTCGACGGCACATAACAACAACAACAGCAATCTTATAAAAACACATTGTATGAGAATGATTGTATGAAACACAATATATACAAATTTTGTATGCAAGCCAATATAAAATTAAAGACATTAAAATGTTTTTAAACTAACTAATTAATAATAGAAGCTGAAATTACAATACTAACTAATTTGTTTTCCTGAAAAGTTGTCAGGTGTGTTCTTCTAAGTAATTTTGAGTATTGAATTGGTCAACATCAACTCAAAATGATTTACATGATTGGCTGAATGTAACGCTTGACTAAATAACTTGGAATTTTCAATTTTTTCAAAACCAGAATCTCTATATCCATAAGTGTATGTATTTGATCTGTGGAGTACTCATCCATAGCAAATTGTATTGCTAACCCAAAAGCTGGTGACACTTAGGCAGTTCAAATCCACCAGCTGCTTCATGGGAGGAGGATAGACACTCTTCTACTGCGTAATTTATAGTCTTCACAAAGGTACCAGAAGATCACCTATACGTTGGTTATGACTCGACAGCAAGGAGAATGAGAGATAGTGTGTATAGCTGCATAAATAGTTCTACAAATTGATTACTATGCCTACATGTGAGTTACTCTATTTCTTTGACAATATCAGAGGAATAAGGACTTTTTTTTCATGCCAAAATTACTAACTCAAACTTCTATTTAATGACTGCTGTATTTTGCCATTTTTTATGAATATTGCAGAGCATATTAAACTCATTTTATGATCTTACATTTTGCCATCTATTTGTAACTTATCTTATTAACTTAGAATACATTTCTCTTGATTCATGTGTTTAAGAGATAGTACTATTAATCTATACAGTGATATTTTGCTTCCGCATTATGGGATTTTTTTAATTTTTTTTTTTTTTGCCTGGGGATACCATGATGATACTCTGCTTGAAAAATGAGAGTTCCTGTATGTATGAATTTTCCTCTGACAGTTTTGTTAAGAAATTTTCTGTCCAAACAACAAATACGTTTTTCTTTCCATGAGAAGAGTGAATCTACCTGAACTTCTCAACAGTTTTCTGGAGATGAGTTATTGGGGTGCTTAGGTAATTATTTTCTTACCCTTAGTTGGACTGTAACCTCAAGGGCAATCAGCATCTCTAAGATGGTTACTTGTCCTGAGATGTTTGCTTCTGGCAAACATTCTCATCTATTTAGACTTATATGCCAACGTGGAAACATTTGAGGAAAATGGGAATCTCAGAACACTTGATCATACTTATAAGAAACCTATACTTGGACCAAGAAGCAGTTCTC
>NW_006399845.1:2315324-2316615 GCF_000299155.1 Elephantulus edwardii | reverse complement strand
AGATGACACAGGAGAGGGAGACCCAGGATGAAATGAATTGATACAATAACTGGGACGATGGGGGTTGGTGTGTCAAAGTTAGTGAAACTGGCTCAGGACTGGTTTCAGGGCTCCCGTACATAGAGTCGCTATACATCGCAAGCAGCTCAATGACATATAAAAACAATAACATGCTGTGACAAGTATGGAAGTAGGAGTGACGTCCACTTCCTAAATGACATGGCTCCAGAAACTCTATGAAATTTGATGTGTTGATAGTTGTAAAGGATCTTCAAGCCTTTTGATCATACAGTCACTATGTGTCGTGCTCTACTCGAAGGCAATCAACAACAGTCATGTTAAAACTTTAGCTTCACAAAGTCTTTCTCATAATTGAACATTGTTGTTGTTGTTGTTGTTATGTGCCATTGAGTTGTTTGTGACTCATAGCGACCCTATGTACAAGAGCTCTAAACTCTGTTCTATCCTGAGCTCTAAACTCTGTTCTATCCTGTGCCAACCTAGACATCTCCAACGCAATTACTCCCACCTCTCCAGTCCCAGAATTGATCCATCTCATTGAAGGTCTTCCTCTCCTTCCTCTCCTTCGCCGCCCCTCCACTCTGCCAAACATGATGTTCCTCTCCAAGGACCAGTCCCTCCTTGCAACATTCCAAAAGTATGTCAGACAAAGCGTCAGAATCCTTGACTCCAAGGAGCATTCCGGCTTCACATTCTCCAGGACAAACCTGTTTGTTCTCCTAGCAGTCCATGATATATTCAACACTCTTCTCCAGCACCACAGCTCAAAAGCATCAATTCTCTTCCTATCAACCCTATTCACTGTCCAATTCTCTGATGCACAGCACATAATTGCAAAGACTATAGGCCGGATCAGGTGCACCTTAGTCTCCAGCCTACGTCATTGCTCTTCAGCATTCTTGAGAGGTCCCTCACAGCCGACTTTCCCAATGCAATTCATCTCTTGATTTCCTGGCTGCTGTTACCAAGAATATTGATTGTGGAGCCAAGCAAACTAAAACTGTTAACTATCTCAAGTGATGCTGCCTATTGGCCCAGTGGTGAGAATCTTTGTTTTCTTGATGTTGAGCTTCAATCCATATAGGAGGCTGTAGTCCTTAATCTTCTGCAGCAAGCGCTTCAGGTCCTTCTCAGATTCAGCAAGCAGGGTTGTGTCATCTGCATAACGCATGTTGTTGATGACTCTTCTACCAATCCTGATGCCACATTCCTCTTCGTACAGCCCAGCCTCTCGGATGATCTGTTCTGCATACAGATTGAAAAGGTATGG
>NW_006399845.1:2312754-2314139 GCF_000299155.1 Elephantulus edwardii | reverse complement strand
CAGTCACTGTGTTAGTCCACCTATTTGAAACAGTTACTCTTTTCCCCCAACTCTCCACCTTTCCAAGCACGATGTCCTTCTCCAGGGAATAGTATTTCCTGAAAACATGCCAAAAGTATGCGAGATGAAACTTTGTCTTGTTTACCTCCCAGGAGCACCCTGGCTGCACTTTGTCCAAGAAGTATCTAATTTTTTTGGCGGTCCATCGATATTTAGTACTTTTCTCCACCACCAAAGATCATCAATTCTTTTCAGTTATCTTTATTCATTGCCAGCTCTCAGATGCATAGCAAGTGGTTGAAAAGAACATAGCCTGAATAAGAAACACCTTAGTCTCCAAGTTGGCATTACTTTTTTGTCAGTAATTTAGAGAGGTTCCTGATTGCAGACTTTCCCAATGTAATCCATGTCCTAATTTCATCACTGCTGTCACCGAGGCTCTTGATTATGGATCCAAGTAAGATGAAATCATTGGCAGTTTCAATCTTTTCTCCATCTATCATGATATTTTTTTGGTTTGTTTTCTTGATATATAATCCATATTGTAGTCTTTGATTTTCTGCAACAAGTGCTTCAAGTCCTCCTCACTTTCAGCAAGCAAGATTGTATCATCTGCATAATGCAAGTTCTTACTGACTTTTCCTGTGATTCTGATTTCACATTCTTCTTTAAGCAGTTCCACTTCTGGAATGAATTACTCAGCATAGAGATTGAGTTATAGAGAGAGGATATAGCTATGATGCACGCCTTCCTGATTTTAAACCACGCCATGTTCCTTCACTCATGTACCCTGATTAAATCTTACATTTTGTCACAGTTGTGTCACTTTAAACTTTTCTGAGCAAATTAAGTTTTCAATTGAGAGTGATCGTAGTACTTGCATAAATGAAACTATTATAGTGATGCTCTATAAGCATTCAAACCACTACTTTAAAAATTTAGTAACTACAAGCTTGATGATGAAGATCATGGCTAACAGATGGATAATGTTAGAGTAGGGGATGTGACATAAAGGAAAATCCTTATTAACATGCCAATACTCATATTACCCTGATTATCATCACCTATCTTCCACAATTACACGTCCAATTCTTGTCTCGCTTTATCTGTACCCTATCCACTTGAATTTAAACATTATCTCAAGAATAAGTTTGAGGCATTCAATACTTAATGATTGAAGACCAAATGAGTTATGGGATGACATCGAGAAGACCATCCAAGAAGAAAGAAAAGGTCATGTAATGACTAGAGAGAAAGACAGCAATAGATGTCAGAAGAGACTTTGAAAATTGCACTAACACCTAGAGAGACTAAGACAAAAGGAAGAAATGGAGAAGTTCATTAGCTACTATGTTGTTGTTGTTGTTGTTATGTGCCATCGAGTC
>NW_006399845.1:2308355-2310624 GCF_000299155.1 Elephantulus edwardii | reverse complement strand
TTGGTGGTCTGTTCCACAATCAGCCCCCGGCCTAGTTTTCACAGCTGATATTGAGCTTCTCCAGCTGTTCCTTCCACAGATGTAGTTGATCTGATAGAGATGCAAATAAAAACAACAATGAACTATCATTTCATCATGGCAGACACAGCAAAATTCAGTAAGACAGAAAACCACAAATGTTGGCAAGGATGTGGAGATATTCCAAACTCTTATCCACTGTTAGTGGCACTAAAAAAATAACACCACCGCTGTGGAAAATAATATAGTGCTTCCTTAGAATGTTGAAATCAGAAACACTATTTGATACAGCAACTCTATTATTATATGCATTATTCTATAGAAGTAAAAGCAGCAGCAAGAACATATGCACATACCATCTTCATTGCTGCCTTACTTATAATAGTAAAGCGAGAGAAACAATGAAAGTAGTCACCCATGGATGAATGAATAAATAAATAAACTACAGATTGTTGTTTTTGTTGTTATTATGTGATGTCAAGTCACTTGCTACTCATAGCGGCCCTATGTACAACAGCCCTAAATCCTGCTCTATTCTGTGCCAATCTCACGGTCTCTGACACACCCATCCCGATTTCCCCAGTCACTGAATCAATCCGCCTCATAGAGGGTCTTCCTTTCCTCCAGCCTCCCAAGCATGACGTCCCTTTCCAAGGACTGGTCTGTCCTTGCAACATGTCCAAAGTATGTTAGATGGAGCCTCAGAATCCTTGTCTCCACTACATATTACATACAAAAAAATGGAAAGCTATGATACCATAAGAGTAACAAGAATCCCTAAAATAATGTGTAACATGGATAGATCTGGAGAATATTATGCTGATTGAAATAGTCACAAAAGGACAAATATTGCTCCAGTTCACTATTTAAAAGTGTAATGAAACATTAAAACACAGAAACATTATTTTTTTAATAGGCACAAATAAGGGGGGAGGGGGAGAGGTGGAAAGTCATAAACTAGTAAATAGGGAAAGAGACAGGCATTTGAGTATGACTATCCAATATCACTAACGAAAGGAAGGAGAGGGGAGGACGCAAGAATAACATGGTTATAATGCTGGTATTGGATTTAATATTATTAAGCATATGCTACAATTTTCTTTCTAAACTACAATCAAAACACAAAAATAAAATAACTAAAGTAGTGGGGGGAAAATATAGAAGTTTGACTACCATGAGAATACCTGGAGTATAGCAGCTAAAGCATTGGCCTGCTAACACAAAGTCACTGGTTTAAACTCATCAATGAAACTACAATTGGTTCCTTTAAAAAAAATTATCATCTGAGAAACCCTACAAGGCAGTCTTAGATGATCACTGAGAGTCAGAATTGCCTCTACAACAGTGAGTACAACTAATTTATTCTCACTCTAGAGTTCCTTAAGTACATATTTTATTATTATTTTAAACTAGCATCAGTCTGGAAGTTGGCCTTTTCAACACCACCACCCCTTGCTTTCTGGGTCTTCTTTTTTCAGAGAAGCAGCATCAGCCAGGCCAGCTTCAAACACACACTTAGCACCCTAATCTGCCAGCCATTGCAGGCTTCAAGTGAATGTTGTAACATGATATTCATATGCCTGATTTTCTATTAGAGGTGTAACATTGAAAGGGAAGAATGATCTGAATATTGCTAATTACTTTGTAGCTCAAGTATCTACATTCGTGCTTTTTAAACAGTACTCTTATTAGTACAGCACTTACCTGTCAGTTCTGTACTAAGCTGTACTGAGATATATTGTGGGTTGTGATACTGAGAGTTGTGCCACCCGTGAATCAGATGTCAGAGAGATCACCCATCATTGATGGGTTTTAGTAGAGCTCCCAGTTTAAGACAGACAAGGAAGCATGATTGGCCTTCCACTTCTTTAGTAACAGGTCTCTGTAAACTCTATGAACAATAGAGGAAGATAGATAGTTATAGTATTAGAGGTAGAGCCCAGACTGGAATCAATCATAATGAGGAGAAACGGCTGCAACCCTCCCCTCAGTTGGAATGTGGAATGTGTAGCATATGAATGTTGGAAGCCCAGAAGTTGTGAAAAAGTAAATGAAATGCATGAACATCAACATTTTAGGCATTAGTTGTTGTTGTTAAGTGCCTTCGAGTCGTTTGCGACTCATAGCGACCCTATGCACAACCCCCCTAAACCCTGCTCTATCCTGCGCCAACTGCACTGCCTCTGACACAATCCCGATTACCCCAGTCACAGAATCAATCCATCTCATAGAGAGTCTTCCCCTCCTGCGC
>NW_006399845.1:2304824-2308034 GCF_000299155.1 Elephantulus edwardii | reverse complement strand
CCCATCGCGATACACTTTTTGATTTCCTGACTGCTGGTGCCAAGAGTGTTGACTGTGGAGCCGAGCAAACTGAAGCTGTGAACAATCTCAATCTCTTTGTCATCCATCCTGACACTGCCAATTGGTCCAGTGGTGCGAATCTTTGTCTTCTTGACATTGAGCCTCAGTCCATACTGAAGGCTGTAGTCCTTGACCCTCCACAGCAAGTGCACTAGACCTCTATAATCCAGAACACTGAAGTAGGAAAAATCTGCTGCCTAGGAGCTAGTCAAAGTGCTCAAAAGAAATAATGTTAGTTTAGAGACTAAGGTACACCTGATTCAAGGTATGGTATTTTTAATTGTTCCCTATGGCTCTGAAAGTTGGACAATGAATAAGGATGACAGAAGAAGAATCAAATGTCTTTGAATTTTGATGTTCAGAAAGAGTGTAAGTATTCCATAGACAGCCAAAAAAGCAAACAAGTCTGTTTTGGTAAAAGTACAAAAACGCTGCTCTCTAGTGACAAGGATGGCGTCATTTCATCTCATACATTTTTGGCATATGGTTAACAAGACCTACTCCCTGAGTATGTTATGTTATGTATGTATGTTATGATAAAATGATCATAACAAATTATGATTATAGTTTAGAAGAATGAGAATGCCAGAACACTTAATGATGGACATGTAAAAAGTATACCAAGAACGTAAAGGAGTTGCCCAAACAGAGTAAAAGAGTACTACAAGGTTTCAAATAAAAAAGGTATGCCTCAAAACTCTATCTTTTCTCTATACCTATTTTACGCTGAATAGATCATTCTAGAAGCTGGGCTTTATGAAAATGAATGTGGCACCAGAATTGGAGGGAGATGCATCAACAACCTGTGCTATACAGATGACACACCTTGTTTCTGAAATTGAGGAGTAATTGAAGTCGTTGCTGCAGAAGATCAAGCATTATGACCTTCAGTATGGTTTAAATCACTTCAACATCAAGAAAACTAAAATCCTCACTGAAGAACCAATAGGCAATATCATGATAGTTGGAGGAAAGTTGTCAATGATTTCATCTTCTTGGTTCCATAAGCAATCCCCTTGGTATCAGCAATCATGAAATCAAAAGACAAGTTGCACCGGGGAA
This sequence comes from Elephantulus edwardii, assembly GCF_000299155.1. Lineage (NCBI taxonomy): Eukaryota > Metazoa > Chordata > Mammalia > Macroscelidea > Macroscelididae > Elephantulus > Elephantulus edwardii. The sequence continues at coordinate 2,306,912 of NW_006399845.1, read as the reverse complement.
ATCTGCTGTCAGGAACTTCTCCAGAGTACTGAAAAACAAGGATATCAGTTTGAAGACTAAGGTGTATCGAATCAAAGCCACGTTCTTCTCAATTGCTTGCTATCCATCTGAATATTAGACAATGACTAAGGATGGTAAAAGAATAAATGCTTGTGTTTTGTATTATTAATAAAAATATTCAATATCACATGGACTGCCAAGACAACAAATAGGTCTATTCTGGAGAAAGTGAAACCATGTTGTTCTTTAGTGGCAGGGATGTTTAAACTTGTTTCATATACTTTGATACTTTGTGCATGCTATTGTTGTTAGGTGATGTTGATTCGAGTACGATCCATAAAAATTCAATGAATTCTGTTTTATGTGCCTTCCTGAAACAGTAGAGCCCATTAAGAAAGTTGCTTTGCCAGTCTACCTGGTTGAGACTCTCTTCTCTTTTGCTGACCACCACTTTTGCAAGCATGATGTCCCTCTCTAAGAAACAGCCTCTCCTCTCTTACCAACATACCCAAAGTATGGGACATGAAGCTTTATCGTTTTTGCTTCCAAGGAGCACTCTGGCTGCATTTTCTAAAGATATATTTATTTGTTCTTTTAGCAATCCATGGGTTATTTAGTACTATTCTCCAATACCACAGGTCAAAGACATCAATTCTTCTTCTGTAATCTTTATTTATTGTCCAGATCTCAGATACACAGCAAGTGATCAGAAAGACTATGGCCTGAATCAGATGCACCTTAGTCTTCAAAGTGATATCATTGCTCCTCAATTGTTTGGAGAAGTCCCAAACTGCAGACTTTCCCAGTGTAATACATCTCCTGATTTCCTGACTGCTAGTACCAAGGGTGTTGATTGTGGATCCAAGTAAGATGAAACCCTTAACTCCATCTATTATAATGTTGCTTATCAGTCCAGTGGTAAGATTTTTTATTTTTTTACATTAAGATGCAATTCATAATGAAGACTGAAGTATTTGATCTTCTGCAACAAGATGTCTGATTTCATAATGAATACATCATTATAGCATCAGCTTCTGAGTTGCAGTCAGCAGCATACACTTAAAAAGCAACCAGAAGATCCCAAGAAATAATAAACAAGATTGCATGTGGGTTGTTGAAATTTCTGGATGGTTTTTAAACTGTGGATATATTCATAATTTTGAAGTTTTTCACACAGTTGTGGAAGTGTTTCTATTTGGTAAATATATGCGTGCAAACTTTTAGCTTTTTATAATTGTTGTTGTTGTTGTTGCTAAGTGCCGTCAAGTTGTAGGCGACCCATAACGACCCTATGAATGAAAGACCTGGACACAGGTATAACTTTCATCCTTTCTCCAGGTTCATAGGGTTTCCAGAGGCAAGCTATTACGGAAGTGGATGCATGCTACTCCTGCCTCCAAGCTTGTTTTAACTGGTGAACGCCACCCAACACTGTCCACTATGGGTAACCATTCTCACATTTGACTCCTCAATGTCACAGTGTTCAGCTTCACAGCAACCACAAGTTACCTCTGTACAGCAAGTGGACATACCAGGGTTACATGACCTAGAAGAAAATTTCACCAAAAACAAGCAAAGGTAGACCTAAGGGCTGAGGATTACAGTCACCCAGCTTTGGCTTGGGAGCATGGCTTCCTGTCCACTAGGACAACTGATCTCTCTCTATGCTGTCATTGTTTTTAGGGAATATTTTTTATTTTGATTAAGATCATTAATTTTCTTTGAGATTATACTTAAAGTTATGATTTTATGCCTGAATCTTGAATAGTTCAGTTGATGTTTAAATTCTCTTGAGTGTATCTCCAAATTTTGTCCGTGTTTCCAGACTGAACCAGTTCTTGGAGTTCAACTCATGCTTAGAAGGGTAGAATGTCATTGTGGGAGAGGAAGGCCCTAGATGAAAGGTATTAGCACGGCAGCTATGGCAATGGGGTCAAATGTTTCAACGACAGTGAGGATGGCTCAGGGTGGTGCAAAGTTCACAGTCATTTTTCATAGGATCAGTATAAGCCATTGTCATCTTCATGATACATAACAACAACAATGAAAAATTCATTTTACTTGCTATTTCTTTTTTTTTAATTATTA
>NW_006399845.1:2298219-2303037 GCF_000299155.1 Elephantulus edwardii | reverse complement strand
GATAGATGGGTTGATCTCTGGATTCTCAATTCGATTCCATTGATCTATGTGTCTGTCATTGTACCAGTACCATGCTGTCTTTACCACTATGGCAGTGTAGTAGGATTTGAAATCAGGGAGTGAGATACTTCCTACCGTTCTTCTATTCTTAAGGAGTGCTTTGCTTATTCGGGGCTTTTTTTCCATTCCATACCAAATTGGAGATTGTCTTTTCCATCTCGTTGAAGAATACTTGCTATTTCTTTGTCAAGGTTGATATATGAATAATGTTATAATATTGTTTTGTTTTTTTTTTGGTTGATGTCTGTCATTGTGAATTCTCTGTTCAAAGAATGCCTTTAGTATTTCTTTTAAAACTCCTCTGGTTTTTACAAATTCCTTTATCATATTTGAGGGACAATTTTACAGGGTATGTAATTCTTCATTAGCACAGTTTTGTTTTTATTTCAGAGTTTTATATATGTAATCACGTTGCTTTCCTGTCTGATTTCTACTGAAAACTGGAGCTTATTCATTCTGATTTCCTTTATAGCTAGTCTTCATTTCTCTTGTGTTGCTTTCAGAATTCTTTGTCTTTCATTTTGGAAAATACGACTGTGACATATCTTGGTGTTTTTCTTTCCATTTATTCTTTTAAGTGTTTGCTCAGCTTCTTAAACTTTCTCATGCTTTATAATATTTGAGAAGTTTTCTTCTAGAAAATCTTCAGCAGCTTCTTGTGAGGTTTTTGGCGTTGATAGTGGTGGGGGAGGGCTTTTCGTTTGGTTTGAATTTTTTTTTCTCTGCCTGTTCTAGAATTCCAGCTATATGTAAGTTATTTCTATTGATGATGCCCCACATAATTCTTATACTTCTTTTATTTTCCTTCTTTCTTTTATCAGACTGTTCCTTTAACAGATTAATATTGAGATATAGGTCATGGGTTTTGTTTTTTATTTTACTTGTATGCCATCCAATCAGATCCAACTGGCACAGGAGAAGATTGCCCCTCCTTCTCCAGTGGAGTATATGGTGGATTCGAACCACGTGCCTTTGAGATTGCAGCATAACTTCTTGCCACTAGACTACCAGAGCACCCTGAGATATAGGTCTTACCATCTCATTAAATTTGTGTTTCTTTGATTCATTTCTGCTCTTTAGCAATTCCAATGTTTATATATTTCTGAGAATTTGTTCTTAATGTTCATAATACAATTTACTGATTTTGTGTGATTGATAGTTTTCAATTTATCTATTTGGTCCTGTATTTTTTGGTTGATTTTTTATTTGTTTTTCATCTAGAATTTTGCTTGTGTTTTCTTTGATTTTTGTCTTTGGCTTCCTCAAACATTTTCTCAATATGATGAAGGCATTTAATTATCATTCTTTTAAATTTGTTACAAAGAAGTACTGATAGCATTTCTTTCACTGAAAAAGTTTTTTTTTCATTCTGTACTTTAGGTTCTTATGCGCCATCTTGTTTTTTTGTATGTACATGTATCCACCTGTGATTTGGAGTTATCTGTTTTTTTCTGATGTTGTAGTGTTGTTGTGATAACATTATTGTGTTTTGATATCTCAAATTAAAGCCTGTGAGTATGACATATTGGAGTCACAAATCATAGGGAAGATTCTTCCACTTCCAAACTAAATAGAACTAAATGAACTGGTATTTTCTTCTGGTATTTGGACAGTTTCCTTTATATATCAAAGACATTATTTTTCCTAATTTGTGTCTTGAGAAAAATAACCACATTTTCTTTTTTTAAAAGGTTTTCCAAGCATTCTAAAACCTATGTTAAACATTTCATCTTTTCTGAACTGATCTGAGATAGCAACCACAGTGGATGCTGAATTTACATAAAAAACTGATTCCTTTTCTGTACTGTTTCATGACATTCTGTTAGTCTAGAAATCTAGTCATTTTGCAGTGCTGTTGTTGTTGATAAGTGCCGTCGAATCATAGCCAACTCATAGAGACCCTATGAACGAAAGTCTTCAACACTTGTGTGACTTTTTTTCCAGGTTCATAGGGTTTCCAGAGGCAAGCTATTACAGAAGTGGATGACACTCCTGCTTCCAAGCTTGTTTTAACCAGGGAACACCACCAAACACTGTCTGCCATGGGTAACCATTAATGCATTTGATACATCAGTGTCACAGTGTTCAGCTTCACAGCAACCACAAGTTACCTCTGTACAGCAAGTGAACACACCAGGGCTATACAACCTAGAAGAATGCTTGAAACAAAAACAATGAAAAACAGTCCTGAGGACCTCAGATTAGAAGTCACCCACTTTTGGCTTGGTAACATCACTTTCTTTCCACTAGGCCAACAGATATCTCTCTCTACGTTGGTGTTAATGTTGTTAAGTGGTGTTGAGTCTTAGGTGACTCATAGCAATAGCACATAGTTTTAACTATTGAGAATATTTAAAATTTTAAATATGAGAGAGAGCCTTTGTTTTTATCTTTTGTTTCATACTAGTGTCTGGAAATTATTTTATGTTTATTCATTCAATTTAACTTTTCTTTCAAGGCTTTTCCCCCGTTGCTGAGGTAAAATTTTAATACAGCAAACTACAGAGATTTTAAGTGATACATTTACGGAGTTTTGACAAACCTATATTCTTGTTTAATCGACATCTTAGTCGAGCTCTAGAATATTTTGTGTCCATAGAAAATTCTATCATCTCTCTCTTAGCAAATTATCTCCCAAAGGCAAACATTCTCTGAATTCTCTAAATTAATTCTCTGATTAATTTAGTCTGATCTTGTACATCAAATAAATTATTTTTCTATTTTTTAATTATCATTGCCCTTTCTGAATCTCTTAAATGTGTCTTTGATAAACAGATATAGGATTTCAATTTTGTTTTGTTAATCAACCTTACAACATATCTATTTTAATAAATGAGTTATGTTCATTTACTTTAATTGATATTCTAAATGTCAATAGTCTCAATTCCATGTTATAAAAATATTCACTCTATACACATCTTTAATAAGCTTCTGAATGTGTTATTTTATTTAAAGTTTTCTTTTTATTTTATTTTTAAAAACAAGACTATTTTTGTGCTTATAGTAACCTGTAGTGAAGCCCTAGTGGCCTAGTGGTAAGGAGCTGTACTGTGACAATCAAAGGCATGCAACTCAAATCTACCAGCTGCTCCAGGGGGGGAAAATGGGCAATCTCCTCTCATGTGATTTACTGCCTCTGAAAATCCATGAGAGGGTGAGCTATGGCTCAGTACTGACTGTTGTTATTATGTGCTGTTGAGTCACTTGAGACTCATAGTGACCCCATGTACAACAATAGCTCTGAACCCTACTCTATTCTGAGCCAACCTTATTGCCTCTGAGACACACAGTCACTGAGTCAATCCACCTCATCCAGGGTCTTTCTCCCTTGTGCTGTCCCTCCACCCTCCCAAGAATTAGGTCCCTTTCTAAGGACTGATCCTTCCTTGCAACATGTCAAAATTATGTCAGAGCTTCAGAATCTTTGCCTCCAAGGAGCATCCTGTATTTTCCCTCTCTAGAACGAACTTGTTTATTTTTTTAGCACTCCATAGTATATTCAATATTCTTCTCCAGCACCACAACTCAAAGACATCAATTCTTTTTCTATCATCCCTAATCGTTGTCTAGCTCTCTGATACACAGCAAGTAATTGTGAAGATCATAGCATGGATCAGGCACACCTTAGTCTCCAGACTGGCATCGTTGCTCTTCAGTACTCTACAGATATCCCTGACAGCAGATGTTTCCAATGCAATTCATCCTTTGATTGCCTGGCTACTGGTACCAAGAGTGTTGACTGTGGAGCCCAGTAAACTGAAGCTGTTTACAATCTCAATCTCTTCAACATCTATTGTGAGGCTGTCATTTGGCTCATTTTCTTGATGTTGAGCATCAATCCATAATTCAGGCTGCTGTCCTTGACCTTCTGCAGCAAATGCCTCAGGTCCTCCTCTGTTTCAGCAAGCAAAGCTGTGTCATTTATATAACACAGCTTGTTTATGGGTCTTCCTCCAATCTTAATGCCACATTCCCCCCTCATAAAGCCCAGCCTCTTGGATCATCTGTTCTACATATAAATTTAAAGTTATGGGGATAGGACACCATCCTGGTGTACACTCTTCCCAATTTTGAACCATGCAGTGCCTGCTTGCTTTGTTTCTGATGACTGCCTCCTGGTCTAAGTATAGGATTCACATAGGTACAATCGAGTGTTCTGAGATTCCCATTCTTCTCAGAGTTATCTACTGTTTGTTGTGATCTACGCAGACAAATGCCTTTGAATAGTCAATAAAAACATATATTCACATTCCTCTGGTAATCCCTGCTTTCAGCCAACATCCATCTAACATTATCTATAATATCCCTAGTACCACAGCCTCTTCTAAACCCAGCTACTCTTCTGGCAATTCTGTGTTAATGTGATGTTACAGTTGTTTTTTGGATAATTTTCAGCAGAATCTTGCTTGTGTGTGAAATTAATGATATTGTTTGATAGTTTCCATACTCTGCCAGATAAACTTTTTCTGTAATGGGAATAAATATAGATCTCTTCTAGTCAGTTGCCCAGGTGGTTGCCCTCTAGATTTCTTGGCATAACTTGGTGAGCACATCCAGAGCAGCATCTGTTTGTTGAAATATGTCAATTGGTATGCTGTCATTTGGACTCACTTTTTGCCATTTCTTTCAGAGCAGCTTGGACCTCTTTCCTCTTCCTTCATCACCACAGTCTCTTGTTCATATGTTTTTCATGAAATACTTCTATGCCAGACAATTCTTTTTGGTACAGTGGCTCTGTATACTCCTTTCATCCTTTAT
>NW_006399845.1:2281108-2295679 GCF_000299155.1 Elephantulus edwardii | reverse complement strand
TTATTATTAATTTTGATTGTGTGTTTGATTGGTTTCTGACTGCAAAAGTTGGTAGAAATCTTGTTTCCTTCCTTTTGACTCCAGTTACTGGTATATAAATTTGAAAGGTTATGTTATTCATGTTCTTTGCATGCATATGGATATTATCCTATCACTCACAACATTGTGTTTCAAGATTAATCTATAAATGACTTTGTACATAAGCCTTTTTTGTGTGTCCTTTTTTTTTGTATTTACAATGATTTATTCATTGCAATTTATTTTTTTTAAAGACACAAACTTTACACATGGATCTCATTTGTTGGGCTCCATGGTAATCAGATTGACTGCTTTTATGAAAAAAAATCTTTGGAGGTCATGTAGTTTTCTCTAAACATCTTTGCCAATTTTCTGCCCTTTTGAGGAAGATGTCTTGTCTAATTGATGTATTTCAACAACGAGGTACTATCCTGGATGTGCTCTACAAGTTGTGCCAAGAAATCTCTAGGAAAACGACTTTGCCCACTGATTGGAAAATCTATATTTAATGATATTTTTTTAAATGAACCTAAAGCGTGTGAAAATTATCAAATAATATCCCTAATATCATACACTAGCAAAAGAAGATTATCCAGAAATGACTGGAGTAGGTTATTGTCAGAGAACTACTAGAAATACAAGCTGAGTTGAGAAAAGGTTGTGGCATTAGAAAAATTATTGCCAATGTAAGACGGATCTTGGCAGATAACAAATAATAGCAGAGGAATGTTTATATATGTTTCATTGACTATGAAAAGGCATTTGCCTGTTTGGATCACAACAAATTTTGGCTAATAATGAGAAGAATGGGAATCCCAGAACACTTGATTGTACTTACGTGAAACTTTGAACCAGGAAGCACTCCTCAGAACAGAGAAGGGAAACCTGCCTGGTTCAAAATCAGGAATGGAATAAGTCAGTAATGCATCCTGTCTCCATACCTTTTCAATCTATATGCAGAACAGATTATTCAGGAAGCAGGACTTTATGAGGAGGAATGAGGCATCAGGATTAGAGGAAGACTCATCAACAACCCACATTATGTAGGTGATACAACCTTGCTTGCTGAAACTGAAAATGAACTGAAGCACTTGCTACAGAAGGTCAAAGACTGTAGTTTTCAATATAGAGTTAAGCTCAACATCAAGGAGACAAGGATTCTCACCACGGGGCCAACTGCCAGCACTATAAGAGATGGAGAATAGGTTATTAACAATTACAACTTACTTAGCTCCACAATCAACACTCTCAATATTAGCAGTCAGGAAAATCAAAAGAAAAATTGCATTGGGAAAGTCGGCTGTCAGAGAACTCTCAAGAGTACTGAAAAGCAATGATGTCATTCTAGAGACTAAGGTGCACCTAATCCAGGCCATGGTCTTCACAATTGCTTACTATGTGTCAGAGAGCTGGACAATCCCTAAGGATGATAGAAGAATCAATTTCTTCAAGAGGTGGTGCTGGAGAAGAGTCTTGAATCTTCCATGGACTGCCAAGAAAGAAATATATCTCTCTTGGAGAGGGTGAAACCAGATTTCTTCAAGGAGGCTAGACTTTTGATGCTACCTCTCACATCATTTAGGCACGTGGCCAGAAGAGACAGTCCTGGGAAAGGACATTATTCTGGAAAGGGTGGAGGGTCAGTGTAGGAGAGAAAGATCCCAGATGAGATGGACTCATACAACTGGGGCAATGGGGGTTGTTGTATAGGAATCAGTAGGTTTGGCTTTGAAAAGGGAAAGGTTCAGAGCTCCTGTACATAGGATTTCTATGGGTTACAGGCAATGCAATGGCACATAAGAACAATAACTACAACATGACTAATATTGAATTGGTTTACTACCCATCTCTTGATGTACATTATTTGCATAGACATTAAATAAAAAGTTAATTTGGAACTCCCTCACTGCCATTGATTAATTTTTGTTCATATTGACCCTCCATCACGTTGCTAATGCTGTCAGGTTTTCACAGAATCATTGCTATTATCGATAAAAAGACTCATGGCTTTTGTCTAACCCTGTTATAAGCTATATCACCAAAGCAATTGGAAACTAGAAAATATGAAACAAAATGATATTTTTAATATTATTTGGCATTTGTAACTGATTTTTTAAAATATTCTTTTATATTGGTTTACAAGCAAAACTCATACACATTGTTTCATTCATGTCCCTTGTGATTCACACATTCCTCCATAAAATAATTTATACACATTGTGCTTTAGAAAATCAATCACCATTGACCTATGCCTATCTGTTGCTTTGTTGTTATGTGCTGTTGAGTCCCTTGTAATTCATGGTGAAACCTGCTCTATCCTGAGCCAACCTCATTGTCTCAGACACACCTACTCTCATTCTCCCACAGTCTGAGTCATCCATCTTGTCCAGGGTATTCTTCTTTTGCATTATCTCTACACCCTCTCAAGTTGGTGTCCCTCTCCAAGGACTTATCCCTCCTTGCAACATGCCCAAAATATGTAAGACAGAGCTTCCGAAACTTTGTCTCCATGGATCAGCCTGGTTTCATCCTGTCCGTGACAAACCTATTTGTTCTCCTAGTTTTTCGAGTTGAGCTCAGCTTGTAGTGATCCTATGAATAAAACATCTGAACCCCTTTCTATCCTGCATCATCCTCACACTTCCTGACACACAAGAGCCCATTGCAGCAGTCACCCTATCAATCCACCTGGTTGAGGGGTCTTCCTCTACTTCGCCAACCCTCTACCCTTTTCAACATCATGTCATTCTCCAAGAAATAGCACCTCTTAGCAACATGTTCAAAGTGTGAGGCAAAGCCTCATTATTCTTACTTCAAAAGATCAGTCCAACTACACTCTCTTTAAGACATATCTTTTCATTTTCTTGGCTGTCCATGGGATGTTCAATGCTCTTCTCCAACACCACAGCTCAAAGACATAAATTATTTTTCTGTCATCCTTATTCATTGTTCAGTTCTCAGCTGCATAGCTAATAATAGGAAAGACTGTGGCCTGAATCAGATTCACGTTAGTCCTCAAACTGACATCACTACTCCTCAATATTTTGGAAAGGTCCCTAACTGGAGATTTTTTCAGTGCAACGTGTCTCATTATTTCCTGATGCTGGTACCAAGAGTGTTAATTGTGGATCCAAGGAAGATAAAGCTGTTGACTGTTTCATTGTCCTCTTTATTTGTCATGATTCTGCCTATTGGTCCAGTAGCAAGAATCTTCATTTTCCTGACATTGAGATGCAATCCATATAGAAGGCTGCTGAAACAAGTGCTTCAAGCCTTCCTCGCTTCCAGCAAGTGAGGTTGTGTCATCTACATAAAACAAGTTCCTTAAGGTTCTCTCTCCAATGCTGATGCCACACTCCTCCTCATAGAGTCCAGCTTCTCAGATAATTTGCTCAGCATACAGATTGAATAGTTGTGGACAGAGAATACAACCCTGGTGTACTCCCTTTCCAATTCCAAAACATTCAGTGCTCCCTTGCTCTGTTCACACAACAACTTCCTGATCCAGGTATAGTTTCTCCATGAACACAACCAATTGCGCTGAGATTCCCATTCTTCTCCATGTCATCCACAACTTGCCATGATTCATACAATCAAATGCCTTTGCATAGTGAATAAAGCACAAATAAACATTCTTCTGGTATTCTTTACTTTCAGCCAGGATACAACTGAAACCAGGAATGATGTCCCTGGTGCCATGGCCTTTTCTAAATCCTGCTTGAACTTCTGGCAGTTCCTTATATATGTTCTATTCCGATAATTTTTGAATGATCTTCTGCAGTATTTTGTTTGCATGTGATATCAATGATGTTGTTTGATAATTTCCAGATTAAATTGGATCACCTTTCTTGGGAATAGGAATAAATATGGACATGAACCTCTTCCATTCTGCTGAACAGAGAGCCATCCTCCAAATTCCCTGTCATAGACTGGTGAATGCATCTAAGACTCCATATGTTAACTGAAACAAGTCAATTGGTATCCCATCAATTTCTGGGGCAATATTTTTTGCCTATGCCTTCAAGGCAACTTCTATTTCCTCCTTCATTGCCATTGGCTCCTGTTCATATAGTACTTCTTAAAAGTTTTCAGTGTCAGTTAATTCTTTCTTTATTGATGAGATATAAAACATTCCTAATATAAAGAAGGGTTAAAGAAAACATATATACATAAATATGATTTTTTTAAATGTTTTAAATTGTTTAATTAATTGTCAGCCAAAAACCTTCCAGTCACTCATTGATAACACTCCAGTCTTCCAAAAGCCAATTAATGCATTGTCTTCACCACCTTCTGGAAGAAATGCTCAATTTTTATTGCCAAATCTCTTGGTAGATTCACTTTTCACTTCATGAATTTTCATGTCGTTACATGATCCTTTCAATACCACGTAGAAATTTGGATACTCTATAATTTGTTTTTCAAATTATCTAGGAGACTTTTACAAAGATCCAGTTAATAAAAATTTGAGAAATTTGTTGCACAAATTCAAACTTCATTAAAATTTGAATACCAGCCTGATAGTGATGTAGGCTTTCAACTAACTTATCAAAGAATGTTGAATTCTCTTTTCTCTTGGCGAATCCATTAGGTAGGAGTTTTAAGTTAATATCTTGTTTCTGGGGCACAGTTTTTCAGATAGTGCATACGTTTATTTCCTATTGGTCTTTTCAAAAAAGTATCTCGAGAAATCTAGTTTGTTGTTCTTGCCACATCTTCTGAAAATCAGTGATCACTTAGAGGATTCATTTCAGCAAATGGTTGTATTGAAACAAATGCAGTTTTATTTCTAACTCTTCTTTCATAGTAACTCTATTCATCATTTCCTCCTGTCTTACGTCCTGACCAGTCAATGTTTCCTCTTGTTTTATCTAGAATTTTACCTTCTCTCCCTTCACTTGGAGCCAGTTCATGACTTCTTCCTTCACCTTTCTTTTCTCTGGTTTATCCATCAGTCCTCCTTCCATCACATTAGCATCCATCTCCTGTTTCAACTCCAAAACGCCAGTTTTCTCATCTTTCACCTTCAACCCATCCTCCATCTCTTGCTTCTCCCGCTGTGCACCCAAGTTACATTTTCCTGCTTCTGACTAGTCTGTAATTTCTTGTTTTACAACCTTTATATCACTCTCATATCATCTGCCCTTTACCCATTTCCTTCTCCATCCTCTGTTTTCTCTTTTCCTGCCAGTCCATTCCCTGCACTCCAGACCACTACCAACATGGCTAAGATTCTGGCTCCTCCATTTAGCTGTACCACCCCAGCACCACTCTTGAAATTTCCTCCCAACGTCCCTTCCCCTCCTTCTTCTTTTGAAGCTTTCTGGGTCATTCACTATATTGCCCCCAGCATCTTTCAATATCGCAACAGAAGGCTTAAAATTGTTTTTTAGTACTTTCAGCTTGAGAAATGTAGAGCAAATTCTTTCCCTCTTTCCTCCAATTCCAGCTCTCTGCACATTTCATATAATACTTTGCTTTGTCCTTCTGAGCTGTCCTTTGAAATAATCTCTTCAACTGTTTTGCTTTTACATGTTTTCCTTTAGATTTGGCTTCTTGACACTCCAGTGCAATCTTTAGTCTCTTTTGATAATCTATTTAAAGGTTGTTGGGGTTTTCTTCCTTCTTTCTCCTCTGTTTTTGTAATGATCTTTCGCTTTGTTCATGGATGATATCCTTGTTCTCCTAGTAGTCCAACTTTGACTCCTAATGACCTTATGAAAAACAGATCTGAACTTCATCCTATCCTGAACCATCCTCAATGGCTCTGACATGCTCAAGACCATTGTTACAATCCCTGGGTCAATCTATCTTGTTGAAGGTCTTCCTCTCTTTTTCTGATCTTTTATGTTTCCCTGTATGATGTATTTTTCTAAAAGTTCAAGTTGGATTTGGAAGAGGGATATCATATCTATCCTGACCTTAAAGCAGAGAAGGCAAGAAGAATATCTATCTGAGTTTATTAAGTATGCAGCAGCATTTGACTGTGTGGATCATTACAAATTATACTTTAAGGATGGAAATCTCTAAAGACCTAATTATGCTATATCTAGAACAATAATCCATTTTCCAAACACAGCAAGAAAACCCTGCATGGTTTAAAAATAAGAAAGGTGTGTATGAGTGTTCAATGCATTCTCCATACCGAATAAATCTGTATATTGAGAAAGATATTCAAGGAGCTGGAGTCTGTAAAGAAGAAAGTGGGATCAGGATCAGAGGAAGACTCATCAACAAGCTACATTATGCAGATGACACAATTTAGCTTGCTCAAAGTGAGAAGCATTTGAAACACTTGCTGTAAAATATCAAAGACTAGAGCCTTCAATATGAATTGCAACTAAACATCAAGAAAACAAAAAATACTCACTACTGGACCAATAGACAGTTTCATAATAGATGTAGGAAAGATTGAAGTTGTCAAAGAGATTTCACCTTGTTTAGATTCACAATCAGCCCTCTTGGTATTAGCAGTCAGAACATCAGGAGACATATTGTATTAAGAAAGTCAGATGTCAAGGACTTCTAAAAATTACTGAGGAACAGTGATAACTGTATGAAGGCTAAGATGTGCCTGATTCAGGCCAATGTCTTCTCAATAACTTGCTGTGCATCTGAGAACTCGACAATAAGGTTAACAGAAGAATTGATGCCTTTGAGCTGTTTAGGAGTATATACTATGGATTTCCAGAAGAACAAACATATGTCTTGAAGAAAGTGCAACCAGAGTGCTCTTTGGGGGCAAAGATGACAATGTTTCACCTTGCATACTACGGGTATATTTCTAGATGAGACTATTCCTTGGAGAAAGACATCATGCTTGGAAAGTAGAGAGTAGACCTTCAACAAAAAGAACTGGCACAGTGACCACAGCAATGGGTTCAAGTGTGCAAGAGATAATGAGGATGACACAGAATAGGACAGGGGTCAAATCTGTTGTTCTTAGAGTTGCTCTGAGTCATATGCAGTTTGAAGGCATCTAACAACAACAACAACATCATAACCAAGGATGTTTCTTTTGAGTTTAAAAATTAGTGACTATCATTAATGTTTAATAGGCTCTGCAGAGTTGATATGCTGCTTTGTTGTTTCCCTAGCTGGGAGTATGCAGGTGAAGAAACAACTACTTTCTATGTTGGGCTGCTAACAGAAAGGTCAGTGATTTAAATGTAACAACTCTTCCACAACATGTTTCTTCCTGTAAAGTTTTGTAGCCATGGAAATGTAATGGTGGTTCACCATGACTTGTAATCATTTCAGTAACAATTGGTTTATTTTTGGTTTGGAGTTAATAAACAAGAAAGTTACTCTTTTTTTCTGATTAAGAAAATCAACAAAAGAATACTTGTAGAAATTTTACAACATTCCAATCCTTGGTTATCCTTGGAGATCACTATTGGAAAGATGGAGAATCAGGAGAAGAGAAAAAGGCACTTTGGTGAGATGAGTGACACAGTGACTGCAACACTAGACTGAAGCAGGAAGAAGGTGGTGAGATCAGCACAGGTCTGAGCCTGTTGCATATAGAGTTTCTAAGAGTCAGAGTCCACTCCATGGCACCTAACAAAAACAATACACAAACATTCACGTGTTCTATTTTTGTTATAGAGCAAATAGACCACCAAGTTGTCGTCATTGTTGATTGTCTTCGAGTCAAGTACAACTCATAGTGACCCTATGAACAAAAGGCCTGAAGTCCTCTACAACTATCGACATTTATCAAACTTCACAGAGTTTCCGGAGATAAGTTATTTAGGAAGTGGATTCCACTCCTGCTTTCAAACCTGTCATAGAATGTTATTGGTTGAGTCACCTGAGATGCATAGTGACCCTATGGACAGCCTCTCTGAACTCTTTCCTGTCCTGAGCCAGTCTCACTGATTCCAATATACCTACCCCCACCGCCCCAGATATTGTATCAACCCATCTCGTCTGAGGTCTCCCTCTCCTGTGCAGTCCCTCTACCCTTCCGAGCATGATGTCATTCTTCAAAGACCGATCTATCCTGGCCACATGCCCAGAGTAAGTGAGGCAGAGCTTCAAAATCCTAGCCTCCAAGGAGAGACTTGATTTCACCCTCTCTAAGAAAGACCTATATGTTTTCTTGGCAGTCCATGGATGTTCAAGACTCTTCTCCAGCACCACAATACAAAGGCATCTATTCTTCTTCTGTCATCCTTAGTCATTGTCCAACTATCTAAAGAATAAGAAGTAATTGAGAAAACCTTGGCCTGGATTAGGCGCACCTTTGTATCCAGACTGACATTCTGAGAAGGTCCGTGACAGAGAAGATAATTTGACAATATTTTTAAGAACCTTAAAACTGACTACTGTTGAGTCAATTCCAACTCAACAATACAATAGGAGAGAGTAAAACTTGCCCATAGGGTTTTTAAAAAATTCATTATTTTATACCACTTTGCATACAAAATTCCTACACATTGAGTTTCACGCATTTATTCATGTGTTTCATTTGATCATTTTAATACACGGTGTTTTATAAAATCTTCCACCATTGCTCTATATCTACTATTTCCCTGTCTTTTCAGTTCCCATTGGAACTTTCCTAATTTCCTCACTCCCTTCCTCTGTCCACCAAACTCTGCAACATCATTATTTCTCTATAAACCCTACCAAGTGTACATACTATCCAAGCATTCTTCCAAGGAGTGTCTGGTAGATTCAAACCACTAAAATGTCAGTTACTTTGGGAGAGCTTTTGTCACTATACAACAAAGGCTTACTATTAAGCACTGGAAATTTACTTTTAAGCACTTTAATATTTTCTTCCTTATACTTTAAAGAAATTATATCATTTAATCGTGGTTTGGTGGCAAGGAATTGTGCTACAGATGCACAAGTACGCAGCTTGAATCCACTAGTTGTTCAGTGGAAGAAAAATGGGCAAGCTCCTCTCCTGGGATTTACTGACTCTGAAAACTCAATGGAGGGTCAGTTCCAGCTGGATGATATGTTACAACAATATACCTAAAATTTTAGAGAGCTCTAGTGGCCTAGTGGGTAAAGAATTGCACTGCCAGTACAAAGGCAAGTTGTTTGAATCCACCAGGGAAAGACGGATGATCTATTCCCATGTGATTTACATACTCTCTCTGTAAACTCAGTGGCTGGGGTAATAGGGTAAGTGTCCTAGACACAATAAAGTTGGCTTAGGATAGAGCAGAGTTCAGAGCTATTGTACGTACGGTTTGTATGAGTTGCAAATGCCTCGAGGACACATAACAACAAAAAGAACAACCCTTTAAACTTTTTGTAGGGTCAGCATTCAGTTAGTTTTAAACTCAGAGGTAATCAAGAACAATACAATCATAGAGTGTGCATAGGTTTTATTCTTTATGTGCTTTTAAAATATTTATGTTACATTTACTTTATGACTATATCCACATATTACTAGAAAAATGTTTTATCAAAACTTCTGATGCTTTTAAATTGTAAAATACAACTCACAGAGTAGAAACTCAAAATATTTGCTGAATGAGTAACTGTGTATGAAAGCACTAATAAGTATTCTGTCGCCCATTATGGACATGTAGGTTTGTCCTAATTTATTACTATGATAAACTACACTGTCATGAAAGATGACAGATTGAATGCATACAATTATTTCCACTCTTTCCTGAAACTATGCTGAAATGACAGGAAAGGTATTGTCTTCAAGCATAAACTTAGACTTAAAAGATAAATAGAATATAATATAAGGTAATAGGGATAACATGTTGGAAGCCAAAAAAGATGAATAGTAAATTGGCTAGTAGCTATACAAATGTGAAATTATAAATGAACTGGGGGAAATTAGGGAAGAAAATCAGTTTTGATTGTTGTTACTATTATTACCTGCTATTTTGTGGAAACTAGCATAGGTTCCAACCCAGGCTGCTCCTTGGAGACAAGGATTCTAAAGCTTTGTCTGACATACTTTGAACATGTTGAAAGGAGGGACCAGTCCTTGGAGAGGGACATCATGCTTGGGAGGGTTGAGGAACAGCGCAGGAGAGGAAGACCCTTGATGAGATGGATCGATTCAGTGACTGGGGTAATGGGGGTAGATATATCAGAGACAACAACATTGGCACAGGGTAGAACAGGATTTAGGGCTATTGTACTATCATAGGGTCACTATGAGTCACAAGCGACTTGATGGCACATAACAACAAAAACAACCTTAAGTTCAGAAAATGGTGGCAATAGGTACCTCTAAAATTACAAATGAAGCCACAGACTGGTAAAAAGTATTTGGTAATGACATATCAGATAAGGGACTTGTATCCAGAATTTATACCACAACAAGATAAAGGTAAATAATCCAATTGAAAAATGGGCCCAGGATATGAACAGACACTTCACCAAAGAAGACATTCAGATGGCCAACAACCTCATGAAGAAATGTTCAAAATCCCTAGCTCTAAGAGAGATGCAAATCAAAACAACTATGAGATATCACCTCACCCCAGTCAGAATAGCAAAATTTAACAGAACAGTAAGCAACAAATGTTGGCGAGATTGTGGAGAAACTGGAACCCTTATTCACTGTTGCTGGGAGTGTAAAATGGTGTAAACACTTGTGGAAGGCGGTATGGCACTTTCTCAAAAAGTTTCAAATAGAGATACCATTTGAACCAGCAAATCCACTACTGGGAATATACCCCAAAGAGAACATAACTGACATCCAAGCAGATATATGCACACCCATGTTTATCGCGGATTTGTTTACAATATCAAGGAGCTGGAAACAACCTAAGTGCCCATCAACAAATGAATGGATAGAGAAGCTGTGGTATATTCACACAGTGGAATACTACGCTGCATTGAAAAACAAGGAACTCATGCAATATTATTCAAAATGGGTGACCCTGGAGGACATTATGTTGAGTGAAATATCGCAGTCACATAAGGACAAATACCGCATGGTGCTGCTGTTGTAAAACAGGACTGACCTCGTGGTTGGGGGGAGACTAAGAAAGATGGCTTCAATAATGTATGCTGCATTGAAACGGATGAGGGAGGAAACTGTTTAAAAGGGATATGTGATTAGGTATTTTTGTCATGACAGGAGTCCAGAGTGAAGGCTGCATAGTGGAGTGGGCCTGTGGGAGGGATTGTAAAACAATGAAAGAATTTTACTTTTCCAAGAGGGTAGTATACTAGGGGAGAGGGTAAGGAGGGGAGAAAAGTGCAACAGTGAATGAATGGAAATCTAAAGTCTCTGTAAATTTTAATTGAATTTAATAATAAATTTAAAACACACACACACACACACACACACACACACACACACACACACAAAACCCCAAACAACAACAACAACAACAAAACAAATAAAGAAACTCTGTAGATATAATGTTTGATGGAAAGATTTAACTGTATATATCTGTATCACTGTTCACTGCTTCCCTGAGGAAAAGGAATGTTGCTTAATTCTCTGAAGAGGAAAATCAAGATCCCTGGACTAGCACATGCCAGGCATATTTGATGGTAATGGAACAAAGTGAAGGTACAGCTTCCAGGAAAATTATACAGACACACTATTCATCAGACTATGGGTGCTCTGGTGGCCTGGTGATAAGAAGCTGCTCTGCAATCCCAAAGGCACACAGTTCAAAGCAACTAGCTGCTCCCCACAAGAGGGATAGGCAATCTCCTCCCATGCAATTAACTGGCTCTGAAAACCCACTGGAGGGTAAGCTATGGGACGGTTCCAACTTGATTGTACACAACAACAACAACATAGCATAATCATTCCTCATAAATTAAAACAACACACATGAACCTTTCTATCATATAGGATTCGACGTTCGGCTCTGGAGTCTGTATCGGTGCCTTTCATGATTACCATCATTTAGAACCATGGAAATCCTTCTTCACACCTCCTAACTCATGAGTCTTCTTTCTCTCTGTGGTAGTCTATTGCTAACAAAAACATCAACATGCTACTAGGTCATTTAACTAAGAGAAAAAAATTAGGATAGAAATGAAAAAGAAAATAGAGTGAACAAATAGCAGAAATGCTCTTGCATAGTGACACGTTTTGTTGTTGTCTGCTGTAGAGTCAGAATCATAGCTGAACTTCAAGTAGTTATTCAAAGTTAGTAGTTGTAAGGGAGGAAATTGCTCATCCTTCTCCCTCTCACAGAGTAGTTGATGATGAATTTGAACTGTGTGCCTTTGGGGTCACAGTACAGCTTTTTAAACTAGGCTGCCAGGGATTCACGAGGTAATAACATATAGTTATAATTTCCCTGCTTCTTTTAGTGCACTTATGTGAGTCTATGTTCTGGAGGTGTGCACAAATATTTACAATATTCACTCATGGTGGTTAAAAAACAATTTTAAACATTGATATTAAACAATGAAGACTATTCTGAAATGTATATTTTATATAAAGTATATTATTGATTGATTAAATAAGCAAAAACTTCATCCCAGTTATATAAAAGTAGGCAACATGCTGGGAAACGTGGAGGGTTAGAAGAAGAGACTATCTTCACCAAGACCAATTGACACAGTGACTATCACAATGGGTTTGAGCATATGGGAGGTCATGAAAGTAACACTGGTTAGGGCAAGGTTCAGATGGGTTTTTCATAGGGTTACTGAGAGTCATAGTTGACTTGATGGCATCTAACAACAACAACAATTTACTTTGAACATGTTATTAGGAGGGGTCAGTTTCTGGAGAAGACCATCATGTTTGTTAAAGTTTCCTGTTACAGGGAAAAAGAGGAAAACAAATTACTATTCAACAAACAGACGCTGCCCTGGGTGTGCTCACCAAGTTGTGTCAAGAAATCTGGAGGATAACCACCTGATCAACTGACTGGAAGAGATCTATATTTGTTCCCACTCCAAAGACAGGTGAAGCCACAGAGTGCAGAAATTATCGAACAATATCATTAATATCACATGGAAGCAATATTCTACTGAAAATTATCCAAAAATGACTGGAAGAGCACATCAACAGAGAACTGTCAGATGTGCAGGTTGGGTTTAGAAGAGGCAGTGGTACTAGGAATATAGTAGCTAATGTTAGATGGATCTTGGCTGAAAGCAGGGAGTAACAGGAATGTCTGCGTGTCATTGACTATACAAAGGCAGTTGATAGTGTGGATCACAATGAACTCTAAGAAGAATGGGAATCCCAGAACACTTGATCATGAATATGCAAAACCTATACTTGGACCAGGAGACAATCATCAGAACAGAACATGGTTCAAAATTGGGAAGGGTGTACACCAGGGCTGTGTCCTAGCTCCATATATCTTCACTCTATAAGCAGAACATATTACCCGAGAGGCTAGGCTCTGTGTGGAGAAATGTGGCATCAGGGTTGAAGGAAGACTCATCAACAATCTATGTTATGCAGATGACACAACCCTGTTTGCTGAAAATGAGGAGGACCTGAAGTGCTTGCTGCAGAAAGTCCAGGACTTCAGCCTTTAAAATACATTGAAGCTTAATATCAAGAAAACAAAGATTCTGCCAATTGGCAGCATCACGGTAGAGGGTTTGAAGAGATTGAAATTGTTAATAGCTCACTTTGCTTGGCTCCACAATAAACACCCTTGGCACCAGCAGCGAGGAAATGAAAAGATGAATTGCAAAGGGAAAGTCTGTTACCGACCTCTCCAAAGTACCGAAAAGCAAAGACATCATTCTGGAGACTAAGGTGCACTTGATCCAGGCAATAGTCTTTGTAATTACTTGTTATGCAACAGAAAGCTGCACAATGACTTGAGAGAATTGATGCCTTTAAGCTGTGGTGCGAGAGAGAGTATTGAATGTACTATGGACTGATAGGAGAACAAATGGGTTTGTCCCAGAGAGGGTGAAACCAGGCTGCAGCTTGGAGGCAAGAATTCTGAAGTTTCGTCTGATATGCTTTGGAAATGTGGCAAGGAAGAACAAGTCCTTGGAGAGGGACATCATGCTTGAGAGGGCAGAGAGACAGCACAAGAGAGGAAGGACCTGAATGAGTTGGATGATTCAGCGACGGGGGCAATGGGGGTAGATCAGAGCCAGTAAGAATGGCACAAGACAGAACAGGGTTTAGGGCTGTTGTACATAGGGTTGATAGGAGTCATAGGTGACTTGACAGCACATAACAACAACAACAATAACCATGAAGTTGGAATTACTCAAAGCTGACCCTTCAACAGGTTTTCAGAAGCTATAAACTTCATGGGAGGAGATGGCTCTCACTCATAAAGCAGCTGGTAGATTCAAACAACCTGTTTTTAAAAGACATCTCAGATTCTTATCACTAAGTTACAAAAACAGCCCAGGCAAGATCGGCTGACACAATATGTTCAAACAAAATGATTGTTGAGGACAGCTCAGAACCACACAGAAATCTGTGGTATTGTACATGAGGTTGTTGTGAGTTGGAACAAATTTTTTAGTATGGGCTATACGAAGAGGAATGTGGCATCAGGATTGGTGGAAGAATCATCAACAACCTGCGTTATGTGGATGACACACCCCTGCTTGCTGAAACTGAGGAGGACCTCAGGCACTTGCTGCAGAAGATCAAGGACT
>NW_006399845.1:2267464-2279191 GCF_000299155.1 Elephantulus edwardii | reverse complement strand
TTGGGATGGGAGTGTCAGAGACAGTGCGATTGGCACAGGACAGAGCAGAGTTTAGGGCTGTTGTACATAGGGTCACTATGAGTCGCAGGCGACTCGACGGCACATAACAACAACAACAACAACATTTTCAATTCATACCAAAATCTTGAATATCATCTGGTGATTAATGATATGTTGAAATAAAATCTATATTTAACAAAGAAATGTATACTAAACAAGGATGCTACATTAAACATTAAGGTGCAACTGACCTAAGTCATGGTATTTTCAGCTGCCACAGATGTATGTGAAAGTTGTAAAAAAACAAAGAAGATCAAAGAAGCGTTGATGCCTTTGAACTGTAATATTCTCAATGAACATAGTATATATCGTAGACTGCCCAAAGAACAGATAAAGCTATCCTAAACCCAGTGCTGCCAACATGCTTGCTAAATGCAAGGATGGTGAGATTTCATCTTTGTTGAGATTGTGAGGATCAAGCAGGATTCTGTTATGTAATAGTCATTATAAGTTAGATTCAACTTGCATAGCAACGGTGATTCACTAATTTTATATATGTATAATAGCCATTAATTTGGTCATATTTGACAGCTTTCCTAGGCTTAATCTTATTACATAGATAGAGATATGTACATGTGGTGTTAAGGGCTTATTGTTCAAAATGGCTTCACTAGTTATTTTCTGACTTTGCTGTGTGGATGGACAGGGATATTCAAAGAGGGTTTGTAAGCCTATCACAAGAGGATTGACTAGTTTTGCCATTAAATTGAGTGGAACTGCCAGCAGAATTTAGAGGATTTTTCCCACCATCAAGGAAAAAGCAAGTGTGTTCTTCATGGCCAGAGATTCTTGCATTAGCCAGACTATAGTATCTGGGAACAGCAATCGTAGCAGCCACAGTGGAGGACCAGAGGTCTGACTTGAGCAGAGTAAACCTTGAACTTCACCATTGAACCAGAGCTAAGGGCCTTTGCCCACGTTTGGGGGATGGGACAGTCATCATTGGCAGAACAGAAAGCTTTTTAACATTGACCTAACACCACAATGTTAAAGCCTGTCCTGACTGCATTCTGCTGTTGTTGTCGTTCTTAGGTGTCTTTGAGTCATGTATGACTCATAGTAACCTTATGAACAAAAGATCTGAACCTAGTTCTGTCTTGCACCATCCTCATATTTCCTGACACACAAGAGCTCATTGCAGCAGTCACCATGTCAATTGTCAATACATCTGATTGAGGGTCTTCCCCTACTTCCCCAACCCTCCACTATTCCCAGCATCATGTCCAAGTAATAACAACACTTCCTAGCAACATGCCCAAAGTATGTGAGGCAAACACTTCGGCTGCACCCTCTCTAAGACAAAACATATC
This sequence comes from Elephantulus edwardii, assembly GCF_000299155.1. Classification (NCBI taxonomy): domain Eukaryota; kingdom Metazoa; phylum Chordata; class Mammalia; order Macroscelidea; family Macroscelididae; genus Elephantulus; species Elephantulus edwardii. Next base: position 2,277,821 of record NW_006399845.1, on the reverse strand, counting down.
TGTTCATTCTCTTGGCCATCCCTGGGATGTTCAGTGCTCTTCTCCCACACCACAGCTCAAAGGTATCAATTCTTTTCCTGTCATCATTATTCATTATTCAGTAATCATAGCCAGTAATCAGAAAGACTATGGCCTAAATCAGATGCACCTTAGTTCTCAAACTGACATCATTACTGCTGAATACTTTGGAAAGGTGCAATATGTTTCTTATTTCCTGACAACTAATACCCAGCATGCTAATTGTGGATCCAAGCAAGATGAAACTATTGACAGTTCAATATCTTCTCCATCCATCATGACACTGCCTATTGTTCTAATGTTAAGAATCTTGGTTTTGTTGATATTGAGACACAATCTCAGTATGCATTCCTTGATCTTCTGCAACAAGTGCTTCAAATCCTCCACATTTTTTAGCAAGTATGGTTGTTTCATCTGCATAACACAGGTCAGTGATGAGTCTCCCTCCAATCCTGATGCTACACTCTTCTTCATGGAGTCCAGCTTCTTAGAAAAACTGCTCAGAACAGAGATTGAACAGATATGGAGAAAGAATACAACCCTGATGCATTCTTTTTCCAATTCCAAAGCATGCTCTGTTCACACAATAGCCTCTTGATCCAGGTATAGGTTCCTTATGAGCACAATCAAGTTCTCTGGGATTCCTCTTCTTCTCAATGTCAGCCACAACTCATCATGATCCACATGGTCAAATGACTTTGCATAGTCAATAAAGCACAACCAGACAATCCACCTGACTCTCAACCAAAACAAGTGTGCCCATCTTACACAGCTCTTCCGTGTCACCCAGTCACCAAAATGAAGACGAGGGGCTCACCTTAAAAACAAGGACTCTCCAGGATATCTTATTGATACTAAACAAGAGGCTTAAATAAAAAAAAAAACAACTGACATTCCACCTGACCTTCAAAGATCCTTTCCCCACCTGTAGTATGAAAGAACACCATTTCATTCCCCACATGTCATCTCTGACCTAACCATACCTAATCCAATTATTTGTTACTATTGTTGTTGTCCAGAACAACTGGGACATCACATTAGCAGAGAGTTGCCAGAAGGTCAGGCTGGATTTAGAAGGGGTCATAATACTAGGGATATTGTAGCTAGCTAATGTTAGATGGATCTTAGCTGAAAGCAGGGAATACCAGAGGAATGTCTACCTGTGTTTCATTGATTATGCAAAGGTATTTGACTGTGTAGATCATAACAAACTGTGGCTGACTCTGAGGAGAATGGGAATCCCAGAACACTTGATTGCTTGATCGTGCTAATGAGAAACCTATAATTGGAACAAGAGGCAGTCGTCAGAAAAAGGAAACACTGCATGGTTCAAAATTGGGAAGGGCTGTATGCCAGGTATGTGTCCTGTCTCCATACCTTTTCAATCTGTATGCAGGACAGATTATCCTGGAGGCTGGGCTCTATGAGGAGAAATGTGGCATCAGGATTGGCGGAAGATCTATCAACAATCTGTTTTATGCCGATGACAGAACCCTACTTGCTGAAACTGAAGAGGACCTGAAGCGCTTGCTGCAGAGGGTCAAGGACTGCAGTTTTCAATATGGATTGCGGCTCAGTTTCAAGAAGACAAAGATTCTCACCACTGGACCAATTGGCAGCGTCAGGATGGATGGTGAAGAGATGGAAATTGTTAACATCTTTAGTCTGCTTGGCTCCTCAGTCAACACTCTTGGCATAAGCAGCCAGGGAATTAAAAGACGTATTGTGATGGGAAAGACTGCTATTAGGGACCTCTCCAAAGTACTGAAGAGCAATGGTGTCTCTCTGGAGACTAAGGTGTACCTGATACAGGCCATGGTCTTTGAAATCACTTGTTATGCATCAGAAAGTTGGACAATGACTAGGGGGGATAGAAGAAGAATTGATGCCTTTGAGCTGTGGTGCTGGAGAAGTGTACTATGGACTGCCAAGAAAACAAAAAGATTCAACCTGTAGAGGTTAAAACCAGGTTGTTCCTTGGAGGCAAGGATTCTGAGGCTCCATCTAACATACTTTGGACATGTTGTAAGGAGGGACCAGTCACAGGAGAGGGACATCATGCTTGGGAGGGTGGAGGAACAGGGCAGGAGGGGAAAACCCTCTATGAGGTGGATTGATTCAGTGACTTGGTTAATTGGAATGGGAGTGTCAGAGACAGTGTGATTGACACAGGACAGAGCAGAGTTTAGGGCTGTTGTACATAGGGTCACTATGAGTCGCAAGTGACTCCACAGCACATAACAACAACAACTGTTGTTTTGTAGTGTCAAGTTGAAACCACTTAATAACTGGCTCTCCAGTGGGTTTCTTTAGGCCCCAAAACACTTAGAAATGGCTTGCCCCTCTTTTTCTCATGGGGCAGCTGGTAGATTTAAACAGCATATCTTTGAGATTGGCAGCTCAATTCCTTACTACTAAGCTGCCAGACACAGAGAGCTCTTGAAATATCATCAATGCTCCTTAATCTTCTGTGTGGGACATAGATTTCCACAGAATCCCTACCTACTCACACCTATAGTAAGTGTACATAGGTTCCGTTGGTGATGTCGTCATTTAGGGTTGAGTCCTCAAGTATTTTAGTTTAGTCCTCTGGTTTGGTTGTGCAGAAGACATATGACAATCTGACACCTGTATCCTACTTGAGGTTTATTTACCAGGAACTCTGACTCTTAGGGACGGAATCATCATCATCATCGTTGTTGTTCTTGTTGTTGCTGTTGCTATGTACCATCAAGTCATTTGAGACTCATAGCACCCTGCATACAACAGCCCTAAACCCTGCTTTATCCTGTGCCAACCGTATTATCTCTAACACACCTACCCTCATTATCCCAGTCACTGAATCAATCCGTCTCATCGAGGGTCGTCCTCTCCTGCGCTGTCCCTCCACCCTCCCAAGCATGACATCTCCCTTCAAGAACTGGTCCCTGCTTGCAACATGCCCAGAGCCAGAGTATGTCAGATGAAGCCTCAGAATCCTTGCCTCCAAGGAGCAGCCTGGTTTCACCCTCTCTTGGATAAATCTGCTTGTTCTTCTAGCGGTCCATGGTATATTCAATAATCTTCTCCAGTACCACGGTTCAAAGACATCATTACGGGTGGGGGGAAAAGAATATTTGTTCAGATCATACTTTTCAAAAACAATATTTTCCCACTATTTATGGAGGGATGTGATTTGACCTCCCGCACAGTGCACTAAGCAGACGTCCTGGTGAAGGTGACTGTTGTCCCACACTCTCAGAGGTCTCTGTGTAACACAAAATTTCCCCTGCTAGCCCTGGTCCCCACATTCTGTGTATGTTCTTTCTAATTAAAGTGAGATGTACAGCACAGAGAGGGAAACAGCCTCCTGAAGGGAGAAGGCAGCAATAAACTCTCATAAAGCCACCACTAACTACTCTACACAGCAGACATGAGCCATTGCCAGGCTGAGGGAGGGCACCGGGGGCCTTGGGATGACAAATGACCCCTACCCTTCTGAGTTATTATTCTTCAAGACAGGTATAGAACCAGAATGCCCAGCCTTTCTAGGATATGTACAAATATATTCTATCCGTATGGATGGGTCCATGATTTAGTGCTAACAAACATATATCTTGGAGAAAAATAGATGTGATAATCGACAAAGATTTAAGCTGAGGAAAGAATCATCAATCTCTTGCCTAGGACGGTCAAGTTGTTCTTTTTGGCAATATTATAGTTTTAAAAATCTTTTTGTTCCTCACTGTTAAATTTTCATGCCTTGTGATTCCAACTGGCTTTTTTTTTTACTGCATTGCAAGGTACTGTAGGCCCACAGATTCAAGAAATTGAAACGAATTACTCTGCATATACTCTTCTTTTTTTTTTTTTTTTAGCTGTTGCAAAAAGCTTTATTGTTTCATTTCTTCCAAGGCTTGGGCTAAGGGCTTCTGGGTGGATAAGATGATTCAGAGTGGGATAGAGAAGCTTGCTGCTGTTGGCAGGGGGACACAGAGCTTTCCCCCTGCAAGTACCCGCAGACCCCTAGTCGTGCTTGAGCGTGAGACGCTCAAAGAGATACTGGCCCAGCCCAGCCTGGGGGCCGCCCAGTCTTCTAATGTTGGTCAGATGGTCACCCATCTTCTTCAGCAGTTTCACTTCCTCGTCCAGGAAGTGGTTCTCCAGAAAGTCACAGAAATGGGGGTCAGTGTAGGTGGAACCCACTGCGTGCAGATCCAGAAGGGCCTGGTTTAGGTTCTTCTCCAAGGCCAGCGCTGCTTGCATGGCGTCCAGGGTTTTACCCCACTCATCCTGGCTTCTGGATATCTTGGAAGAGGACTCGCCAGCCGTGGTGGTTTTGCAGCTTCAAGAGACTCTCGGCACCCTCACGCTTCTCACTTGCCAACTCGCAGAAGAAGTGTCCCACGCCTTCCAAGGCCACATCATCGCGGTCAAAATAAAAACCCAGAGAGAGGTAGGTGTAAGAGGCCCGCAGGTGCAAGTTGACCAGACGGTTGATGCCAGCTTCTGCTTCGGCGGAATAATTTTGATGGATCTGAGAGCTCATAGTTGGTCGAGGTTTTGGCGCTAACAAAAAAAAAGGTGTTAGCTGGTCCCGAAAATAGGAGATGGTTGAGGTGATCCCGAGGTTACGCCTGGAGATGAAGTTGGAGGGTAGTCAGAGGTTGGAAGGGGGGAAGTCACCGGGTCTGTTCCGTCCAAACACTGTTGAAGCAAGAGACAGATCCACGGTACCGCTGGGGAACTCATATACTGTACTTCTATACTTGATTACTTTTAGTCATTCCCTGCACATAGACTCTTAGTTTTACAGAGTAGAAACTCATTCCATGAGACTTTCAAAAGTGTATCGGCAGGTCTTTTTTTCTAAGCACCTTCTGGTTGGGTGGGTTTAAGCTGCTCTGCAATCCTGAAAGCATAAGGCTCAAGTCCACCAGCGGTTTCTGGGAAAAGGATTGATAATTTTTTCCTGTGCAACTAAATGCCTCTGAAAACCCACCAGAGGGTCGGCTATTGGGTTGGTTCTGACTTTAAAGTACACAACATCAGGTAAGCTCTTAACTTTGTACCCACCAACTTTGTATCTGTATTTCTATTATTGAGTATATATAAGCATACAGATAGAGTTTGTTTTAAACAGGGTGTTGAAAGATATTAGGACAATTAAGGATGTGATAATTGGAAAAACGCGTATTGAACATTCAGAGCCTTTGAAACAGAAAGAAAAGTATTGTGAACAAGTCGATGGAAGGTGACTCACTATAATCTCAAACTGATCAGAAGAGAAGTGTGCCAGAGAGTTTGCCGGGACTGAATTTTTTTTTTACAAGTATATTGACAGACCTTTCATCCATGCTGGCATTAGAAGGATTTGCTTGACAAGAACAGCAACAATAATTTTGGTTAAAAGTACTTCTTTGCATTACCCAGAGACTCTGAAGCATCTAATTGTGCTTTAAATATTGCTTAACACAGGTGCTGAAATACAACCTGTTGTGTTTTGTTTGCTTTTTCTTTTTTGTGGGGTTGGAGTGGCAACTGAAGAATTCAAATGAAATGTGACACAGACATCTATCATTTTGACAAAAATGCTTTTGCAAAGTCACATTAATTGGCATTGATGTAATTTCCCTATTTCTTCTTATTGCAAAATAAGGACCAAAATAGGCATTTTTACATCTGTGGTTCCTACGCCATGCCTGATTTCTACTCAGAAAGTAGAATAAACCTCAGAAATTTGTTAAACAGTGGACTGTACTTAAATTCTGGGACCATCTGAACAGTAATTTCTATAACCAGAAATTCTAGCATATCTGATTGTCCGGAATTCATGCCATGGTTTCGATATTTGCGAAAGAGACTGAGAAATTGTTGTCTTTATTTGCTGTTAAACACAATATTTTCTCTACTGCTAAAATTTATTTGAGCTATTAATTACACTCTTACAGTTTAAAAATTGAAATTTTCAGTATGGATTATACCCAAAATTAATAATAGAAAATTCTTACAGCTGGACCGTTTAAGAACTTGCTAAATGGAAAAAAGACAAGGATATCAATTTAAAGACTAAGGTGCAGTGGACCCAAACAAGGGTATTTTCTAGCACCTCAGATGCATATGAAAGTTTGACAATGATTGAAGAAGTCCAGAAGAGAATTTATGTTTTTTAAATGGTGTGTTGACCAAGAATATGGAATATACTATGGAAGAACAATGGTCAATATTTTCCTGTGAAATATACTGCCTCTGAAAACCTCCTGGCAGGTCAGCTCTTGATGAGTCAAGAGACTCATCTCTACAATTTATATTAAACTTTTAATATGAATTAGCAAGCAAGGTATTCTTTTTCAACACTTGATCATGAAAAAGGCCAACAATCAAATCACAAAATGAGTTAAGGCTGTGAATAGATGCTTCACCAAAGAAGACATTTGCTGTTGTTAAGTGGCGTCGAGTCGCAGGCAACTCGTAGAGACCCTATGAAGGAGAGTCCTCGACGCTTAGGTGCCTTTCATTCTCTCTCCAGGTTCATAGGGTTTCCAGAGGCAAGCTATTATGGAAGTGGGTGCCACTCCTCCTTCCAAGCTTGTTTTAATCAGGGAGCTCTTTAGATGGAAAAAAAACCAAACCAAAAAAACAAACTTATAATAATAAGCAATTATTGTTTTCATGGGGGATGCAATATGAACACAATAATGTAACTTCATTTCACCTAAGCAACAATAGTAAAGTTCAACAAGACAGCAAACAACAAATGCTGGTGAGAGTGTGGAGAGATCGAAACTCTCATACACTACTGGTGGAAAAGTCAAGTGGTGCAAACAATATGAACATTAGTTTGGCTCTTTTTTAAAAAGTTAGAAATAGAATTATCATTTGACTGGGTAATCTCACTACTAGGCATATATATCAAAGTTACAAAGTCTGAACAAAGCAAACATATCCACACTCATGATTTTTACAGCATTATTGACAATAGAAAACAGTTGTATTCATCCTAAGTATCTATCAGTGGATGAATGGGTAAAGATACTTTGATGCATTTATACAATACAGTAGTACTCAACACTAGTGAACTATCAAGAAATAATGAAACATACCACACAGATGAATCTAGAGTAGAGCATACTGAGTGAGATAATTCAATCACAAAAGGACAATTATGGTATAGGACTCACTAACATTAAAGGCTGCACAAAGATTAGAAAAAACCTTGAGGGATTAACAGGAACAGGAAAAGAGGGAGAAGGAAATAAAAACCATTAAGTAGAGAAGTAAAGGGAAAGGCAGTATATAAAAAGGCATTGATTAGACATTTAAGTTAATGGCATTTATCAACGGTAATATTACAAAACAAAATGAAAAACCGACATGATTTGTAAGGTTTCACTCAAATTAAAAAAAAAAAAATAAAACAACAAAGTAAGAATGATGAAAGTTTTTCTCTTATATTTTGGTCATTTTGTTAGTGTAAGACCAGTCTCTGGAGAAAGACATAATGCTTGGAAAATTAGAGCATCAGTGAAAGACAGCTATAGCGATGGGTTTAAGCACAGCAGAGATTGTGGGAATGGTGCAGGATCAGGAAGAGATTTGTTCTGTTGTACATGTTGTTGTTGTTAGGTGCCATCATGACTCATAGCAATTCTATCAACCACCTTTTCCATGGTATTTTTTTTAAAAGATTGTCCTCTCCTGACAAGATGTCCAAGTATGTGAAACAAAATTTTGCCATCGCTACCTCTAAAGAGCACCCTGGGTGTACTTTCTCCAAGGTAAACTTGTTTGTTCTTGTGGAAGTCCTTGTGATGTTGCTGTAAGTCAAAACTGACTGGTGGGGCCTAAAAGCAACTGTAAATTATACGGAAATGTATTATGCTTAAAGTTATATAGTATGATAAACTCTCAGTATAACCTTAAGCAAACTGGGATGTTGAATGATCCCTGCCAGCACAAGTGCTAGATGGTACGATAAAACACTTAAAGATATAAATTCCAGATGAATCTATTAAAGAATAATACTTTTGACAGTTGAATGTAAATCTAAATATCCTAGATAAATCATAAATTATAACACAGAAATTGATGAAGGGGCCTACAATTCTATACTTTTCACAAACCCCTAGGTAATTCCAAAGTGCACAACCTGTTAATAAAAATGTAAGTAGTAGTAAAGTTCTAGGTAATGCAATAATATAACCACATATAAAGCAACAAGAAATAGATGTAACATAACTTTAGTTATTTTTTTACTAAATATTCATGCACTAAAATTTTTTTCTGAGTAAAATGTATATATGGAGCTTGTTATAATGATATCTATCTTTCCATAAATTTCTTTTTCTCTGAGTTCTCAGTATGTTTGTATTCTCAATTTAAAAGGAGAAGAAAGGACTCCTCTCATTCTCAGGTTTACTCTTGATTTGTTTTCATAACTGATAGGGTCAGAGCATTGTGATTAACGTTTAATTTGTGAAACCTCTTTGAATAAACAATTTGTTAAAATCATTGGTTCTCAAACAAAACCTTTTTATTCTGTCATCAATAACAATAATTCTACTGTGGGATTCCATTAGGTATCCTTGGCAGAGAAGTGGTTGGAAGTTAGGCTGATTTGGCAAGGCAGCACAGAGCATGATTTTTCACATGCACAGAACAAGGCCTGATTCTGGGGATGGGCAGCAGGCTGTGTACCTGCAGAAACATTCATCTTCTTTTTCTTACATCCTCTTTCTGAAAAAGGTTGCAACATTATATGTTATTTGAATAGTTTCATAATTTGATAACTGAAAAATGTCAAATTATTTGTCTAAGTACCTAAGTACAGTGTAATGCCATAAAGATTATAAAATTAAAGTATCCCTGGGGAAATTTTCAATACAGGCCCAATATTTAATCAGGTAAGGGAATGAGTGAATATCCTGAGTGCTCATCTGCAATGAATGGATAGAAAAACTATGGTACATCCACACTATGGAATACTACCTAACACTGGAAAAAAAAAAGAAATAGTAAAACATTACACAACATGCTGAAGCCTTGAGGATATTATCCTAAGTGAAATATCTCAGTCACAAATGGACAAATATTGCATAATATCAAATAGGACAACTATGGATATGGTGGGGAGGGGATGGGGGAAGAGTGGATAGACAATGAACACTGTATTAAAACATATGAGGGCAAGAACTGTCTGAAGGAAATATATGATTATACATCATATGTATGAGAACATTCTGGAACATTTTTGGGGTAGACTGAAAAAGTCTGGATTGGGGAAAAATGTGCAGCAGTGAATTTATAAAAAGGAAAAAACAAAAATACTAATAATGCTTTTGGTCTTCTGAAGGCCATTACAAACCATCTATTTTCTCATAGATAACTAACTGGCTGTAAGTATCTCTATTGCTTCATATAGTATAGTACTATTTGGCAAAGCATTTTAATTTTGTTATGTGCCATCAAGTCAAATATGACCATAATGACTCTACGAACAGTTCTGAAATCTGTTAATCCTGAGCCATTCTCTAACTTCCTGGCACATTAGAGCCCATTGTGGCAGTCAACATGTCAATCCACCTGGTTGAGGGTCTTTCTCTATTTCACCTACCTTTCACCTTTTCAAACATCATGTCTTTCTCCAAGGAAAAGCCCCTCCTAGTAATGTCCATGGCATGTTCAGTATGTTTCTCCAACAATAGCCCTGAGAGGCATCAATTCATCTGCCATCCTTACTAATTGTTCAGCTCTCAAAGCCATAACAAATGATAGGAAAGATGATGGCCTGAGCCAGACACATCTTAGTCCTCAAACTAGTACCATTGTTCCTCATTGGAGATTTCCCTGACTGCAGATTTTTGCAGTGCAATGCATCTCCTGATTTCCTGACTGCTAGCACTGGAGTGCAGAGAAGTCAAAGCACAAGGAAGAATTCAAGATACTAAAGAGCTGAACAGAAGATTCCGAAGGGCAGCATGGGATGACAAAGCAAAATATTACAACGAAACGTGCAAGGAGCTGGTGTCAGAGAATCGAAAGGGCCTAATTCACTCAGCATTTCTTAAGCTCAAGGAGCTAAAGAACAAATTTAAACCTCGAGTTGCTATAATCAAGGATGCTTTAGGCAGAATATTAAATGACCCAGGAAGTATTAAAAGAAGATGGTAAGAATATACTGAGTCACTGTATAAAAAGGAACTGAACTGGCAGACACAGAAGAATTTTATGAAATTTCATATGAGCAAGAGCCTGTGGTGATGAAAGAAGAAGTTCAAGCTGCTTTGAAGGAAATAGCAAAAAATAAGGCCCCACGAATAGATGGTATACCAATTGACATATTTCAGCTAACAGATGCTGC
>NW_006399845.1:2257545-2266889 GCF_000299155.1 Elephantulus edwardii | reverse complement strand
TGCGTTATGCAGACGACACAACTCTGCTTGCTGAAACTAAGCAGGACGTGAAATGCTTGCTGCAGAGGGTCAAGGACTGCAGCCTTCAGTATGGATTGAAGCTCAATGTCAAGAAAACAAAGATTCTCACCACTGGACCAATTGGCAGCATCAGGATGGATGGCGAAGAGACTGAGTCTGTTCACTTTAGTCTGTTTGGCTCCACGGTCAACACTCTTGGCACCAGTAACCAGGAAATAAAAAAAAGTATTACAATGAGAAAGTCTGCTGTTAGGGACTGCTCCAGGGTACTGAAGAGCAATGGTGTCACTCTGGAGATTAAGGTGCGTTTGATACTGGCTATGGTCTTTGCAATCACTTGTTATGCATCAGAGAGTTGGAAAATTACTAAGGAGGATAGAAGGAGAATTGATGCCTTTGAGCTGTGGTACTGGAGTACTGAATACCATGGACTGTCAAGAAAACAAACAGATTCATCCTGGAGAGGGTTAAACTAGGCTGCTCCTTGGAGGCAAGGATTCTGAGGCTTGGTCTCACATACTTTGGACATGTAAGGAGGGAGAGGTCCTTGGAGAGGGACGGCGCAGAAGGGGAAGAACTTCCATGAAGTGGGTTGATTCAGTGACTAGGGTAATCGGGATGGGTGTGTCAGAGGCAGTGAGATTGGCACAGGATAGAGGAGGGTTTAGGGCTGTTGTACATAGGGTCACTATGAGTAGCAAGCGACTGGATGGCAAATAACAACAAGGATAGCACCAGTGACTTTATCACTGAGAAATTATGATGTAAGATTGATGAGTAAGGTTATTCTGATGCAGGCCATGGTCTTTTCAACTATCTGCTATACATCTGAGAGCTGAACAATGAATAAGGAAGACAGAGAAAGAACTGACACCTTTGAGATATGGTGTTGGAGAAGAGCACTAAACATCCCAAGAATGGCCAAGAGAACCAGCGGGAATATCTTGGAAAGGGTGCAACCTAAGTGTTCTTTGGAGGCAGAAATGATAAGACTTTGCCTCACATATCTTGGGAATTTTGCTAGGAGGGACAATTCCTTGGAAAAGGACATGGTGCTTAAAAGGGTGGAAGGGAGGAAGATCCTCAACTAGGTGGATTGACACAGTGACTGCTACAATAGGCTCTTGTGTGTCAGGAAGTGTAAGGATGGTGCAGGATAGAATATAGTTCAGATCTTTTGTTCATAGGGTTGCTTTAAGTTGTAATCTACTCAACAGTACCTGACAATAAGAACAGTACCAATGGTGTTGATTGTGGATCCAAGTTAGATGGATCTTACTTGGATCTTTTTCAGTCTTTTTTTCCATTAGTATGATGTTGCCTATAGGATTTTTACAGAATTTTTGTTTTCTTGACATTAAGATACAATCCATATTGAAAGCTTTATACTTTGATCTGCAGAAAGAGTTTCAAGTCCTCCCCATTTTGAGCAAGCAAGGTTGTGTCATCTACATAATGCAGGTTATTGATGGGCTTCCCTCCAAACTTGATGTCACATTCTTCTTCATAAAGTTCATCTTCTCAAATAATTTATTCAGCATACAGATTGAATAGGTATGGAGAAAGAATACAACACTGAAACACTTTCTTCTTAATGTTAAACCATGCAGTGTTACCCTGCTCTGTTTGTACAACATCCTCCTGATTCAGGTATAGGTTCCTCATGATCACAATCAAGTGCTCCAGGATTCCCATTCTTCTCTATGTCAACCACAACTTGTTATGATCCACACAGACAAATGCCTTTGCATAGTCAATAAAGCATAAATATATATTGTTCTGCTGTTCTCTATTTTCCTTGCCAGATGAATGGGGATCTGGGGCAGGGAGTTTCCCAGCAATTGGGCATGCCTGGCTGCTAAGACACTGAAAGGTCAAGCCCGCCTAGGGTCTTGGGATATTTAATGCCACCTGAATCCGGTCTCTGGCTTCTGGAGGTGTGGTGGGTGGTGGTTTTATGGGGCCCGTGAGGGGGTTGGTAGAACGGACTTGCCAGATGAATGGGGGTCTGGGGCAGGGAGTTTCCTAGCAATTGGGCATGCCGGGCTGCTAAGACACTGTAGGGCCCTCTGGCCTTTCATTGTTTTTGTTCAGACATTCCTCTAGTCACATAGCCCTGGTGTACAAGTTGCTGTACAGCAGTCATTTGTGGTTGCTGTGAAGCTGAACTCTGTGACACTGATGTGTCAAATGCGTTAATGGCTGGTTATCCAATGCGGACAGAGAGTGGGGTGGAGCTCCCCGATGAAAACAAGCTTGTAAGGAGGAGTGGCATCCACTTCCATAACAGCTTGCCTCCAGAAACCCTATGAAGCTGGAGAGAGGACGAAAGGTATCCAAGCGTTGAAGACTCTCCTTCATAGGGTCGCTTTGAGTCGCCTGCAACTCGACAGCACTTAACAACTACAACAACAACAATTCTCTACTTTCAGCCAGGTTCAATCTAACATTAGCAATGACATCCCTGGTGTGACAACCTCTTGTAAATTCTGCTTTAAATCCTGGAAGTTCACTTTCTATGTTCTAAGACGTTTTTTTAATGATCTTTAATAGTATTTTTCTTATATGTGATATTAACAAAATTGTACAGCACTTTCCATATTCTTTTGGACCATGTTTCTTACGAATGTAAACAAATATGGACTTATTTTAAGGTATTAGCCAGGCAGTTGTCCTCCAGATTTTCCTGGCATAGACTGGTGAGCTCATACAGAGCTACATCTGTTAGTTTAATCAAGTCAATGGTATCCCATCAATTCCTAGGTTCTTATTTTTTGCCAATTACTTCATTGCATTTCAACCTCTTCCTTAATTACCACTGGCTCCTGTTCACATGGTACTTTCTGAAAATTTTTAGTATCAGTCAACTATTTTTAATTCAGTGACTCTGTGTATTCCCTCTGTCATCCTTTGATTTTTCCTAGATCTTTCAACATATTGTCCATGCTATTGTTGTTATGCACCATCAAGTCTCCCACAATTTATAATGACCCTTTATACAATAGCTCTGAACCCTACACTAACCTGAGCCAATTTCACTGACTGCAACTTATCTACCCCTATTACCCCAGTCATTGAGTCAATTCATCTCATAGAGGGTCTTCCTCTTCTACACTGTCCCTCCAACCTTCCAAGCATAAAGTTTCTCTCCAAGGACTGGTCCTTCCTGGCAACATGCCCAAAGTATATGAAGTGGGGCTTCAAAATTCTTATCTCAAAGGATAAGAAAAACAGCTCAGTTTTACCCTCTTCAGGAAATAATTGTTTATTCTCTTGGCAGTCTAGAGTATGTTCAAAACTGCTCTCCAGCATCACAACTCAAAGGCTCCAATTCTATCATCTTCAGTCATTATTCAGCTTTCTGATGCATAGCAAATAATTATGCTTAGATCAGGCACACCTTTGTCTCCAGACTAACATCCTTGCTCTTCTGCACTCTGGAGAGGGCTCTGGCAGCGTTGTTTCCCAATGTAAGTCATCATTTGATTTCCTGACTGTATTTTTCAATATTTCAACTCAAGATTTAAATTTGTTTTTCAGTTCTCTCAACTTGAGAAATGCAGAGCAAGATCTTCCCTTTCTATTCTTCAATTCTGGCTCTCTGCACATTCTAATATATTACTTTGTTTTATCTTCTTGAGTTGTCCTTTGGAATCATTTCTTCTGCTCTTTTTCTTTAGCCTGTTCCCCCCTTTGCTTTGACCTCAAGATGTCTTAGTGTAATTTTCAGACGCTCTAGTCTAAGCACTTTAGTAGTATAATTTTATGGACATGCAATAATTTAAAGTAAGCAAGAACATAAGATACGTTTTCATGGATGAGAAAACAGACACATAGAACATAGAGTGGCATGGTCAAACATAACTAAGCAATAGCACTAGGACAGAAGCCGGGTTTAATTCTTAATCTCATAGTACTTATTTTTGTCTTTTTCTTATTGGCCTTTGCCATCAAGTTTTAACTCAGTCAGGTCTGATCATGCAATGGGTTTTCATAGGTTACAAATGTCATAGGACAATATTGTCCATTTATCTACCTTATCTACCTTATTTTTGCCTAACCTTGTATACTTTGCTTTACTCTCAATTTCACTATTCTTCTGAGCAGCACTATTAAAAATTCTCTGATTAGCTATGAAATAACATATCTAAATAAACTACTTGTTGTGCACGGCTGACTTGGAACTGACTCTCCAGCGGGTTTTCAGAGACAGTAATTGCACAGGAGGAGATTGCCCATCCTTCTCTTGTGGACCTGCTGATATATTTGAACATACCCAAAGTACGTGAGACAAGATTTCATCATTTTGCCTCCAAGGAGAACTCTGGCTGCACCTTTTCCAAGACATAGCTATTTGTTCTTTTGGCAGTCCATGAGATATTCAATATTTCTTTCCAAAGTCGTCAGTTCTTCTACAATCTTTAGTCACTGTTAAATTCCCCTAGAAACATTATTTAGTTGTTTATTCTCTTCAGGAATACATATTGGTGACTACATATTAGTCATCATATTGAAAATATTAAAGAAAATGATAATATTTAAAAGGTGATCTAGTGTTAAGAAGCTACACTTGAATAACAAAGGTTTTAACGCGTCAGCTGCTTCATGGGAGATGGATGGGCAATCTCCTTTCAGGACATTTACTGCTTCTGAGAACCTGCTAGAGGGTCAACTACTGATTAGTTCTAAATCAGTGACACATAACAACAACAACAACAACAACAACAACAACTGGACTTTGGTATTTTCCAATTAATGAATTTTCCTATTCGTGTATTCAATTTCCCCAAATTTTTGTTTTTAAAATTCAGAAATATGAAAAATAATACAGCAAAAACCTTTACATTTACTCTTCGGATTTAGGGAGTATTAAAAAAATCTTTGCTATTTCAAAATAAGTTGCTGTAGTCTTAAGAGTTTACTGTTCAAAATGGCTTTCCTAACAATTGACTTTGTCTTGTAGGTGGTGGTGGGGTATATGCAAATAAGATGTGTTAATTTATCCAGAAGGGGATTGACTAGTCTTGCCATTAAATTAAGCGGATTCAGCAGCAGAATTGGATACTCTCATATCAGCACAGAAGAAGCAGAAAATGCATCCCATCCTTTAAGGCAAAGATTCTTGCACCAACCAGCCCTACAGGAAAGCAGCAGTAGTTACAACAGAGAATCCGGGACTTAAAGCTAGATAGAGCTGACCTTGAGACTAGGAGTCTTCAGTCAAGATTGTTGTAGGACTGAGGGGTGAGACATTCTTGGTAACTTTATGACACCAGCCTAAAGTTGTGAGGCTGAAGGCTGGTAAGCCTGTTAGCGTGTTTCAGAAGCTTTTTTGACTAATAAATTGTATTCTGTTTCCAACTGAAATTGTATTCTGGTGCCTTCCCTAAAAAAAAAAAGGAAAGGAAAAAGCTCGAAATAGTGAATATGATTCTTTGTGCTGTATGAGCTATTGCAGTGAACTTTGGACCTAGTAGAGTAGTAACATTGGTGCTGGTATTATTAGAAGGAAGTGCAGAGGCCTGGGAGACATGCGGGTATTGTTGGTGGGGACAATTCCCTTTTGAGATCTTAGTAGAAGTCATATATGGCTGTCCCCATGTGGACCTTGCTTCTATTTGAATTGTATGAAACATTAAATATCATCCAAAATGACTAAAAGAAAATTTTCCTGTGTAATAGTATTATGACACATGAAATACTAACAATATTGAATTTAGAATATAATCATATTTGAGGTTCTTATCTTAATAGGAGAAATTTATAAATTGCTCATATGGTTTTTAGTCATCCTTTACCATTTATTACCTTATTAAATTAAAATTTTATACTTCCAGGATGTTTCCTTTTCTTCTTCTAATTTTTATTGCATTGTTTATGAGTTGTCTTCTTTGATCTTGAAAGACAAATACATTTGGAATGTTACAATTGTATCTCAAATCTTTCTGTTGAGTAATTAATATACTCTACAATAATTATTAAATATGTATTTATTTGTGTGAATGTATTGAATCAGGAATAATTATTCCTAGTTCCATTTTCTATAAAATGAAGAATCATGGAATTATTAATATTTTCATTTCACTTTCTTCAAGTCTTTCCTATAATGGCTAATTTATCTGAATGTTCTGAGGCTAGCTTTCCTTTTCTTTTTTATTATTGTTTTTCCAGCATTTATTCCAGTTACATGTTGCTACTTAAAATAGTAATGTGTCCTCTTCTAACATTATTTACTAGCTGTTTCAAAAGAGAGTTTATTTCATTGCTCATGACTTAATACTTCCAACATTAACATTTCCATTCACTTTCTCTTTTGATCCATGTATGTTTTTTATAAAAGTGGTTTTTGTGATCGCTTGTTATGCATCAGAGAGCTGGACAATGACTAAGGAAGATAGAAGGAGAATTGATGCCTTTGAGCTGTGGTGCTGGAGAAGAGTATTGAAAATACCATGGACTGCTAGGAAAACAAACAGATTCATCCTGGAAAGGGTTAAACCGGGTGGCTCCTTGGAGGCAAGGATTCTGAGGCTAAGTCTAACATACTTTGGACATGTTGTAAGGAGGGACCGGTCCTTGGAGAGGGACATTATGCTTGGGGGGGGTGAAGGGACAGCGCAGGAGAGGAAGGCCCTCTATGAGGTGGATTAATTCAGTGACTGGAGTAATCGGGATGGGTGTATTGGAGATGGTGAGATTGACACAGGACAGAGCAGAATTTAGGGCTGTTGTACGTAGAGTCACTATGAGTTGCAAGCGACTCAACAGCACATAACAACAACAACAACATTCTAGCTGTCATTGGCTCTCAGAGTCAGTAGAACTAAAATTAAAAAGTTAGATCAAAATCCTTAGAGAACAGTGATGATCCAGTGGTAGAATTTGTATTTTCCATGCTGGTGGGTTGGATTCTGTTCATGGTCAATGCATCTGATTCATAGCAACCATTTGTATTCCAGTGTAGACTTTCATGTTGCAATGACACTAGACAGATGCTAACAGTTTCCAGACTGAAATTGCAGACTAAAAAGAAAGGCCTAGCAATATACTTTCAAAAATCAGCCAACAAAACCCATATATATCACAACAAGCTAATCTCATTTTGTGTCAGATATCCATGAATTAAGGCTAACAACAGTATTTTGACTTGTCTATACAGTGCTTGGATTTAATTGTGCTCATGTGAGTTTAATTGGATTTAGTGTTCTTATTTAATTTTACATTTAGGTTTACTAGTATGAAATCTCTGCATAGACCAGAAAGCATTTATTCAAACACTACAAGGAAATATTACATGTTTTAAAATCAGGAAATCTATGTGTCAGGATTATATCCTTTGCCTATGTTTGTTCAGTCTAAATACTGAGAAAATCACCTGAGAATGTGGGCTATACAAAGGAGAATGTAGTCTATACAGAGGATAATATAGCATGAAGATTTGGGAAAGATTCATCAACAATTTGTCTTATCCAAATGGCACAAACGTGCTTGCAGAAAGTGAAGACAACTTGAAGCACTTGCTGCAGAAGATCAATGACTACAGCCTTCATTTTGTTACAACTCAACATCTAGAAAACCAAAAGTCCTTTTGTAACTGAGATATTTCACTCAGCATAAAGTCCCCTAGGACCATCCATGTTGTGTAACATTTTATGAGTTTCTTAGCTTTTCAGTGCTGTGTAGTATTCCATTATATAAATATATCATAGGTTTTCTATCCATTCATTTGTTGATGGCCACTTGGGTTGCTTTAATTTCTTTGCTATTGTGAATAATGCAGCAATAACATGGGTGTACATACATCTGCTTGGGTCAAAGCTCTGGTTTCTTTAGGGTATATTCCTAGTAGAGGAATTGCAGAGTCAGATGGTATTTCTATTTCCAAATTTATGAGAAAGTGCCAGGCCACCTACATATCACTCTCATAAAACAAAACTGATATGGGGCTTGTGGGGAAGGTAAATAAGAAAAGATGGGATAAATAATAAATACTGTGTTGGAATAGAAGAAGAAAAGGACTGTTTAAAAGGAATATATGATTAGGCATTATTTTTATGACAAAAGTCCATAATAAAAGATGCATAGCAAAGTGAACTGTGGAAAGGGTAGGGGAGGGATGACAGCAAATTATGCAACAATGAGTGAATATTGTAAAAAAATAAAAAAATGTAAAATATTTTTTAATAAAATATGAGAGTCTAGGGAGGAAAATGTGAAACAATGAATGCATGAAAATTGAACTTTTCTGTAAATTTTCATTAAAATCACATTTTTTAAAAAATGGAAGAAAACAAAAGTCCTTACACCTGGACTGATAGGGAACATCATGATAATACAAAAAATATTGAATTTGTCAATGATTTCATTTGACTTGGATCCACAATCAATACCCTTGGTAAGAGCAGTTAATAAATCAAAAGACATGTTGTATTAGGTGAATCTGTAATAAATCTCTCCAAAATTCTAAAGAAAAAAGGATATCAAGTCTAAAAATTAAGGTGTACCTGACTCAATGTTTAAGAGTTCAATTGCTTCCTATACATCTGAAAGTTGGACAATAAATAAAGAAGACAAAAGAAGAACCAATGCCTTTGAATTACAGTGTGGGTGAAAATGATTATCACCTTGGACTCCCAAAGAACATGTAAATCTATTTTGAAGAAAGTACGAGCAGATTGCTTCTCAGAAGCAAGGATAGTGAAACTTCATCTCACTTACTTCAGGTGTGTTTTCAGGAGGAGTCAATCATTGGAGAGAAACATCATGCTGGGAAAGAGCGGAAACCTCTCAAGATGGATTGACGTAGAAATTACAACAATGAAATCGAGCTTGACTGTAGAGCAAGGTTCAGATCTGTTGTTTATAATGTTATTATGAGCCATCATCAACTCAATGACACCATATAACAATATTCAATATTTAATTTAAATATCATCTTTAGTGAAAACTTAAAGAGTTTTCTGTGTTCCTACTTAGATCTTGACTAACATACAGGCAATTACAACATTTGATTCACAGCTCTTACTGTAATAAATACGAAAATAACAACTAAACTTTTTTCAAAGTCTAGTTGCAATACTTAAGGATGTTTTGGACAGCATATTGAGTGATTTAGGAAGCATTAAAAGAAGATCGAAAGAGTATGTAGAATCATTGTACAAAAAGGAATTTGTAGACACAGAAAAATTTAATGAAACTATGTCTGATCAAGAGCCTGTGGTGTGAAGGAAGAAGTTCAAGTTACTCTGAAAGAATTGGGGGGAAATTCCCCAAGACCCAGGGAATTGATAGGGTACAAATTGACATATTTCAACAAACATGCT
>NW_006399845.1:2251995-2257122 GCF_000299155.1 Elephantulus edwardii | reverse complement strand
TTATCCAGGAGGCTGGGCTCTACGAGGAGGAATGTGGCATCAAGATTAGAGGTAGACTCAACAATCTGTGTTATGCAGATGACACAACACTGCTTGCTGAAACTGAAGACAACCTGAAGCACTTGTTGCAGAAAGTCAAGGACTGCAGTCTTCAAAATGGACTGAAGCTCAACATCAGGTAAACAACCATTCTCACTACTGGGCTGATTGGTAGCATCATGACAGACAGTGAAGAAATTAAGATTGTTAACAGCTTTAGTTTGCTTGGTTCCCCAATCAACACTCTTGGCACCAGCAGCCAGGAAATTAAGAGACAAATTGTATTGGGAAAGTCTACTGTCAGAAGCCTCTCCAAAGTGCTGAAGAGCAACGATGTCAGTCTGGAGACTAAGGTGCACCTGATCCAGGCCATAGTTTTTGCAATTACTTGCTATGCATTAGAAAGCTGGACAATGAGTATGGCTGATAGAAGGAGAATTGATGCCTTTGAGCTGTGGTTCTGGAGAAGAGTGTTGAATATACCATGGACTGCTAGAAGAACAAACAGGTTTGTCCTGGAGAGGGTGAAGCCAGAATGCTCCTTGGAGTCAAGGATTCTGAAGCTTCATCTGACCTACTTAGGACATGTTGCAAGGAAGAACTAATCCTTGGAGAGGGACATCATACTTGGAAGGAGGGAGGAACAGTTCAAAAGAGGAAGACCCTCGATGAGATGAATTGATTCAGTGACTGGGGTAATGGCAGTAGGTGTGTCAGAGACAGTAAGATTGACACAGGAAAGAGCAGGGTTCAGGGCTATTGTGCATAGGGTGGCTGTGAGTTGCAGGTGACTTGATGACACATAACAACAACAATTAGATATTAGGAACCATTCTAAAGATTGAATACATTCAGTCATCCTATAAGGCAGGTGTATAGTTAATTTACTTTAAATGATGAAGAAACCAAAACAGTGTTTATTCACCTTATATTAACTCCCAACTTTTCAGGTTCAATAATAATCTCAATATTTTTTTGTTATTGCTGTTGTTGTTGTGTCCTTTCTCTGTACTGAACCAGGCTCACTATTTCCAGGACGTCTACTCCCATTACTTCAGTTACTGTGTCACTCCATTATATCGGGGGTTTTCCTCTTCTGCGATGTCCCCCTACTCTTGCAAGCATGATTTCCTCCTCCAGTGACTGGTCCCTCCTGGCGACATGCCCAATGTATGTGACACACAGCTTCAAAATCCTTGCCTCTAAGGAACAGTCTTTTTTAAAAAATTAATTTATTTATTTTTCATGTCAATGAACATCTACAGATATTTTGGAATTCCATTAATTCACTGTTGCACCCTTCTCCCCCCCCCATTTGCTCCTCTCCTTGAAAAGCAGAAGAAAAACTCCCTCATTTGTACACAATCCTCCCTGCACAAACCCCAACCCCATCCCCAACCCCAAATATAATCCACTCTGCAAACCTCATTCCGTACTCTTACGGTAAACATAATTCCCTAAAATAGAATACTTTTAAACTATTCTTTCCCCCATAGACTCCAATGCCGTAAACATGTTTCATCCGGTTTTTCTCAGTCTTACCCCCACTCCAATGTCAGCCTCATTCTACAACAGTGGCACCATATAGCATTTGTCCCTGACTGAGATACCTCACTCAGCATAATGTCCTCCAGGGTCACTCATTTTGAATAATATTGCATGAGTTTAAGGAACAGTCTTGTATCACTTTCTCCAGGATAAATCTACTTGTTCTCTTGGTATTCTATGGTATGCTCAATACTCTTCTCCAGTATCACAAGACCATGGTTTGAATCAGGTGCACCTTGGTCTCCAGACTGACATCATTGCTCTTAGCATTTTGGAATGGTCTGTGACAGCAACTTTCCCCAGAGCAATTTGTCTTTTGATTTCTTGACTGTTGGTGCCAAAAGTATTGACTGTGGATCTGAGCCACCTGAAATTATTAACAACCTCAATCTCTTCTCTGTCTATCATCGTGCTGCCAATTAGGCCAAGTGTACAAATTTTGGGGTTTTGACGTTAAGATACAATGTTGAAAGCTGTATTATTTGATCTTCTGCAATCTCCTCACTTTCAGCAAAATGTTTGTATAATTTGCATAGCATATGTTGCTGATGAGTCTTCCTCCAATTCTGATGCCACATTGCTCCTCATAAAGTACGAGAAAGTTCCAACCTCCTCAACACTTATTGCTTATTACACTGACTGCCACTACTACTGGAGTGAGATGATTATCTCATTGTGCCTTTGATTTGAGAGGTGGAAACTCCCATACACTGTTGGTGGGCCTGAAAAATAGCACAACCATTCTGCAAGGCAGTTTGGTGTTTTCTCAAAACGTTGAACACAGAAACAGCGTATGACTCAGACTATTCCACTACTAGGACTATACCACAAGGAAATTATAACTGAGACACAAATGAAAATTTGTACACCAATGTTCATAACACCATTATTTATCATTACAAGAACATGGAAACAACCCATAAGTCCATTAACAAATGAATGGATTGAAAAATTGTGCTGCATTCACACAATGGAATGTTATGCAACACTCAGGAGCAGGAGCATTTAAAAAGCTGATAACACAGTCACAAAATGGATCTAAGACATGGAAAGACTCTTCATAAAAGAAAACATTCAGATGGCTAACAAACACATGAAGACATGCTCAAAATCACAGGCAATCAGAAAAACGCAAATCATAACAATGGCATATCATCTTACACCAGCAGACAAAGTTTAACAACACAGTAAACAATAAATAGAATGTGAAGTGTTTAGAATTCTTATGCAATGTTGATGGGATTATAAAGTGGTAATATCACTATAGAAGACAGTTTGAATTTCCTCAAAAGGCTAGACATAGTAATTGTGTATGATCTAGCTATCCCACTGCTAGAAATATATCCTAATAAAATCTGAATAGAAATGAGACATAAAAGGACACTTACACACACCCATATTCATAGCAGAATTACTGACAACAGCAGAAAAATGGAAACAGCCCACATGCCCATTAATAAATAAATGGATTAAGAAATGGGTACTTTCATACAATGGAGTACTATGCAGCACTAAGAAACAATAATTCTAAAAATACTACATAACTATATATTGTTCATAGGGTCGCTATAAGTTGTCTATGACTGGGCAGCACTTAACAACAACATAGAAAGAGCTCTGTTGACTTAGTGGATAGAGAGTGATGCTATACCAAGCCAAAGGTGGGTGATTTTAATCTGCGGCCCTCAGGCCTGTTTTTGTTTTCAGTTAAACATTCTTGTAAGTGGCATAGCACTGGTCTGTTCATTTGCTGTAAAGAGGTAACTCGTGGTTGCTGTGATGCTAAACACTGTGATACTGATGTGTCAAATGTGATAATGGTTACCCATTCTGGACAGTGTTTGGTGACACACCTAGAGTGAAACGAGCTTGGGTGCAAGAGTGTCATCCACTTCTGAAATAGCTTACCTCCGGACACTCTGTGAATGTGGAGAAATGATGAAAGTTATACATATGCTCAAGTCTTTTATTCATAGGGTCGCTATGAGTTGTCTATGACATGATGGCACTTAACAACAACAACATATAACAAAGATTCTCACCACTGGGCCGATTGGCAGCATCATGATAGATGGTGAAGAGATTGAGACTGTTAACACCTTTAGTTTGCTTAGCTCCAAAATCAACATTCTTGGTACCAGCAGCCAGGAAATTAAAAGATTGCTTTTGCATTGGGAAAGTCTACTGTCAGAGATCTCTCCAAAGTACTGAAGAGCAACAATGTCAGTCTGGAAACAAATGTGCACCTGATCTAAGCCATAATCTTTACATTTACTTTGCTATATATCAGACTGCTGTACACTGATGAGGGACGCAGAAGGAGAATTCATGCCTTTGAGCTGTGGTGCTGGAGAAGAGTATTGAATATACCATTGACTGCTAGGAAAACAAACAGGTTCATCCAAGAGAGTGTGAGACCAGGCTGCTCCTTGGAGGCAAGTATTCTGAAGCTTTGTCTGATCTACTTTGGACATGTTGGAAGGTGGGACCTGTCCTTGGAGAGGGACATCATGCTTGGGAGGGTGGAGGGACAGTACAAGAGAGGAAACTCCTTGATGCAATGGACTGATTCAGTGACTGGGGCTATAGGGGTAGGTGTTTTAGAGACAGTAAGATTGGCACAGGACTGAGCAGGGATTAGGGCTATTGTACTTAGGGTCACTATGAGTTGCAGGCTACTCGACAGCACATAACAACAACAACATATAACATGGGAAAGTCTAGAGAGTATTATGCTGACTACACTAACTTAGTTACATAAGGACAAGTACTTCATAAGACCATTACTGTGAAAATAGGAGAATAACTCAGTGAAATATGTATAAATGTTCAAAAGAGAAATGGTAAAGGGGAAGCAGGAATAAGAGAAAGGAGGAAAATCATCAGGATAACAGAGGTTAGTGGGTGGAGAGAGCTGAATGAATAGGAAATATTCAATGGGGATATTAAAAGGCAGGGCGATATTCAGCTTAGATAATATAATGAATTATTTAAAATTCAATATATATATAAATTATTATATGAAGCACAGTGCATATGAATTATTGCATGCAAACCAATAAAAGAAGAACAAGAAATACTTAGAGATGGGGAGAAAAAACTAAAACAAAAACTTAATGCTGTGACTTCTCATTGGTCTTCTGAGATTATAAATTGCGAAGAGAGGACCTGGCCATCTTTCTCTCAACGATTCAAACTGCTGGAGGTATGTGACCTTTGAGTAATCAGTGCAACATGCTGTGGCTTATGCCACCAGTTCTCCTTAGATGAAAACAGAAAAGGAAAAACAAAAATGTATGTTTAAAATCATCCGAAAGATCGGGTGTGAAAAACCATGTCTGCGAACTTTGCATGTTGTTGTTGTTATGTGCCATCGAATCACTTGTAACTCACAGCAACCCTATGTGCAAGAGCCCTAAACTTTGCTCTGTCCTGTGCCAATTGCACCATCTCCAGTACACCCATCCCAAATATCCCAGTTACTGAATCGATCACCTCATAGAGGGCCTTCCCCTCCTGCAGTGTCCCTCCACCCTCCCA
>NW_006399845.1:2249628-2251384 GCF_000299155.1 Elephantulus edwardii | reverse complement strand
CACCAATCTTGACCCCACATTCCTCCTCATAGAGCCCAGCCTCCCAGATAATCTGTTCTGCATACAGGTTGAAAAGGTATGGAGACAGGACACATCTCTGGCATAATCCCTTCCCATTTTTGAACCATGCAGTGTTTCCTTGCTTTGTTCTGGTGACTGCCTCTTCGTCCAAGTATAGGTTTCTCACTAGCAGGATCAAGTGTTCTGGGATTTCCATTCTTCTCAGAGTCAGCCACAGTTTGTTATGATCCACAATGAAACACAGATAGACATTCCTCTGGTATTCCCTGCTTTCAGCCAAGATCCATCTAACATTTCTACCTTATCGCTAGTACTACGACCCCTTCTAAACCCAGCCTGGACTTCTGGCAGTTCTCTACTGATGTGTTTTTTCAGTTGTTTTTGGATAATCTTCAGTAGAAGCATGCTTGCATGTGAAATCAATGATATTGTTCTATAGTTTCCAAACTCTGTTGGGTCACTTCTTTTGGATGGGAACAAATATAGATCTCTTCCAGTCAGTTGGCCAAGTGAACTTTGCATATAAACCAGTATAAAATAAAAATTACTAAAAAAAGAGAAAAAAGAAAAATACCACATCATTTAGGAGAGACTTTAGAGCATTATGCTGAGTGAACTAACTCAGTATCATAAGGACAAGTACTGCGTAATCCTATTACAGTAAAAATATAAGGATAAATAGTAAAACATGTATGAGGACCCAAGGAGAGGTGAGGAGAACAGAGAAGTGAGGATGAGTAGAAGCGAAATCACAAGGTTGCACAATTTGGTGGGTGAGGGGAAGGGACAAAGTAAATGGGCAAGATGTGACACAGGGACGTGAAAAGGCAAGGTAATGAATGATGGGCATAATCCAGTGGTGATTAATTTTATAAAACATAATGCATGTGAATGATTGTATGAAACACAAGGTGAATGAAGAATGCTGTGAAACACATGGTTATATGAATGTTATAAGCAAACCAATACAAAATAAAAATAAAAAGTAAACTAAAAAAAGTAGTGGAAAGGAATAAAGATTTTTGTCCATTTTTTCTTCTTCATTTAACTAAGGCACTATGGGATGGATATTCATGATCTCTTAAGAGCAAAATAGTTGTCACAGTTATATTAAGATACACACACACACAAAAAAAAAAAATCACATGAACCAAATATCAGAGACTGGTCATTGGTTGGTTGGTTGGTTTTATCCCCACCCCCCCCCCAACTACTTTGTCATACAAAATAGTATCCTTCCTTTGTTAAAATTCATTGCTGCTGTTGCTGCTGCTCTTGTTAAGTGTCATCAAGTCAAATACGACTCATAGTGACTCTGTGAACAACAGATTTGAACTCTGCTCTATCACTTGCCATCATCATTACATCTAATTTACTTGAATCTGAGGTCACAGTTGCCGTCAATCCAATTTGTTGATGAAAACTAATCCTCTTCTTTTCCAAACATGACGTCTTTTTCCAAGGAATGATCCCTCCGGACACATGAGCAAGGTGTTTGAGATGAAGTTTACCTGTATCCTTGGTCCCGTGGTTGTACTTTCTCCAAGGCACATTTGTTTGTTTACATGGCAGTCTGTGGACTAGTTAGCATTCTTCAACACCACAAATTATCAATTCTTTGTTTTTCAATGCAGCATAGTATTCCATTGTGCGAATATACCGCAGCTTCTCTACCCATTCGTTTGTTGATGGGCATTTAGGTTGTTTCCAACTCCTTGCTATTGTAAACAAAGCC
>NW_006399845.1:2240412-2247075 GCF_000299155.1 Elephantulus edwardii | reverse complement strand
TAAACAAGCTAAATTAAAAAAATTATCAATTCTTCTTGTATTATCCTTATGTGTTGTCCTTCTTTCACATGCATAGAAAGCATTTGAAAAGATCATGGCTTGGATCAGGCAGCCATTAGTCTTAAAACTGACATTGCTCTTTAGCACGTTGGAGAGGCCCTTGATAGCAATCCCAATGCAAAGCATCTTTTGTTTTCTTCATTGATGTTACCCAGAGGGATGGTAGTAGATCCAAGCAAGCTGAAATAATTGACAATCTAAAACTGCATAGGCTCTGAAGTTTATATTAATAATGATGGCTTACATTTATTGAAATTTATTATGCCCAACTTAATTGAGACATAGAAAAAACAAAAAAAAATAAGTTATAGTTTAATTTAGGACTAATTCCACAACAAATTCTCAGAAAAATGTTTCCAAATATAAATTTGATAAAATTACAAATCAAACTCTATCACAATGCTTGTGGCATCTTGGTGTTAGACTAAAAGGGCTGAAGTTCCCAAATAATTTCAGCTGAAGCAAGCGTAGTCTGCCTCTTATTCTCGAATCTCGCCTCCAGTAAGGCAGAATTGTGGGAAGATGGAAACCAATGACATCAATGGTTAAAAGCCTTTATTCATGAGATTACACTGGTTTCTTGAAGCTGAGCTCTCTTCTAGATGATAAGCATCCCACTAGAGTCCAGGTGTCAGAATATAAAGCATCCCAACATTTTACCAGAGCAGTACTTTATGTTCATTACTCCTGCAAATGTGTGTGAAATATATTCCACTGCCTTTTTGTCAATACCATTTTCATCACCGCCAAAAGCCAATTTAATAAGCTCAGTTCATCAGCACTATCCCTTTGACTAGTTCGTTCCTTTCCCAAAGGGAAATATAATCCCTTTTAACCATTCAGATATTTAAAAGATTCTTTTATGTGAAGGCTCAGTTCATTCTAAATGAAACACATTTCATTCTTCTGTTCCATTTACTCTAGTTACAAGCGGTATTGGATTTAAGATACAACGTCTCATTGTATTTTTAGTCAGGAAGTAGTTTTCCTGAGTGCTCAGTTAGCTTACTTACTTTTTCTATTTCTCACCTGCAGCTGCTATATATTGAAACCTCCAAAACACCTATTAAGGCTCAAGGGTTATATCTACATGGACACGTGAAGCAAAATATTCAACAATGATCTAGGAGCTATAATGGTATGGAAAGACCTCTGAATAACTTATACTAAAGAATACAAACTTGCCAGCATTCATCATAATGACAATTGTCCACTCAATTTTGTTTGCATTACTATAAATAGTGCTGGGAGGGGACTATCAAAAAGAAAATCCTTTCTTGTCATTGTTAATAGAGTGAGAATTGACTCATAGCTGATGCTCCAGAAATATTTCAGAAACTGTAAATAGCCTGAGAGTAGATTGCTCATCTTTATCTCTCAGAGTAGCTGGTGACTTTGAACCATGTATCTTTGCATTGATAGCACAATTCCTTACCACTAGAATAGCTGCACCATAATCTAGGAATCCTTGGTTGATGAAAACAGTGAATGTGCTTAGCCATCAACCAAAGGATGGAAATTCTAGTCTACCGAGAGTTGCCTTAAGAGAAAAAAATAATACTAATACCATCTTACAAAAGCAATCATGGAAACCCCTGTAAGGCACATTTCATACTGCAGTGTGTGGAGTCATTATGATACGAGCCAGAATTAACTTGATTGCAATTGAATTGGTACACTATCTGGAAAGTAAAGGAAGGAAAAAGGATGTCGGGATCTTTTATCATCTAGCTCTTCTTTTGAAGATATACACATTATCCAGTTAGTCATTTTGACTTGATTAAAAAGAGTAAACCAGCTAATGCAATTAAGTTATTATTATTGAAATTATTAGTTGGTCAATTCCTGTCCTCCAAGCATTGTGCTTAATTCCTTTATTCACTATCTCAATTTAGATTTTATAGTTCCAAAACATAAACACACAGAGGTTCAGGGAGGCTAGATTCATTGCTCATGGCCAAGCTCTTATAACTATGTACTTCATGATTTGAGATCAAATACATTCTATCCTGAGTCCATGCTCAAGCTCCATACCATATAATCTCTTTACAATTACTCACTAGGGCAAAGTTGTCATTCTACCAGTTGACAAGGACAAGGAAGAGACTTCACAGTGACCAGCTAATCTGAGAATACACTTCACTCTTGCATATATAGAATATTTTTTCAAAGTCATTAATCCAGAAAATATATTACATATTAATGAAAATTCAGTGTCTTCTGGGCAACATGGGCTCCATTTATGAAGAGCACTTTCCTTTGAAACTTCTTCCTGGGTACCTGAGTGTAGTAAAGAGGCCAGTTGAAACTTCCTCTTTCTCTTTGAGAAAGATAATGGACATATGTTAAAATAAATTATAGGTCATAGCTTTTGCTATGTAAATATTAGACTAGAGCAATTTTTATGTTCCTTTAACAATAGTAGTTTGAAAACAGAAAGACATTTTGTGACACTACTGACAGATCTCTTAAAAAGTTTTATTTCCTTTATCACTTGTCTCCAAGGACCATTCTATTATTCTGAGCATAGAAGGAAGGGGGAGGCACCGAGATTTGGTTATTTATTTAAACTTGTCAAGCTTTTGCAATTGTCCCCTTGGTATAACTAAGCTTTTCACAACTTCAGTTTGCCAAGTTTTTGTCTGAGGTGAGGAAATACAAACCTGTTTCTGGGCTCAAAAGAGCTCTTTGTGGCATGAGATGATTTGTGCTGCCTTCATTTTTCTCTTGCACATAAATTAGAACACACACACAAAATGCAATCTTGAAGGCATTTCCTTGTGTGATAGGGAAGTGAGACATTGTTCCAATTGGTGCTCAAGTCTCCATGATGATGAGGATTGGGTATTATCCTTCTGAGCAGGAGATATACACTCAGCTTTGTGTTTACTGTGATTATTTCCCATTGAAACACCTTATTTGTGTATATGTATGTATGCAGTTACTTGCTATGCATCAGATGCTGGACAATGAGTAGGGATTATAGGAGAATTCATGCCTTTGAGCTGTGGTGCTGGAGAAGAGTATTGAATATACCATAGACTACAAAGAGAACAAACAGGTTCCTCCTAGAGAGTGTGAGACCAGGCTGCTCATTGGAGGCAAGGATTCTGAAGCTTTTTCTGACATACTTTGGATATGTTGCAAGGAGAGACCAGGTTTTAGAGAGAGATATTTGCTTAAGAGGGTGGAGGAACAGTGCAGGAGGGAAAGACCTTCAATGAGAAGGACTGAATCAGTGACTGGCGTAATGGGGGTAGGTGTGTCAGAGATGGTGAGTTTGGCTCAGGATAGAGCAGGTATTATATCCTTAGAAAAAAAGTCCTAGGCTTTCCCCCCCAGTGTGTTTTTGTCTTGCTTTTTCATGGTCTATGATGTCAAAGAAACCAAACTGCAAGGACAAGAGCAAATCATTCTGCCACTTTTACAGACCTTTGAGTAGCATATCAAATCTAGAGCTGATCACCCACATGTTTAACCTGTCTGTGAGGTCCACCACAATTTTCCCAGCTCTGTGACCAGCTCTGCGATTTCAGATTCATCAATAGAAATTCAAGTTCATCACCACAGTTAGAAACTAAATGATGCCTTTCAAGCATCACCTGAAAAGAACAGGCATTTGCATCTCTTTTCAACATTACTGATGCATGTGGAGGGTCTACCAGGAAGTTCTTGCACAAGAGTTTCTTTGATTTTTTGTTTTAGCACACACTGTATTCTGGTTTGTGGTCTTTGGAAGAGAGATTTTTTTTCTAATTTTTTAGTATGAGATTTTGCTCTTTGAACAAATATATACAATTTCTGGACTTCCTTTGTAAGTTCCTGTAGCAATTTAAAAATAGCCTAAAATATGCACAGGAACAGAAATATCTCTGAGTAATGTTAACCACACAGCAAAGCTCCTTACCCTCTACTATCCAGTTTTAAGCACTCATATTGGAGGTTGTATATTGTTAACCTCAAATACTGGAATACTTTGTAGTTGTATGAGGGTTGTCATTTCCATACAATTATTCATATGAACATACCTCCAACTTTTCACAATGAAAAATTGTCACTATAACTCTTTATAACTTGTGTAGAACAGCTGTATTCCTTTTTAGCTAAGAGTTGCTGAAATGTAGATAATAAAAGGCTGAGTGACTTTAAATACAACAGGAAGTTAACAGATGTTAAGACTCATGGCTTAGTTCCATTCTCACTACGATTGAGTCAAAAGTGACTTATAGCTGACCATCCAGTTGACTTCTAAGACTAAATTGCACAGAAGAAAATGGCCTGGTTTCCTCTTCTGTATGACTGGTGGACCCAAACCACAAGAGAGACATAAGCTCTGGATTACTCTATGCCATCAGAGTTCTCTGAAGACCCAACAAACCACAGAAAGATGGATTCGATGTCAAGTCTAATGGGGAGTCATTAAAGAGTTTTATCAGGGTTGGGGTAAGACTGAGAAAAACTGGATAGATTATGTGTATTGATTGCATTGAAATGGATGAGGGAGAGAACAGTTTAAAAGTGATATGATAGGGTATTATGGTTAATTGTCACAGGAATCCAGAATTAAGGTTGCATAGTGGAGTGCATTCAGGGTGGGGAGATTGTATACCAATGAAGGAGTTTATCTTTTGCTTTTTGAAGAGAGGCGCTAACTGTGGGGGAGGGGAGGAAAGGTAGAGAAAAAAGTGCAACAATGAATGAATGGAAACCCAAAATCTCTAAATGTTCATTAAAATTAATAAAATAAACTTTTTTTTAAAAAAAGAGAAAAGAAATAAAGCATTAAAAAAAGAGTTTTACTTAGGGAAGATATAAGATCAAATTTGAAATTTTAAAAGATTCCTCTGGCTTCTCTGTGAAAAATATATTTTAAAAGGGCTGTGAATTAATTTTCTTAGGCCATCTCAAACTGAATTATCTCTAAAAAAGATTAATTTTATTGTTTCATGGTTCTGGAGGCTAGAAGTCCAAATTCATGTGTTCACAGATAATGTTACCTCCAAAGTCTCTAGAGGAAAAAAATTTTGTCACTTATTATCAGTTTTTTGTAGCCCTAGGTACTCTTTGACTTGTAGTTCTATCTTCTCATGTTTATCTTTCTGTCTCCTTGTATAAGGATCATTTAGTATCGATTACCCTACACCTATATGACCTCATTTAAATGGATAACATTTTCAGAGCGGCATCCACTTCCAAAATGGCTTGTCTCTGGAAACACTATGTATGAACAGCGCTCAGGCTGTTCGTTCATAGGGTCGCTATGAGTTGTCTGACTCGACGGCATCAAACAAAAACAACAACAAATTTTCAAGCAAGATAACATCACAGGTACTAAGCATTAACTTTCCAGCAAACAGACCCCTTCATCCTTCTCTTGGTGTCTTGAGGACATAAGTCTATCTATAACAGTGTGAAAGCAGGAATTGCAAAGAAAGGTACATAGTAGTTAAAATTGTGTCCCTTATCCTTTGGTCCGCATGGGTCTAAGCTCTCTCCTTGAAAAAAAAAATTATAAAGCCCATGCAAACCACTGAAAGACTTGAGTCTAGAAAAAAGGGTATGATTGATTAGGCCAGTAATTTAATTGATTCTAATGGGGTCATATATAAAAGTAGAATGTCCCATAAGGTTTCCAAAGGTGCAATATTTACAGATCAAAGCAAACTTTAAATTCATTGCAAAGACTGCTTCATTGTGTTTATGCACAAACCAAAAACAGATTAAAAGACATTTCATGGTTCAAAATCAGGAGGAAAAATGTGTGTCAGGATTGCATCCCTTTACCATACTTACTCAATCTTTATGTTGAGTGCTATGTAATCTAAGTAGCTAGATTAAGCATCATCTGCATTAGAAAAAAGATTAATTAACAAACTGTGACATACAGATAATGCAATCTTGCTAGCTGAAAGCAAAGAGCAAACACTGATAAAGATCAAAGAACATTATATGCTATATGAATTACACCTTGTTGTTGTTGTTACATGCCATCGAGACACTTGTGACTCACAGCGATCCTATGTATAACAACCCTAAACTCTGCTTTGTCCTGTGCCAATCACACTGTCTCTGACATTCCCATGCCGATTACCACAGTCACTGTATCAATCACCTAATAGAGGGTCTTCCCCACCTGCACTGTCCCTCCACCCTCCCAAGCATGATGTCCCTCTGCAAGGACCGGTCCCTCCTTACAACATATCCAAAGTATGTCAGACGAAGCCCCAGAATCCTTGCTTCCAAGGAGTAGCCTGGTTTAACCCTCTCCCAGATGAATCGGTTTTCTTAGCAGTCCATGGTACATTTAATACTCTTCTCCAGCACCACAGCTCAAAGACATCAATTCTCCTTCTATCCTCCTTAGTCGTTGTCCAACTCTCTGATGCATAACAAATGATTGCAAAGACCAGGATCTGTATCAGACACACCTTAGTCTCCAAAGAGACACCATTGCTCTTTAGTACTTTGGAGGGGTCCCTAATAGTAGACTTTCCCATCGCAATACGTCATTTAATTTCCGGGCTGTTAGTGCCAAGAGTGTTGACTGTGGAGCCAAGCAAACTAAAGCTGTGAACAATCTCAATCTCTTCACCATCCATCCTG
>NW_006399845.1:2237832-2239457 GCF_000299155.1 Elephantulus edwardii | reverse complement strand
TCCTGGATCATTTAATATTCTGCCTAAAGCATCCTTGATTATAGCAACTCGAAGTTTAAATTTGTTCTTCAGTTCCTTGAGCTTAAGAAATGCTGAGCGCGTTCGGCCCTTTTGATTTTCTGACTCCAACTCATTACACATTTCATTGTAATATTTTACATTGTTATCCTGTACTTCCTTTTGAAATATTTTATTCAACTCTTTACACCTTAACATAAAAAAACCCCAAAATCCTCACACTAGATCAATAATTAACATCATGAGAGTGAGGGGAAAAATTGGCATAGTTAAGGATTTAATTTTACTTGGATTCACAATCAATGCCCATAAAAGCAGTAATGGAGGAAGCGCTGTATTACACAGGTCTAATCTGTTACAAGGAGCTATTTGAAAGTGTTAAAGAGCAAGGTTATCACTTTAATGACTAATGGGTACTACAGTTATTGTCAAAAACCTCATGAGGACTAAGGTTATTGTCAATAACCTCATATGCAAGTAAAAGTTGTACAATGGATAAGGAAATGCAACCTTCAATATAGTCTGAAACATGGCAACAGTTTTAAGAATGTCTCAGGATGGGTAGGGGTGGAGGGTGATTAATAATAGGGTGGCACGATTTAATGGGCAGAAAGAGGAGGGGTGAAGGAAATGGGAAAGATACGGTGTGAAAAACAATGTATATGAACTTCGTAAATAAACCAATATTAAAAAAA
The DNA here is from genome assembly GCF_000299155.1 of Elephantulus edwardii. NCBI lineage: Eukaryota > Metazoa > Chordata > Mammalia > Macroscelidea > Macroscelididae > Elephantulus > Elephantulus edwardii. The sequence goes on along the minus strand of NW_006399845.1, from coordinate 2,238,744 downwards.
AATAAAGAAGAATGTCTTTGATGGCACAAGACCAGACAATGTTATGCCGTTTTACATGATGTCTCTATATATTAGAATTAACTTGGTGACCTGCAATAACAACAACCTTCACAAAAGCAAAGAACAGATCTTTTTTTTTTCTTTTCCCTAAAGTTACTAAGGAATTAGAACTGCTGTCTTTCTAATAATTTAACTACTGTGTCACAAAGGTGCTTTGTGGGACTGACTACTTTGCCTTAAAAACATTTAAAATATTTTAAATAAAAATAAAATAAATCTCATTTAAATAGTTGACCAATAAAATGCAAACATAAAATTTAGACTCAAAATTAGGAACTAATTAAACATTTATTAAACATCTGTTACTGAAATAAAGGAAATGTTAGCTTAAATACATCCGCAGCTCTATGAAATATGAGGTATTCTTCTTGCATAAATATTTAAAGATATGGAAACCCAATGAGTCAGTTCTATTCTGCTTTATAAACTTAGTTTGACTCAGAAAAAAATAGCTATCAATCGGTTTAAATGTCTGTCAGTTTTCAGAAACTACTAGGTGCTGAATCTAACCCAAACGTATTATGTTGCTGTGGAGAAAATCGTAGAGACCCTCTATGTCAGAGTAAAACTACTCCATAGGATTTGAAGTAGTTATAGAAGAACACTGTCACTTACTTTTGCTGTGGAGCTTCTAATAGGTTTGAATTACCAACTGTTTGGTTAGCAGCTAAGTGCTTGAGCACTTCTGTGCTCTAGGGACACAAATTTCACTTTCTAGAAATCATTCAAAGAATAGAAGGCAAATAGGACCTAAAGCCAAGCAGTTACAATGCAGAGAGAGGACTAGGACTTGTAGAAGGTAATTTATGCCTTTGAACTACGGTACCACAGAAGAGTATTGAATATGCCATA
>NW_006399845.1:2207826-2208379 GCF_000299155.1 Elephantulus edwardii | reverse complement strand
ACCACTTGGCCAACTGACTGGAAGAGATCTATATTTGTTCCTATCCCAAAGCAAGGTGACTCAACAGAGTGTGGAAACTATAGAACAATCTCACTAATTTCACATGCACGCAAGATTTTACCGAAGATTATCCAAAAACGACTGGAACAGCACATCAGCAGAGAACTGCCAGAAGTCCAGGCTGGGCTTAGAAGGGGTCATGGTTCTAAGGATATTGTAGCTGATGTTAGATGGATCTTAGCTGAAAGCAGAGAATACCAGAGGAATGTCTATTCGTGTTTCCTTGACTATGCAAAGGCATTTGACTGTGTGGATCCTAACAAACTGTGGCTGACTCTGAGAAGAATGGGAATCCCAGAACACTTGATCATGCTAATGTGAAACCTACACTTGGACCAGGAGGCAATCGTCAGTACAGAGCAAGGGAACACTGCATGGTTCAAAATTGGGAGGAGAGTACGCCAGGGACGCATCCTATCTCCATACCTTTTCAACCTACATGCAGAACAGATTATCTGGGAGGCTGGGCTCTATGAGGAGAAATGTGGTGTCA
>NW_006399845.1:2205140-2207350 GCF_000299155.1 Elephantulus edwardii | reverse complement strand
GGCAAGGATTCTGAGGCTCCGTCTAACATACTTTGGACATGTTGTGAGGAGAGACCGGTCCTTGGAGAGGGACATCATGCTTGGGAGGGTGGAGGACAGCGCAGGAGGGGAAGGCCCTCTATGAGGTGGATTGATTCAGTGACTGGGATAATCAGGATGGGAGTGTTGAAGACAGTGCGATTGGCACAGGGCAGAGCAGAGTTTAGGGCTGTTGTATATAGGGTTGCTATGAGTCACCAGTGACTCGACGGCACATAACAACAACAACAACATCACAAAATGCACATTTGTTGTTGTTGTTAGGTACTATTGAGGTCTTTATCTGCATCAGGCTCAAGCCCAGTGTTGCAGTCACTTTGTCTCTCCGTCTTGAGGAGGATCTTCTGCTTTTTCCCCTCATTCTCTCCCTTTCCCAGCATATATGTGCCTCAAATTTTTTAATTAACACACTCGATAGGAAGTGGAGCCACAGACATATATGTAATCAGGCTTTGCCTGAGTAAACATTATATGTCAAATGACTATATATTTTAAAATATTTATGCTTTTTGCGTAAGTTTTTGATCTGTTAGAATTAGCAGTATAAAATGTGAGACACAAACAAAAACCAATGAGAAACAGTCTATAACTGTTATCATGTGTTTTTATATAAAAATGTCTTTATTTTAATTGTCATTTTAACAAAAGTTTACAGAAAAGTTAGATTTTCATTCATTCATTGTTGCACATTTTATCCCTCTTCATCCCTCCCCCATCCCCAAGTTGACATTTCTTTTCATCACTTTATTTGCAAAATTCTGATACAAATTCAAACAATTCAATTTCCCTCACTCCCCCACCTATCAAATTCTACAATCAAATTATTAATCATCTTCTTCTTCCTGTACATCCACATCCCTCTGCTTCCACCCTCTCACACCCATCCTGAATTCTTATATAATATTTATCCTTGTGGGACTGGGTTAGTTCACTCAGCATAATTCCCTCAAGTCCCTCCCAAGTTAGGTAATAATTTTCAAAGTTATTGCTGCTGCATGCTTCATAGTATTCCATTGTGTGAATGTACCATAATTTCTCAATCTATTCGTTTGTGGTTGGACATTTAGGCTGTTTCCATTTTCTTACAATGGTGAATAGTGCTTCTATAAATACTGGTGTACAAATCTCAGGTTGTGCCTCAGTTCTCATATTTCCAGGGTTTATTTACAATAACCAATCATAAATTGAGATACTTGGGAGCGACCCTAACTAGAGATACAGGAGACCTATAAAAAGAAAACTATAGAGAATTTCTGAAAGATACAAGAAAAGACCTAACGATATGGAAAAATGTGCCCTGTTCATGGATAGGAAGACTTAATATGGTGAAAATGACAATCCTACCAAAAGCAATCTATATGCTCAATGCAATTCCAATACAGATACCAAATTAATTTTTTAAGGGGATTGAAAGGGAAATATTAAATTTATTTGTAGAAATAAGAGACCTTGAATAAGCCAAACACTTCTGAGAAACAAAAATGAGGTTGGCGGTATAGGACTTTCATACTGGATATATTTCACATCACAAATATTCATGACTCTTTCAGCTGTGTCTCCTTATTTTGTGTGACTTCCTCTCCTGGCTCTACTTCTAGTAGTATAGCTGCCGGCTTTCCTCTGTTGTTCATAGGATTTTCAAAGACATATTATTTTGGAAGTGGATGGCCAATTCTTCTTCATAGTCTATCTTAATCTAGGCTCTTCACTACACTCTCTGACCACCAAAGGTGACCCTAATAGCATTTAAGACATTGGGGCATAGCTTATTGTATCAAAGCAACTCAAGAGTTATATCAATATAGTAGAGTGACAAACAAATGTTGTACTGATAAAAGCAAAAGATAAACAAACAAATATATATACACCTAAGGTAAACAATCAGTAATTTGAAAACATGGACTTGGTGACAGAAATAAAGCTGGAGATAGAATGATTGAATTTTGCATAACCAATGACTTATTCATTGCAAATACGTTTTTTAAGAGACATAAACGTAGATTATACACATGGATTTCACCTGATGGTATGCATAGGGATCAGATCGATTACATCTGTGGAAAAAAAAACACTGGAGAAGTTCAATATCAGCTGTGAAAAATAGGCCGGGAGCTGATTGTGGAACAGACCACCAACTACTCATATGCAAGTTCAAGCTGAAGCTGAGGAAA
>NW_006399845.1:2200329-2202296 GCF_000299155.1 Elephantulus edwardii | reverse complement strand
TAGGAATCAGATCGATTACATCTGAGGAAAAAAACCGCTGGAGAAGCTCAATATCAGCTGTGAAAACTAGGCCAGGAGCTAATTGTGGAATGGACCACCAACTATTCATATGCAAGTTCAAGCTGAAGCTGAGGACAATTAAATCGAATCCACAAGAGAACCTTTTGCTGAGTGAAATATCTCAATCATAAAAGTACAAATACTGCATAATACCACTGTTATAAAATAGGACTTACATCAGGTTTGAGGGAAACTAAGAAAAGGGGATAAATCATGTGCATTGCATTGAAACAGATGAGGAAGAGAACTGTTTAAAAGTGATATATGATATATGATATATGGTATTATTACACGGCAAGAGTCCAGAATGAGAGCTGCATAGCAAAGTGAAATAGGGGAAGAGGGATTGCATATCAATGAAAGAATTTTTCCCGCTTAAAGAATAAAGTGGCCTGGAGGGCGGGGGCGGCGGGAGGCCTGGGCAGGAAGAAAATGTGCAACAATGAATGAATGGAAATTCAAGTTCTTTATAATCTTTCATTAAGATCTCAATTAAAATACTATCTTAAAATAAATTTATTTTTAGATATGAGAAAAAAATATAATTACAAATCTTTTAATTTATTTTTCAATTTTTATTTTAGATTGGTTTGCATAGAAAATTCATATACACTGTGTTTCCCACTTTCCTTCATCCACATTGTGTTTCATACACTCATTCCCATACATTGTGTTATATAAAATAAATTACAATTTAACTGCGTCCACCATTACCTCATCTTTTCAGATGCTTGCCAGATCTTTCTCATTTCCTTTACCCCCTCCCTACACCTACCAAATTATGTGACCCTGTGATATCCCCCAGCCGATCCTCACCCCTCTGCTCCTAGACCTTCCCCCCTTGAACATTCATACGCATTCCTTCTGGTTTTACAATAATGGCCTTATGGAATATGTGTCCTTATGAAATTGACAAATCTTTTTATTTTTATTTTAAAAACTATTTTTGTTTTCTCTCTAGGCCTGAAAGTTACAAAGATAAATGAGACAGTCTTTCTCCACAAGTTCAGGTAACTTGGAAGAAGCCCTTGTGACTGACACAGTAACTTTTGTGGCACCTGAGATCTTGAAACAAGTGCTTTCAGTCTGATTCAGAAGTGGGATGAAGCTCTTCAAGCCTCCAAGCTCAGCATTCTTCCTTCTTCAGAGCTATTGAAAGATGTGACAGTCACGAATAAAGAGAGACAGAAGAGTAAACTCCCACTTCAAGTTGGTCTTACTATTGTAACTTATAATATCACACCCCCTTTATGTAGCATTGGTGAGCTCTTGTGTCATCGCCTGCAGGGACTTACATAGCTAATTTAAAAGTGTCACCTATCTGGTGGTTTGGATCCACAAACAATCACCAGGAGAAATATAGTCATGTTCCTCCTATGTGAATTTCACTCTCTGAAAACCAGCTGGAGAGTCAGTTCTGACTTGGTGGACATGGATGAGCTTAGTTGACATTGCCTAACTCAAAATCAATAACCTTCTTATTTCCCCTGCACATGTGTACAGATTTCAAGCTCAATAATCAAAGTGCTTTTGAGGTTTAAACAAAAGAAAACAAAACATTAATATTCTTTGAAAATAAAGGGTGGTGCTCAGTTATTAGAACATTTGACTCGTAAAATAGGAATGCCTCAAAATTGATGTACCTGGTGAATTATTATCAGTATGCCAGATACACACATGCACTGGCATTTTCCGAACTTCTTCTCTTAATCAAAAGCATACTATGAGGACAATAATTTATAGTCCATCACTTGGATATGTACACTGAAGTTCAGCCACATATTTGTTGTTGTTGTTATGTTCCATCGAGTTACCTGTGACTCATAGCAAACCTATGTAGAACTGCCCTAAACCCAGCCCTATCTCTTGCCACTCTTGTCTCTGACACACCTGTCCCAACTAACTCA
>NW_006399845.1:2194832-2200229 GCF_000299155.1 Elephantulus edwardii | reverse complement strand
CAGGAGGGGAAGACCCTCTATGAGGTGGATTGATTCAGTGACTGGAGTAATCGGGATGGGTGTGTCAGAGGCAATGAGATTGGCACAGGACAGAGCACTGTTTAGGGCTGTTGTACATAGGGTCGCTATGAGTAGCAAACGACTCGACGGCATATAACAACAACAAAAACAAGGTAAAATGATTGTTGTTGTTATGTGCCTTTGAGTCACCTGCAACCCATGTATAGCAGCTCTGAAGCCTGCCCTGTCTTGAGCTAGTTTCACTGACTCAAACACACCTATCCCCATTGCTCCAGTTACTGTATCTATCCATCTCATACAGGGACTTCCTCTCTTGCACAGTCCTTCTACCCTACCGGGCTTGATGCTTTTCCAAGGATCAGTCTCTCCTGGCCATGTGCTTAAAGTATGTAAGATAGAGCTTAAAAATATTAGCCTCTGAGGAGACATTTTACCCTCTCCAAGACAGACATTTGTTTTCTTGGCAGTTCAAGACTTCATGGTATTTTCAAGACTCTTCTCTAGAACCACAACTTGAAGGCATTAATTCTTCTTGTATCATTCTTAGTCATTTCCCAGCTCGCTGTTGCATAGCAAGTAATCGAAGACCATAATCTAGATTAGTTACACCTTAGTATCTAAATTGACATTGTTTTATTTCAGTACTCTGGAGAGGTAGGTCCCTGATAGCAGATTTTCTCAATGCAATTTGGCTTTTGATTTCATGTCTGCTGGTGCCAAGAGTTTTGATTGTGGAGTCAAGCAAGCTATAATTGTTAACAGCTTTGATCTTGTCCATCTATCATGGTGTTGCCAATTGGCTCAATGGTGAAAATCTTTGTCTTCTTGATGTTGAGCTTTAATTCATATTGAAGATTACATTCCTTGACTTTCTACAGCAAGCGCTTTAGGTCCTCCTCCATTTCAGCAAGCAAGGTTGTGTCATATACATAATGAAATTGTTGATGAGTCTTTCTCCCATACTGATGCCACATTTCTCTTCATAAAGAAGAATCAGCCTAGCCTTCTGAATGATCTTTTCTGCATATAGCTTGAAAATGTATAGAGACAAAATGCATCCCTGATGCACACATTTCCTGATTTTGAACGATGTAATGTTTGCCTGCTCTGTTTTGAGGACTACTTCCTTGTCCTCAAGGTTAGCCACAATTTGTTGTGATCCACACAGTCAAATGCCTTTACATAGTCAATGAAACAAAGATAGACATTCCTCTGGTATTCTTTGCTTTCTGCCAAGATCCATCTGACATTAGAGATAAGCAGCTTGCAAATAATTCCTCAATTTTATGAACAGACAAGTGTTTTTGTTCTTTCTTTTAAATTTTGGCACAATTTTATATTTTTTTAAATAAAATTTTATTTTAATTGTGATATATACAAATGTTAACAAAGAATTTAGATTTTCATCCTCTTCCCGAAGTTCACTTTTTTGAAAACATTCATTATTGCAGTTACCTGCCTAGCCCCCTACTCCCAGTCCACTTTGCAATGGTATACCTCTTATTCTAGATATTGCACTTCTAACAGAAAACTTATCAAGACAATCAAGCATATAAATATTATAAGTACACAACTCATTTTTTTCCCCTAGCCCCTGTTAAGGCCCTTGTCAGCACAGCAGAATGTAAGGGTCACTATAAATCACAGTTGGTTTTTACAGCATCTAACAATAACATTCATGCTTCAAATTTTAATCTAAATTTAAACTCTAACTTCTCTTACATTGAGTATTTTTATATGAGAATTATTTATCTCACCTTCTTAAACCCATGAAATCTAGAGGTTTCTGTCTGCTTTAAGTGTATGTAAATATTCAACATTTTTTATACTAGTGGCATCTTCATACACAGAGTCTGGAACCCATGGGGTCACACAAGACAGGATCTGAGACCTCTCTCTAATCTCCTTGATCAGGTAGCACCTTTCTCCCAGAAGGGCATCGGCTACCTTAATCTCATCTTTTGGGAAAGGATATCTTCAGATTCAAATATACTTCAGGCCCTCGGGCTGAACAGCATCAGATGTAGAAGATACATGTCCAGACCTTGGAGTTATCACATTGTGCCAGCCATGTAAACTGAGACATGAAGTCACAGAATTTAGCAGAAGCTCTGTGGCCAGGATGTTCCCTCAGTACAGACTCAAGCAAAAATCTTTCTCTGAAGTTGATACGTGGGATTTGTACTTACAACCTCCTAAACAAGAGATGGACATCAGCATGAGAAACCAGTAGCAGTGTGTAGTTCAAGGCATCATAATAGTGATCATATTGAGAGGTGGCTGGGGAAAGGAGGGTTTGACCAGGTAGCTGGGTGTGCAAGGAATGGGGAGGTAGCAGGGAAAGGGTAGAGACAAGTCACATGTGCTGGGCGGTGGAGGTTGAGCAGTGAATGTATTGGTTATTTCTATAAGGGAAATGTCTTTTACCTGTTAGCTTAAAATACTTATTCTTCTAAAAGTGAACATCCAAATTAAGATATACTAGGAAGAAGGATTGGCCATATAACTGGCCTTTGAAAACCCTATGGATAGCAGAGCACACGTAAGAGTAGACTAACAGATATGGCAACTGAATCTGAGCCCTCAAATATGGAAACACAAAAGAGGAAAAACAGTTGTAAGAAGAAATTAACAATGGTACATGAAATGTAAGAAGCACGAATGTAGAAAAACTGGAAATTTTAAAGAAAGAAATGGAATGCCTAAATATTGACATATTGGGTATTAGTGAAAAGAGATGGATTGGCATGGGACACTTTGAATTCTCAAATCATATGGTCTATTATGCTGCAGATGAAAATGTAAGAAAAAACAGGGTGCTTTCACAGCTAAAAAGGTAATTTCTAGATTCATCTTGAAATACAATATTGTTTTTTTTTGTTTGTTTGTTTTTTTACCACTGTCATTCATTTTTATGCACCTACAGCCAGAGCCAAAGAGGAGAAAATAGATGATTACTATCAACTGTTGCAGTCAGAAATTGATCAAACATGTAACCGAGATGCTTTAATAATAATGGGTGACTGGAATGCAGAAGTTGGGAATCAGGAAGAAGGATCAGTAGTTGAAAAATATGGACTTGGTGACAGAAATGAGGCTGGGGATAGAAAGATAGAATTCTGTACAAGCAATGGTGTATTCCTAGCAAATACCTTTGATAAGAAACATTAACCATGGATTTCACCTGAAGGGATGCATAGGAGTCAGATTGAATAAATCTGTAGAAGGAACCATCGGAGAAATTAAGTATCAGGAGTAAAAACGAGGCCAGGTGATGATTGTGACACATCAACTGCTGATATGCAAGTTCAAATTAATATTAAAGAAGGTTAAATCATATCCACAAGAATGAAAATTTAACCTTGAGTCTATCTCTCATGAATTTAATAGGTTTGAGGCCTTGAACAATAATTAACAAAGACCATAAACTGTGGGAAGATATCAAGAATATCATTCACAAAGAATGCAAAAAGTCATTATTAAGAAGGAAGAAAAAGAAAAGACCAAAATGGATATCAGAAGAGACTCTGAATATTGCACTAGAGTACGGTGAAGCCAAAGCAAAGGGAAGAAATCAAGAAGTTAAGGAGCTGAATAAAGGATTTCAAAGGGCTGCTCAGAAAGACAAGGAAAAACATTACAAAATATTATGAAATGTGCAAAGAGCTGGAGTCAGAAAATCAAAAGGGCCAAACTAACTCAGCATTCATTAAGCTGAAAGAACTAAAGAATAAAGACAAGCCACGAATTGAAATGGATAAGGAAAAGATATAAAATGTTGCTAACATTTCCAAAAATAAAAAAGGAAGCATTAAAAGCAGATGGAAAGAGTATACAGAGTCATTGTACCAAAAAGAGTTGGGGGACAGAAGAATTTCAAGAAATAACATATGAGCATGAGGGAATGATGATGAAGGAGGACGTGTAGACTGCTCTGAAGGACTTGGGGGAAAAATGCCAGGAATTGATGGAATAACAATTGATGTATTTCAGCAAACAGATGCTGCTCTGCGTGTGCTCACCAGCTTGTGCTAAGAAATCTGGAGGACAAGGATTTGACCAACTGACTGGAAGAGATCCATATTTATTCCCATTCCAAAAATGGTGACCCGACAGAGAGTGGAAATTATCAAGCAATATCACTATTTTCACACACTAGCAAAATCCTGCTGAAGATTATTCAGGAAAGACTTGAACAGTACATTGACAGAGGACTATCAGAAATATAGGCTGGGTTTAGAAGAGGTCATGGCACTAGTGACTTGATTGCCAATGTCAGATGAATCTTGGCAGAAAGCAGGAAGTACCAGAAAAATGTCTGTGTTTCATTGACTATGCAAAGACATTTGTGTGAATCACAATAAATTGTGGCTAACCTTGAGGAAAATGGGAATCTTAGAACACTTATTCATGCTTATATGAAACTTATACTTGGACCAAAAAGTAGTCCTCAGGACAGATCAAGGAAACACTGCATGGTTTGTTTTAAAATCAGGAAAGGAGTGCATCAGGGATGCATCCTGCCCCCATAACTTTTCAATCTGTATGCAGAAGAGATCATTCTGGAAGTAGGGCTATATGAGGAGGAGTGTGGCATCAAGATTGGATGAAGACTCATTAACAACCTACGATATGCAGATAACACAACCTTGCTTGCTGTAACTGAAGAAGACCTGAAGAACTTGCTGCAAAAGGTCAGTCTTCAATATGAATTGAAGCTCAATATCAAGAAGACAAAGATTCTCACCACTGGGCCAATTGGCTGCGCCATATTAGATGAAGAAGAAATTGACGTTGTTAGCAATTACAGCTTGCTCGGATCCACAAGCAACACTTTTGGCACCAGCAGTCAGGAAATCAAAAGACGAATTTCATTTTGAAAATATGCTTGTCATGGAACTCTCCAGAGGGCTTAAAAGCAATGATGGTAGTCTAGATACAAAGGTACACCTAATCCAGACCATGGTGTTCTCAATTCCTTCTCAATGCCTTCAAACTATGGTGCTGGAAAGGAGTCTTTAACATACCATGGACTGACTAGAAAAAAATAGGCCTGTCTTGGAGAGAGTGAAGCCAAGTGTTTCCTTGAAGGCTAGGATTTTTAAGCTCTACCTCACTTACTTTGGGCACGAGTCCAAGAGAGATTTATCCTTGGAGAAAGACATCAAGCTTGGAAGGGTGGACGAACAGCTCAGGAGGGAGAGATCCCGGATGAGATGAATTGATACAGTAACCTGGGTCTATGGGGGGTTGGTATGCCAGAATTAGTGTGACTGGCTCAGGACAGGGAAGGGTCCAGAACTGCTGTACGTAGCTCTACATCAGTGTGACTCAATGGCACATAACAACAATAACATACTGTGGCAGGAGTGGCAT
>NW_006399845.1:2186211-2188807 GCF_000299155.1 Elephantulus edwardii | reverse complement strand
TGCTCTCAGTACTTTGGAGAGGTCTCTGATAGCAGAATTTCCCAGTGCAATTTGTCTTTTAATTTCCTGACTTCTGGTACCAAGAGTGTTGATTATAGAGTCACACAAACTGAAGCTGTCAACAATCTCAATTTCTTCATCATGTGTCATGATCCTGCCAATCTGCTCAGTGGTGAGAATCTTTCTTTTCTTGATGTTGAACGTCAATCCATATTGAAGGCTGCAGTCCTTGACCTTGCGTAGCAAGCATTTCAGATCCTCCTCAATTTCAGCAAGCAGGGTTGTGTAATCTGCATAACGTAGATTGTTGATGAGTCTACCTCCAATACTTCTCCTCATAGAGCTCAGCCTTCCAAATAATCTTTTCCACATATAGATTCAAAAGATAGGAAGATAGAATACATCCTTGATGCACATACCCTTCCCAATTTTGAACCATGCAGTGTTCCCTTGCTCTGTTCTGACGACTGCCTCCTGGTCCAAGTATAGGTTTCGCATAAGCACAATCAAGTGTTCTAATATTCCCATTCTTCTCAGAGTCAGCCACAGTTAGTTGTGATCCACACAGTCAAATGCCTTTGCATAGTCAATGAAACACATATACTATGACAGCCACATATGAGCGATGCAAATCCTGGAACCACTAGGATTCTGTTATGTTATAGATGGTGACATATAAAGTTAAAGAATACTTTTCTAAAAGCCTAAAAACCATCTACTCTATCTTCCTTTTACCAGTTCTGTTACCTACAGCAAATTACTTAACCTAACTGAACTTCTATTTACTCATCTGCAAGGGAGATTAAAGTAGATATTCTTAGACGCCCTCCAGCGTTAACACTCTATGAGCTAATTTTTCTAGTGTTAAGATCCATAATCCCACTAGAGCCAAAGATGAAAATTTAGGACTCTGATAGCTCAGAGGAAATTGAGTTTACATTGGACTTGCAAACAGTCAGGGAGAGCAGCTGATCTTAATCTCTTGGGTTTTTTGGTTACTAACATGTGTAAGATAGGCAACCCTTATAGCTTCTTCTCACGAGAGAGTTTGAGGAATCATTCACTAACAGAGCTCATTACATTAGCAACATCATTTAAGGAAAATGCCACTCCTCCCTTTTTTTCTACTCCTGGCCAGAGATAATGCACTAAATTGTTTCAGAAAAGGAAGGAAATTATTGACTCAAGATAGTCTAACGGGCCTGTTCCATTTTAGGGGCTTTAAAACTAATAGCAGCTAAGAATAAGATTTAGAGGGGATATAATAGCACAGAGAGCATCGGAAAACTGGATATCTTTTCCTGGTGTCTGGCTATTTCTACACTGTCAGAGCAAATTATTGACAAAACCATCTGGCTCTTTGCAAGAGAACACTCGATGCTTCAGTTCTGGGCAGGTGATATTACTCTGTCAATGGAGAAATAAGCTGACTTGGGCATCAAATCATTGATGATTTTTCTAGACTTACATTTCCTATGTGTGATCTATGATTATCTTTAAATGTCAGTGGCACAGAGCATTTGCTTTAGAGCTGAGAGCGATGAATGAAAAAGAAAGAAAAAATGATTGTGAAGCATTTGTGCACTATAATCTTAAATGTAGCTTGATTTAGAGAAAGAAATTAATCCACACTCTCTGGCATGGATCCGGTCACATATACCATCCACCATCAGATTTTACAGAGTTAAAGATTCTATGTGTGTGATCACAGGGTACCGATCTAATTCAGGGGCGAAAGAGAAGCCTTCCTTCCTTCTTTTAGAAACACAAATCTCCCTGGATAGATATAAAATCAGAGAACACCGCTCAAATAGCAGAAACCATTTAGCCAGTGTTATTAGGTACTGTTATGTTAACCACAATTCATAGCAACCCTCTGAATAACAAATATGAACCATGTCATATCCTTTATCATTCTCCTGATCTCTGTCATGCTTAATCCCACCATGCTTAAACAGAGACCACACCCACTGCCTGACTTCCTTCCTACTCACTATAACCCTCCATAGGGTTTCTTTTCAGGAGAAATTGCCCCTCTTTCTCCTTTGGAGCAGCTGGTATATTTGAATTGTTGACCTCTAAGTTAACTACCATACACACAGGGAAACCGGAAAGGTCTCAGTTGCCAATCCAGGTCTCCAGGTTGCTGTGTCAATTTAGGAAGGTCAGTTGGAGAAAATAAAATTGGTGTGGTCAAGGGACAGTTTACTCAGTAAGCAAGAAAAGCACAGGCTTACCTGACCACCTGTAACAAACAATTTTGCTTTTTTCCATATTTAAAATTATGAACTTTGATAAAAGTCAATAAAGAAAAGCTTCAGGCCTTTTGTTTATATGGTCACTGTGAATTGTGCTTTTCTTGACATCAATCAAGAACATTAAAAATTATAATTCTAGAAACTCTGAAGATTGCACTGAAATGTAGGGAAGCCAAAGCACAAGGAAGAATTCAAGATATTAAAGGGCTGAATAGAAGATTCCAAAAGGCAGCTCGGAATGACAAAGCAAAATACTACAATGAAATGTGCGAGGAGCTAGAGTCAGAAAATCCAAAGGGTCTAACTCGTTCAGCATTTCTTAAGCTCAAGGAACTGAA
>NW_006399845.1:2185122-2185602 GCF_000299155.1 Elephantulus edwardii | reverse complement strand
AAATACCATTTGACCCAGCAATTCCATTATTGGGAATATATCCTAAAGAAACCAGAACTGCCACCAGAGCATACATACAAGCCTATGTTTATTGCTGCTTTGTTCACAATAGCAAAGAGATGAGAGCAACTCAATTGCTCATCAACAAACGAATGGATAGAGAAGCTGTGGTTTATTTACACAAAGGCATACTACACAGAATTGAAAAATAAGGAACTATGAATTATTATACAAAATGTGTGATCCTGGAGAACATCATGTTGTTGTTGTTTGCCGTAGAGTCCCTTGCGACTCATAGCAACCCTATGCACAACAGCCTTAAACCCTGCTCTATCCTGTGCCAATCGCATTGCCTCCTACACACCCATCCCGATTACCTGAGTCACTGAATAAATCCACCTCATAGACGGTCTTCCCAACCTGCGCTGTCCCTCCACCCTCCCAAGCATGATGTCCCTCTCCAAGGAACTGTCTCTCCTT
>NW_006399845.1:2178956-2184676 GCF_000299155.1 Elephantulus edwardii | reverse complement strand
TGTGTCAGAGGCCATGAGATTGGCACAGGATAGAGCAGGGTTTAGGGCTGTTGTACATAGGGTCGCTATGAGTCGCAAACAACTCGACGGCAAAATAACAACAACAACAATACATCCTACAGAATCATTGCATCCTTTAAAATTTAAAACCCTTGACATGGACTGCAGAGTACCCAGTAAGCATGAGAAAGCATGGACTTTGTTGTGCTTACTCCCTAGTATATAGTGAACAATTTCACACAGACTAAGTAAGCCTGTGTATGCTATGCTTCCTGGATCCCCTGGCTCTGTGGCTTCTGATTGTGGCTATGTAGTCTTTCTTCACTGGCTATTCACTAGCACTACTTCATTGAATACTTTATAAAAGAAATTAGACCCAAAGTGAAATGTTCCTCTCCTAGTCCACCTATGTCCACACAGTCTCCTCAAAATGTGGCATTTACAAGACCTTTTAAAAAAATCTGTCCTGAAAACTGTTGATTTTCTTTTAATTTTACTATTTTGTTTGTGTGTGTGTGTGTATCGTCAAATTGGATCTGAGTAGTACAGGAAGAGATGGCCCCTCCTTCCGCGGCAGAGCGTCTGGTGGATTGAAACCATATATCTCTGTGATTGCAGTGTAGCTTCTTACCACTAGGCCACCAGAGATCAACAACTCGTTGCTATCAAGTCGGAGCCAGCTAATAGCTGATCTAATAACAGGTTTTCATAGGCTGTAAATCTGACAGTAGGAGAATATCCATCTTTCTTCTTTGTAGAAGTTGGTGGATTCAAACTGCCTTGCCTTTGCATTGACAGAGCAACTCTTTATTCACTAGGCCACCAGAGCTCCTTCAAAAGTAATGTAGACATTATCAATCAGCACTCTCTCTTTGAACTAATTTTCATTATTTTGTTGTTATGTACTGTTGAATTGAATACAGCTCACAGAAATCCCATGCAGAATAAATTAAAAAAAAAAAAAGAACAGATCCCACCCCTGTCCTGTCCTGTGTCATCCTCACAATCTCTGACACACTTGAGCCCATTGCTGCAGTCACTGGGTCAAGCCATCTATCTGATTAAGGGACTCTTTTACACCAACCCTCTACCTTTCCAAGCATGATGTCCCTAATTATGTTTTTTGTTAGAGTATACAAATATTCTGCATTTGTGGTCTGAGGGTGTAGCAATTATTCTATTTAGGGATTTTTGTGTTTCTTTTTAAAAAAATTTTTTTTATTTTATAATGGTTTACTTACAAAGTTCATAAACATTGTTTTTCACACTGAATCTTTCCCATTTCCTTAACCCAACTCTCCCTCCACCCATCATATTGTCATATTGTGCGACCCTATAGTTACTGCCTCACCCTCCTCTCACCCTCACCTTTCTACTCCCACCCCCTCCCCTCCTCAGAACCTCATACACATTTTACTATTTATCTACTTTTGCAATGGCCTTATACAGTATTTGTCCTTATGGGATTTAGTCAGTTCACTTAACATAATGTTCCCTAGTTCCTCTCAAGTTAGGTAGTGATTCACACAACCATTGCTCCTGCATGCTATGCATTATTCCATCATGTATATGCACCATATTTTCTCAATCGAGTTTTGCTTTTCTAATTTTAATAACTTATTTTTGACATTTCATAGTCACAGGTTATATGAATATTATTTTACTAGTATTTGTGACTGGAAGCTTCTGTCTTTTCTTGAGTAGATCAAGCCTTCCTGATTTCAGAGATTTTATGTTATTCTGCTTATTATAATGGAAGATACATGACACTACATTTATTAAAACCCATAGAATATTAGTGTACAAAAGGTGACATATAATATATGCAAATAATAAAGAAAAAAATTACATCATGTAAGAGATCAGGAGATCCCACTAAGGAATTCATGTTTTGACAGAACAATCTAACTGCGGGGATGGGGGGGGGCACGGGGGAAACGCATAAAAACAGCTTCAGTAGAGATAAAGGAGAGGGAAAGACACTGACTTAACTTTTGAAATTAAAATAGCTTATATGACTAAAGACCAAAGGAATTGCACTTAATCAAGACACTCTAATTGAAAACTGTGTTGCCCCTACAGGAGAGGAGGCTCTAACAGTTCTTACCCGCTGTACATGGACTTGGCCTTCAATTAAAATTGGCAGCCACCACCACCATCCACGACATACATGTATACTAGAATTGAGCAATTAGATAAATAGATGTTTTTGTTTTGTGCTTTAGAAACCAATCCATTGCTAACCCTCTAATGAGTGTTCAGAGACAGTAAATTGCACAGGAGGAGATGGCCCATCCTTCCCCCACAGAGCACTTCCTGTATTCAAACCGTGTGCCTTTGGGATTGCAGAATAACTTCTTATAACTAGGCCACAGCAGATGATGTTGTTGCTGTTGTTGTTAAGTGCCAACAAGTAGATTACAACTTTTATAACAATCCCACAGACAACAGCTTAAAACCTCGCCCTTTCCCACGCCATCTTTAAAAGCTACATTATATTTGTTACAGTCACAATCCATCTTCTTGAAGGATTTCCTCTCTTTTTTGCTGATTCTCTAAACTTCCCAGTATGGTATCTTTTTTCTGACAATGGGACTCTCTTGATAACATGTCCAAACTATGTGAAATGAAGTTTTACTGGTTTTGACTGTAAGGAGCTGTCTGGTTTCACTTCTCTCAAAACAGATTTGTTTGTTCTTTTGGCATAGGAGCCAAATTTCTCCATTGTATGGGGATTTCTAGATGATCAAAGAGAAAAAGCTTTAACCTGTGTGTTTAGAGTTAGAGACAACAGAACATGCTCAAAGTGTATGAGGCAAAGTTTCACCATCTTTGCCTTTAAGGGACACTCTGATTTCAGTTTCAACAAAACTGATTTATTTGCAAGGTTGATGTTGGTTGGTGGTTTTGGGTTTTGGGTTTTTGTGGGTTTTTTTGCATTCTTTGATTTATTTAACACTCTTCACCAACATCATAATGTTGACAGATGATAGGAACCACATTTCCTACTTGGAGTGAGGATTTATAGATAAGGAAGGAAGGAGAACAACAATAACATGTGATTATAGCTTTAAACAACAGAAGTCATTTTTCATTTCAGAGAGATGCGGATTATTACATACAGATTAAAAATATTTTTATTGTTGTTGTTAGATATTACTGCATTGACTATGATTAATCGTGACCCAATAAGGAACTGATAGAAACATTGTCCTATGTTTTGTCATGCTAATGATCTCTGCCATATTCAAGATGATTGCTGAAAGCATTACATTAATCCATCTCATTTAGGGTCTTTGTGAATTGCTTACTTCTATCTTTCCCACCATAATATCCCAAATGAAAACACATCCCAAATGTGTGAAAAAAGATTCCTCAATCTGCCTCTAAGGATCACCCTGGTTGTATTTCCTCTATGTTGTTGTGTACCATAGAGTAGAAACCAACTCATAGCTGACCCTCAGGTGGTTTTCAGAGGCAGTTAATCTCTTGCGAGGAGATTGCCTATTCTTCTGCAGAGCAGCTGGTGACCTCAAACCACATGCCTTTGGGACTGCACCACAGCTTCTTGCCACTAGGCCACCCGAGTTATCCTTCAAGATAGATTTGTTTATTCTTCTGACAATCCATTCTTTTGGTCATTCAATATTCTTTGCCAAAACCAAAATTGAAAGACATCAATTATTCTTTGGTCCTTCTTATTCATTGTGTAACTTTTAAATGCACAGGAAGCAATTGAAAATATCATCGCTTGGATCAAGCAAACCTTAGCCATTTGTATTTTTTTTATATTGGTTGGATACAAATGCAACTTTTGTTTTGTTAATGTACATTATGTTTTGTTAATATACACTGTGTTAATATACATGCATTGCTCTATTCACATTGTGCTTCACAGTATCATGAAAAAATGAAAAACTCACCTTTCTATAAACTTTCATGAAAATCATGGGGAAAAAATATTTTGCCCATAGCATCTTTTAGTATTGCAACTAGAGGCTTGCATTTGTTCTTCAGTTCTTTTATTTTGAGAAGTAGTATGTGATCAAACTTTTGGTTTTCTAACTCCAGTTCCTTGCATATTTTATTATAACACCTTGTATTGTCTTTTTAAACTGCCATTTAAAATCTGCTCAACTCTCTTACCTCAACATTCTCTCCCTTTCTTTTGGCTTCTTTTCCTTCCTGTGAAAGTTTCAGAGTCTCTTCTCACATCAGTTGTGTTCTCTTATTTCTTTTCCCTTTGCATTCTTCATAGATTTATGAATAATATCAATTTCCAACTTATATGATCTTCAGTCATTAGTGTTCAATGAATGTATCAAACTTTTCTTAAGGTTGTTTTTTTAATTTTAATTAATTTATTTATTTTTCATTTCAGTGCAACTGGTGTACACTCTAAGTCAAATTTTGATTCTGTTGTTATGTGCCATTGAGTCACCTGTGACACATAGTGACCGTATGTGCAATAGCTCTGAAGCCTTCCCTATCCGGAGCCAATCTTTAACACACCTATCTCCATTACCCCAGTCACTTGTCAATCACTCTCATCCAGGCTCTTTGTTTCCTACACTCTTCCTCCACACTTTCAAGCGTGATGTCCTTCTCCAAGGACTGTTCCCTCCAGGCAACATACCCAAAGTATATGAGAAGGACCTTCAAATTCCTTCTCTACAAGGAGCGGTTTGGTTTCACCCTCTCCAAGACAGGTCTATTTGTTTGTTTGGTGAATACTCCATAGTATTTAAAATATACTTGTTTCATCTCTTGGCAGTGCTTGGGATGCTCATTACTCTTATCCAACACCACAACTCAAGGAAATAAATTCTTCTTCTCTCATCCTACTCATTGTCCAATTTTCAGATGCACAGCAAATAATTGAACACAGCTTGCATCAGGTCCACCTACATCTTTAAGCTAACATCATTACTCCTTAGAATTTTGGAGTAGTAGACTTTTAATTTTTGACAGTAAATTTTCCAAATGCAGCACGTCTTCTTATAATCTTTGCTGCCTTTATGAAGGGGGTTGATTGCTGATTCATGTAAGACAAAATCATCGACAATTTCAGTCCTTTTTCCAGCTATCATAAAGTTGTCTATTGGCCCAGTGGTAAGGATTTTTGATTTCTTGACTTTGAAATTTAATCTATATTGAATGCTGCAACCATGGACATCCTGCAGCAAGCATTTCAAGTTCTCTTCACTTTCATTAAGATGGTGTCATATGCAAAAGGTAGGTTGTTGATGATATATAAATGTTGTTGCTATTATGTGAGGTTAAATTTAGTATAACTCATAGAGACCCTATGAAAAACAGATGTAAACCCTGTCCTATCCTGTGTCATCCTCACAATCTCTCACACGCTAAAGCACATTACTACAATCATTATGTAAATCCACTTAGGTTAGGGTCTTCATCTCTCTTGCTCTTCCTCCACGTCTCCAAGCATGAGGTCTTTTCTCCTACAAACATGCCCAAATTATATGAGATGAAGCTATGTCATATTTGTTTCCAAAGAACACTCTGGTTATGAAGAGCCAATAAAATGAAGGAAGAAGTTCAAGATGCACCGAAGTATTTGGTAAAAAGTAAGGCCCCAGGAATCTATGAGATGGCATTATGTATGTATACCTACTGTTTATATTTCTTTTAAAGAAGTACTCACAATTGAAGGATTTCAGATAACAGAAGTTGCCCTGGATGTGCTCACCAAGTTG
>NW_006399845.1:2176017-2177651 GCF_000299155.1 Elephantulus edwardii | reverse complement strand
GGTTTAGGGCTGTTGTGCATAAGGTCGCTGTGAGTCACAAATGACTCAACGGCACATAACAACAACAACAACAAAAACTCACAAGTAAGAAGTAATTTATTCTACAAAACTCCACAATATGATTTCCAGTTTCATTTCTGTCACCCAGCCCACTTTTTGCAACTCCTTATAGGCAATGGTGAAATTTCATCTCATTTGACTTCGGCATATTTTTAGGACTAGTTAAGTTCTTAGAGAGAGATAACATGCTGAGAATGGAAACGGGTAAAGTAAAGATAGGAAGACTCTCAATGAGTCAAACTGACTCAATGACAACCATAATGAACTTAAGCATGACAGAACTCATGAAGATGGTGCAGAAGAGGGAAAGGTTCATATAGATTATTCATAGAGTCACAATGAGTCATAGTTGGCTAGAAGATACCTAACAATAATGTTCTTTGATTTTTTTGGCTGTTTCTATTGTGGGTGTCGATTGTAGATCTGAGCAAAATGAAATCATTACTAAATACGCGCGCGCACACACACACACGCACACACATGGGTTGTTGCTGTTGTGTACTATCTAGTCAGAACCGACCCATAGCTGACCCTCTACTGGATTTTCAGAGGCAGTTAATTGCATGGGAGGAGATTGCTCATCCTTCTCTCTGTCAATTAAGATGGTGTAAAAGAAGCAATGTCTCAATAGCAAATGAATTCATCTAACATGCAGAGTACAGCTTATAATATCCTACTCAAATAAAAAGATGCGGAAGTCACTGAATAATTAATGATTCTAGGACTGAGACAGAGAGATGCAATCATGTAAGAATGTCTTACAGTACCAGGAAGTAAAATTGTGAAAAAGAAGTAATAAAAATAGGAAGAAAACCTAAACAAACAACACAAAACTGAAAAATCCAAACAATAAAATGTTAGATATTTCCCATCAACACCCTCCTGTCAAAACAAAACAAAACAAAACAAAACAAAACAAAACAAAACAACCCCAAACAAAAAAAGACCAAACCCACAAAAAGCCTAAACCAATAACAAAAATCCCTCATTGATGGAGGTATGTCAGAGCAACACAACAGACAAGATAAAGAACTGCCAAAGGTCAAAGATGAAGCAATTTATGTAACAAAATTCTAGTTTTGTTATAGGTTAGGTCTTGGTCAGCTAACCAAAGGATAACAGTTTGAATTAACTAGCAGCTCTCCAAGAGAAAAATGAGATCATCTACTTCTGTAAAGATTTACAGCCTCTGAAGATCAGTAGCAATCAACTTGATGTCAATGGGGAGTGGGTATAGAATGAATATCCAATAATCTATTTCATAAATTAATAAACAAGAATTCTCTTTACAAACAGATGTTAAGTCTCTCCTCCTGACGTGTGAGATACACCTATTAAACTCTACAGTATTGAAATAGAGAATAGAGTGCTCGCTTCAGCAGCACATATACTAAAATTGGAATGATACAGAGAAGATCGGCAAGAAGTGTTCCAATTAAAAAAAGAAAGAAAGAAATAGAGAATACAGAGTTTACAATGGGAAAACTTGGAAAATATTACCACAACCAAGTGACAAATAATTTTAAGTCATGCTGACAGTATGTACCTTTGATATTATTGTTGTTGGGTGCCAT
>NW_006399845.1:2174253-2175527 GCF_000299155.1 Elephantulus edwardii | reverse complement strand
AACTGACATCATTACTCTTCAATAATTTGTAAAGGTCCTTAACTGAAGATTTTCCCAGTGCAGTGTGTCTCCTTATTTTCTGATTGCTCATACCAAGAGTATTAATTGTGGATCCAAGCAAGATGAAGCTTTTGACAGTTTCAATCTCCTCTCCATCCATCATGACACTGCCTATTGGTCCAGTGGTAAGAATCTTTGTTTTCCTGATATTGAGACACAGTCCATACTGAAGGCTGCATCCCTTGACCTTCTACACAAGTGCTTCAAGTCTTCCTTACTTTCAGCAGGTAAGGTTGTGTCGTCTCCATAATGCAGGTTATTGATGAGTCTCCCTCCAATTCTGATGCCACATTCCTCTTCATAGAGTCCAGCTTCTTCTGAGTTCAGCATATAAATTGAACAGGTAGAGAGAGAGAATGCAACACTGGCACACTCCCTTCCTAATTCCAAACCTAATTCCCTGCTCCATTGACACAACAGCTTCTTGATCCAGGTATAAATCCCTCATGAGCACAATCAAGTGCTATGGGATTCCCATTCTTCTCAATCTCAGCCTCAACTTGTCATGATGCACACAGTCAAATGTCTTTGTATAGTCAGTAAAGCACAAACAGACAGACATTCTTCTGGTATGCCTTACTTACAACCAGGATCCATCTGACATAAGCAATGTTATCCCTGGTTAACATTGTTATCCCTGGTTAAGAGGTGCCATGACCTCTTCTAAATCCTACTTGAACTTCTGGTAGTTTCTTATTTATGTACTGTTCCAGCCATTTTTGAATGATCTTCAACAGTATTTTACTTGCATGTGATACTAATGATATTATTCAATACCAATGATATTGTCCACCTTCAGTTGCATCATCTTTCTTGGGAAAGGGAACAAATATGGACTTCTTCCATTCTGTTGAACAAACAACCGTCCTCCAAATTTCCTGTTATAGACTGGTGAGTGCAGCCTTGAATCTGTTAGCTGAAACATGTGAATTGATAGCCCATTGATTCCTGGGGCCTTACTTTTTGCCAATGCCTTCAATGAAGCTTCTGCTTTCTTCTTCATCTACAGTCAACACTCTTGGCACCAGTAGCCAGGAAATCAAAAAACGTATTGCGATGGGAAAGTCTGCGGTTAGGGACCTCTCTAAAGTATTCAAGAGCACCGGTGTCTCTCTGGAGATTAAGGTGCACCTGATACAGGCCATGGTTTTTGCAATCACTTGTTATGCATCAGAGAGTTGGACAATGACTAGGGAGGATAGAAGGAGAATTGA
>NW_006399845.1:2168876-2172303 GCF_000299155.1 Elephantulus edwardii | reverse complement strand
TTGCCAAATACTTTTTCCCAGTCAGTGGCTTCCCTTTTTACCCTGTTGGAGAAGTTTTTGGATGTGCATTCAATCTGATTGTTATTCAGCCCATCAGATGAAATCCACATATAAAGTCATCTAATTATGTGATAAGAATGGATATTGACTTCTGTAATCTTCTTCTAAAAGCCCACAATCACCACCTAATCATGAGAACAAGATAAAACAAATTCTAATTGTGACACATCCTTCAACATATCTTCCTAGTACTCTTCAGAACTATCATGGTCATCAGGAAAATCTGAGAAGCTCTCACAGCCAAAAGAATCCTCAGAAGACTTGAGAACTAACGCAATTATCTTAGATAGAACTGTGGGACAGGCAAGAACAATGGGTGAAACGAAGAAAATCTGGTTCAAGAAGAAATCTTAGTTCAGGAACTGTAAGCTTTGTGCCATAATAAAGTAAGATCTCAGAGGCAAGGTCAATTGTTTGCGGGGCCATGTGGGAACACTTATTTCTGTTTATTTTTTTCTGAAAAACTAAAACTTTTAAAGTATGTATATTTAGAGATAAATGTTTTATTTTTTATGTCATTTGTATTTTACTCAGTTGCACTCATTTCAATGGAGATAAAGGTTTTCTAAATATAGATTTCCCTCTACAAGAACTAATGAGGGAAAGAAATGATATTATGTTGACTCAAATAAATACCAAGTTCTAGGTCAGAATGCTTGTGTGTTTTTACCTGGGGGAAAAATAAAATGCTTTTGTTTCAAGAAGGAAGAAACCTCTTCCAAAGAATGAGACCTTAAAAGTCATTAACATGCCAAAAGGAGGCAATTAATTTTGTGATCTTCCCGTGAAGTAAACAATTCCTTACTGGTATTAAAAACATCATTAAAGTAATTGGCAACAAATAAGAGTTATAAAAATGTTATAGATAATAATAAAGAAGTTAGCAAATTTGATTAAAGCTTCACCATCACATTTTACCACCCCCTAAACTTTCAAATCATCAACACTTTCATAAACACTAGTGGTTTAGTGGTAAAGAGTTGTGCTGAAAACCTAAAGGGACAAAGTTAATATCTATCAGCTGTTCCACAGGAAAAAAAGAAAAAATAATGGGCAATATCCTTTCTTGCAATTTACTGCCTCTGAAAATGTGGTGGAGGATTGCTATGAGTCAATTCTGATCCACTGATACACAGCAAGGACAACAAAACTGTCATAAATCAATTAACAAACGATTTCTTGGCCCAAGTCATTCACTTACTCATTTGCTGCCATTGAGTGGCAACCACCTCAAAGGTGATCCTCTAAGCCAGTTTTCAGAGGGTCTTTGTTTTTTGCATTGTACCTCCACCTTTCAGTCCTTCTCCAAGGACTGATCCCTCTTGGGAACATGTCCAAACTATGTGAGACAGAGCCTCAAAATCCTTGCCTCTAAGGAACAGTTTGTCTTCACCCCTCTCCTGGACAGACCTGTTAACCCTCTTGGCAGTCTATGCTATGCCCAGTACTCTTCCCCAGCAACATAACTCAAAGACATCAGTTCTTCTTCTATCCTCTTGGGTCATTGTCTACCTATCCGATGCATAAGAGGTGATTATGAAGACAATGGTCTAGATCTGGCACATCTTAGTCTTTACACTGGCATCGTTGCTCTTTAGCACTCTGGAGAGGGCCTTGACAATAGACATTCTTAATATAATGTGTCTTTCGATTTGTTGATTGCTGGCACCAAGAGTATTGCTTGTGGAACCAAGCAAGTTGAAATTGTTAACAATCTCAGTCTTTTCTCCATTTATCACGATGCTGTCTATTGGCCCAGTGGCGAAGAAATTTGTTTTCTTAATACTGTGCTTCAATTCATATTGCAGCCTATAGACTTGACCCTCTGCGACAAATGCTTCAGGCCCTCGTCTATTTCAGCAAGCAAGGTTGTGTCATATGCACAACAGAGGTTACTGATGAGTCTTCCTCCGATCCTGATACCACATTCCTCATAACATACAGGCTCCCAAATGATCTGCTCCATATATAGATATGGAGAAAAAGTTAACCACAATTTGTTGTGGTCCACACAGTCAAATGCAATCCCTAGTGCCATGCCTTGTTCTAAACCCAGTTTGTATTATTGGTGGTTCTCTATTTTTATTGTTCCAATTGTTTTTGGATGATCTTCACAGGATTTTATTTGAGTGTCATATTAGTGATGTCATTCAGTAATTTCCACACTCTGTTGGATCGCCTTTTTCTTTTCTTTTTGGAATGGGAATAAATATGGATATCTTCCAGTCACTCAGCCAGATAGTTGTCCTCTAGAGATTTCTTTGCACAGCATAGTGAGCATGTCCAGGGCTGCATAATTTTGTTGAAATATGTCAATTGGTATTCCCTCAATTACTGGGGCTTTATTTTTTTGCCAATTTCTTCAGAGTAGCTTGAACTTTCTCCTTCATCAACATTGTTTCTTGGTCATAAGTTGTTTCATAAAATTTTTGTGTGAAAGTCAGTTCTTTTCAGTACAGTGACTCTCTGTACTCCTTCTATCTTCTTTCGATCTTCCTGGGTCACTCAATATTCTGCCCATAGCATCCTTGAGTATTGCAATTCGAGACTTGAATTTGTTTTTCATACATGTCCTTTGTGTTTTATACAATCTTTTATTTAGATTGCATGTTTCTAACATATATTATTTTTCCTCCCCTTAAACTACATTCATGAAAGTCTGTAAGCTTGCTACTTTGCATCTAATCTTGAAGTTTCCTGCCTCATTTGATCCCCCACACCCCACAGAATCCTTCAGTATTGCAACTCAAAGCTAATTTTTCCCCTTCAGTTCTTTCAGATTGAGAAATTCTACATATGTTTCTCTCTTTTTGGTTTTCCATATTTCATTATAATACCTTGTATGCAATCTCTAGTTTCTCTTTGAAATCTTCAGTTTATTTCTCTTTATAATTTCTTCCCTTCATATGTCCTCTCTATGTTCAAAGTAACTGTGAGAGTCTGTTTTGACATTCATTTTGCTCTATTTTCTGTTGTTTTAATGCTCTTTGCTTTTTTTCATGGATGATGTACCTCACCACTAGCCTGGTGTTTAGTTTTTAATGTGCCAATCATTAAATCTTTTCTTAAAATTATTTTCAAATTCAAATGGGATAAACTCACAGATATATGTTGACTCTTGTGGACTCATTTTCTTTTTTGTCAGCTTCAATTTGAACTTGCATATGATTTATTCACTTGGCTTAGTTATGACTGCTGATACTGAGATTTCAATTACCTCTTTGCACTATGTGATTCCTATACATTTCATCAGGTGAAGTACTTGTGTACGGTTGTTGTTGCTGTTATGTGCCACCGAGTCATTTGCGACTGATAGCGACCCTATGTACAACAGCCCTAAACCCTGCTCTATTCTGTGCCAATCGCA
>NW_006399845.1:2158277-2161356 GCF_000299155.1 Elephantulus edwardii | reverse complement strand
ATAATGGCTACTCATATAATCCTTTCAGACAGTTCAACTTTTTGAGAAAACACCAAATTTCCTTCCAGGTTGGTTGTACTATTTTATAATCACATCAGCAGAGTATAAGAGTACCAATCTCTCCACATCTTCTCCAGTTTTTATTGCTTACTGTTAAACTTTGTTACTATTTTTGGGGTGAGATTGATTTCATTGTTGATTTGATTTGCATATCTCTAATTGCCAGTAATTTTGAGCATTTCTTCAGGTGTGTGCTGGCCATCCAAATGTCTGTCTTTGTGAAGAATCTTTTCATTCATGTATTTTGCCTATTTTGTTAGGGAGTTATCTTTTTATTGTGAATGCCCTGTAGTATTCTGTA
This sequence comes from Elephantulus edwardii, assembly GCF_000299155.1. NCBI lineage: Eukaryota > Metazoa > Chordata > Mammalia > Macroscelidea > Macroscelididae > Elephantulus > Elephantulus edwardii. Next base: position 2,160,995 of record NW_006399845.1, on the reverse strand, counting down.
AACTTTTGTTATGAGACCCTTGTCAAAAATGTAATTGAAAAATTTTTTTTTCAGTGTCTAAGTTTTCTTTTAACCTTAATAGAAAAAGTTTTTCATGCATGCAAGGACTTGATTTTTAAAAGGTCCCAGGTGTCAACTTTATCATCTTCTGGTTTTTGCATTTCTGACTATATTTGCAAGCCTATTTATGTCTAAGGTTGTTGCTTTGTGCTGTCAAGTCGCTTGAAACTCAAAGCAACCCTATATACAACAGCTCTGAACCTTGCTCTACGTTGTGCCAACTTTACTGTCTTTGAGACACCTCTGTCCATTATCCCAGTCACTGTAGCAATCCTTCTTATCCAGGGTCTTTCTCTCTTGCACTTGTCCCTCCACCCTTCCAAGCATGTTGTCCCTCTCCAAGGACTTCTCCCTCCTTGTAACATGCCTAAAGTATGTCAGTCAAAGCTTCAATTTCCTTGCCTTCAAGAAGCAGCTTGATATCACCGTCTCCAGACCAGGGCTGTTAAATGTCTTCGCATTTTGTCTCGTTAGATTCTATGGTTTTGTTTTTTACTCCTAGGCCTCTGATCCACGTCAACTTGCTTTTTGTTTATAGTGTGAGATGTGAATTCTGTTTCAGTTTTTTGCAGGTAGACGCCCAATTTGGCCAACACTATTTGTGGAAGAAGTTGTCAGTTCCTCATTTTATAGATTTTGTTTCCTTGTCAAATACCAATTGACTATACATAAATGGGATGTTTTCCAGGTTCTCAATTCTGTTCCATTGGTCTATGTATATGTCATTGTACCTGTACCATGCTGTTCTGGTTGCTACTGTGGTTTTTCAGATCATGGACTGTATGCCACCCACATAATTTTTAATTTTTCAGAAGAGCTTTGCTTAGTTGAAGCCTCTTTCCTTTCAAAATAAACCTGTCATTTGTCTTCTATCTCTTTGAAGAATGGGTTTTCTATTTATATTGAGATTTCATTAAACAAGTAGTTTGCTTTTGGTAGGGTTGCTATTTGCACAATGTTGAGTGTTCCTATCTTAAACAAAGAGTACTTTCCTGTTCATTTATGTCTCTTTTTTTAATGAAGTTGTGTGTTTAATTTACTGTATAAAGGACTTTTGTGTCTCTGTTATTGTTGTTGTGTGCCATTGAGTCTGCAATGACTCACTGCTGACCCTCGTTCTTTTTCTATTTCCTGAATGTGTTAAGCAGTTTCTTTTACTCCTTTCTTCTTTTTTTGTTTGTTCCTTTGAACTTCACCCAGGACTGTCTTAACTGTATCCTGTATCCCAGAGGCTTTGATATGAGGTATTTTCATTTAAGAAACTTTTTCGTTACATTTTTTTGCTTTTTTCATAATGCAATAGTGCTCAAGCAGGGTGTTATTTAGCTTCCATGTGGTGGTTTTTCCGTTTCTTCTATTCTTCTTTTTTGTCCCTCCAGTATGTTGGAAAGTTCTACAATATATTGGCCTTTATACTCCGAATTATATTTACAAGCATTTCTATTGTTTCTAGTACTGTGTTGGTTCTACACTCTCTGTCTTGTGTTTATGGGTTTTGTTTTGTTTTGTACCTCTGTATTAATTGTTTCAACTCTTTCTCCATCATTTATAGCTTCTTCATTTCCAGTTCATGTAATTTACATTAATATATTTCTTCTACCTGTCTATCACTGGTTTATTCAATTGGTATACCGACGGCACATAACATACAATCTAGTCTGCTCTTTTAGGAGGAGGTTCATTTTGTTTTTTCATAATGTTTGGACTTGGCTGTTTTTCTTCTTGACATTATGTGATGGTCTTCTTGAGTCAGTTTCTGTTGAGATTTCATAGGTTGTCAGTTACTTACCTTTATTTCTGTTGATGTTGCAGACTTTAAGTGCTACCACTCTATCACTCTTCCTCTGACCAGCAGCAAAGTGTCAGGCAATCAAAAATGAACTACTGTAGATTTTCCTTAGTCAAGAAGTAATCATAGGTTCACACAATTTGATGGATAGAGGGAGAGATGGGAAAAGGAAATGGGGAAAAGATCCAGTGTGAAAACAATGTATACAAACCTTGTAATTAAACCAGAACAAAATAAAAATTTACTTAAAAAAAGGGAGCAGGAGAGGAACTCATGGTTGAGTGTCCTCAAAATCTGTCTGTAGTCCTCATAGGTTTTATTGAGAAGGTTTTCACAACATAAGCAGTAAAATATTTTAACTGGTGTTCTAGTTACTTTTCACTGTTTCTTTTCTTATTTCCTGACTATAACATGTTTCCATAACTACCTTTTTATCAGAAAGCTTCTTCAGAATGAGAATCAAGGTTATGTTTTCCAAAAGTGAGGTAGTTGTTTTGGCTTAACCAAGGCCGAGGTAAGCTCATGCCCTACACCCTTCAATTCATTTTCCAGTGGTAATTTTCTCCATTGGGCTTCTATGAGTGGCTCTGTTCACCATTTCATGTGGCAGGTTTCTCATCAGTCTATCCTTTGAGGGGCAGAGAGCTGTAGTCTATCACTTTGCTCAGCTATGCTGGACCCACTTCTATGTCCTGTCCTGCAATTTGATGAAAGGGGTCTTCCTCCAGCAATAGACAGTCCCAGGAGTGCCTCCCTGGATATTTTGCTCCACAGTGTCAGTTGGTACTCAGTAGGGGTTGATCTTTATATTTATTTCTCCTCCTAATTTGATGAAACAGCATTTGAGCAAGAGCCTATGGTGATGAAGG
>NW_006399845.1:2155551-2156957 GCF_000299155.1 Elephantulus edwardii | reverse complement strand
GAGGGGAAGACCCTCTATTTGGTGGATTGATTCAGTGACTGAGGTAATCGGGATGGGTGTATCAGAGCAATGCGATTGGCACAGGATAGAGCAGGGTTTAGGACTGTTGTACATAGGGTCGCTATGAGTCGCAAAGGACTCAATGGCACATAGCAACAACAGCAAGGCTGATTAAATGGCAGTTGTTTCCACCTGATTAGAAAAAGCCTTAGAGAAGTCAATTTTTGCATATAATTGATATACATATTCAAGTATCATTTTATAAGCTGATTCTTGGGAGCTACAGAATTCTCAAATTTGGCCCTATAATTTTACTGTCACTTGGCATACAAAGCCCCTGGAAGCTTATGGGAATCTCAAGCATGGGAGACAGAGCAGAGGTAGTTGCACTACCTGCAAGGTCTTAGGGCAGGATATACACAAGTGGTAGCCATGAGACCTGAACCTTGGTTGCTGGAGTGTGGCAAACTTCACAGGCCTCTCTTGGATCCTACCAAGCACTTCCTAGTTCTAACCAAGCAAAGCTTTTTCTGCCCCTAAAACAATAAATAAAGTCTGACTTTGGATGGATATTATGTAGCAAATACAAGCATATCATTCAATCCAATTCTTTGTCATAAATACTATGCTTGGAACTTTAATTGCTTTTTGAAAGACAACAGCTAGGAGCTACTCATGTAGCAAATCTCAGAGGACAGAGAAATACTATCTACTACCTTAGATTTACACACACTCTCAATTAAAGAAGAATTAAAAGCAGGAAGAAACGTCTCTAGGTAACATTACAGAATAGTAGGTCTTAAAAATTGAAATTTATACCTATTTCTTAAAAAGATTCCCTGTGACAAATCATGTAGCAAAAATAATAGTAAAAACTGAAAATTACAGTGTTATTTATATGTTTTTAGGAACAAATAGTATATGATAAATCACAATATAAGTGTGTTATTAATTTGCATTAATTCACTTAATCAGTATTAATTAAAAATTATTACCAAGATACAATTTATAAGTATTAAGCCCTTAGTATGGGCCAAGGAGAAATGTAAAGAGAAATAAGAAAAGCAAATTTAGCATAGGGAAGAGGTTATTATAAGATAAAATAAATAGTACATTAGTGGGTTGTTTCCTGCATGATACCCTTGATATCCTCCCACAACTCGTCTGTTCCTGAGATGGTTCTGAAACTATGGTGGGATAGAGTCAAAGTCATATTTTGGTTCCCGTGGATTTGGCTTAATCCTCAGCTTCAGCCTGAACTTGCATATAAGTAGTTGGCGGCCAGTTCCACAATCAGCTCCTGGCCTAATTTTCACAGCTGATATTGAGCTTCTCCAGCTTTTCTTTCCACAGATGTAATCTATCTGATGCCTGTGCATACCATCTGCTGAAATCCATGTGTATAA
>NW_006399845.1:2148023-2155374 GCF_000299155.1 Elephantulus edwardii | reverse complement strand
TCATTGATTTCACATGCAAGCAAGATTCTACTGATAATTATCCAAAAACTACTGAAACAGCACATCACCAGAGAATTGTCGAAAGTCCAGGCTGGGTTTAGAAGGGATCGTGGTACTAGAGATATTGTAGCTGATGTTAGATGGATCTTAGCTGAAGCAAAAAATACCAGAGGAATGTATATATGTGTTTCATATGCAAAGGTATTTGACTGTGTGGATCATAACAAACTGTGGCTGACTCTGAGAAGAATGGGAATCCCAGAACACTTGATCGTGCTGATAAGTAATCCATACTTGGACCAGCAGGCAGTCATCAAAACAGAGCAAGGAAACATTTCATGGTTCAAAATTGGGAAGGGCGTAGACCAGGGATGTGTCCTGTCTCCATACCTTTTCGACCTATATGCAGAATAGATTATCTGGAGGCTGGGCTCTATGAAAAGAAATGTGCGATTAGGATTGGTGGAATATTCATCAACAATCTGCGTTATGCAGATAACACAACCCTGCTTGCTGAAACTGAGGAGGACCTGAAGCACCTGCTGCAGAGGGTCAAGGACTGCAGCCTTCAATATGGATTGAGGCTCAATGTCAAGAAGACAAAGATTCTCACCACTGGACCAATTGGTAGCATCAGGATGGATGGCGAAGAGATTGAGATTGTTCACAGCTTCAGTTTGCTCGGCTCCACGGTCAACACTCTTGGCACCAGCAGCCAGGAAATTAAAAGACGTATTGAGATGGGAAAGTCTGCTGTTAGGGACCTCTCCAAAAGTACTAAAGAGCAATGGTGTCTCTCTGGAGACTAAGGTGAGTCTGATACAGGCCATGTTCTTTGCAATCACTTATTATGCATCACAGAGTTGGACAATGATTAAGGAGGATAGAAGGAATATTGATGCCTTTGAGCTGTGGGGCTGGAAAAGAGTATTCAATGTACCATGGACTACTAGGAAAACAAACAGATTCATCCTGGAAAGGTATAAACTGGGTGGCTCCGTGGAGGCAAGGATTCTGGGACTCTGTCTAACATACTTCTGACATGTTGTAAGGAGAGACTGGTCCTTGGAGTGGGACATCATTCTTGGGATGGTGGAGGGACAGAGGAGGAGGGGAAGGTCGTCTATGACGTGGATTGACTTAGTGACTGGGGTAATCGGGATGGGAGAGTCAGAGACAGTGCGATTGGCACAGGACAGAGCAGAGTTTAGGGCTGTTGTACATAGGATCATTATGAGTCACAAGCGACTTGACAGCACATAACAACAACAGTGGGTTGTTGTTGTGTTCCTTGGTTGCCTAGTGGTAAGAGCTGAACTGAAATCCTAAAGGCATGTGTTTCTAATCCACCAGCTGCTCCTTAGAAGAAGAATGGAGAATCTTCTCTCATGTGATTTGTTGCCTCTGAAAACCCACTGGAGGTTCAGCTATGAGTCAATTCTGACTCGACAGCACACAGTAACAATAACAATACAACATTAGTGGCTAAGTACACAAAATTAAGTTAGACATGGATGTTTATTCACTCTATTTGTAACCTTCAACAAATTGCTAAAACTCTGTGATTCTTACTTTCATCATTTGTTAAATAAACATAATTATGAAAACTGTGTATATCAAGTACTCACTTCTCCATCATGGTAAGCCTCTAAATTTATCTAAAGGTTATTATATTCTTATCTATAATGATAAAAAAAATGCCTGGGGTAGAGAGTCTCAGACTGAAGGACAGTAGAATGGATTTTTTCAAGGAATTGGAGTTGATCTGAGTTTAGTAGCATGAATGGAAATTCATTAGGCAAGAAATAGGTTAGACAATCAATAGTTTAATCACAATAATCTACAAGGTTTTAAAATTACATTGTGCCCTTCAATTAACTATAACTCAAAGTGACTATATAAATCTACAATCAGCACCTTGCAGTATCCCTACACCACCCTCATTATCTGATATGCTTGAGATATTGTCTGTTGTTACAGTCACTTTGTCAATCCCTCTTGTTGAGGGCCTTCTTCTCTTTCTCTGGACCTCCACCTTTCCCAGCATGATGTCCTTTTCCAAAGACTGGCCCCTCTTGACAATGTACCCAAAGTTCCACCATACTTGCTTGTATTTCCTCCAAGACACAATTACTGATTCTTCTCCAACTGAAAATTGCACTAGAACATAGAGAGGAAAAACACAGAAGAAAAATTTGCTAACATTAAAGAGATAAAAATATTTCAAAAGGCTCTAAATTATAGCATCTCCAAAATTAGTATAGTCTTACATGGCAGTGAATAAGGAGATGGTGAGAATAAAAGGACAGGCTTTGGGTTATTGGAACATTTCTCAACCACAGAGAGTAAATATTCATTCCATAATTTGTCTGTGATTCTGATGGGATTAGGGCTCATTAGCACTCTTACTTTTTAAACTATCATTTCTCTTAACACACATATTAATTTACATAAAAATGCTATTGCAAAAGATTATTATTTAAAGGGAACCCTAAACCAACAGAAAACAGGGTTCATTATAGATCTCAATTCCTGTATAATGTCTCTTGTGCAAATGTGTGTGTGTTATTTGTTGTTATTGCTGTGTACCGTGAAGTCAGAACCCACCCTCTGGTGGGTTTTCAGGGAGATTGCACTGCAGCTTCTTGCCCAAAGGTAGGTGGTTAAGATCTACCAGGTGTTCAGTGGTGGAAGGATGGGTGATCTCCTCCTATGTGATTAACTGTCTCTGAAAACCTGCCAGTGTCAGCTGAGGGTCAGTTCTGACTCAATGGTGCACTGCAAAAGCAACTCTATCTATCTATCTATCTATCTATCTATCTATCTATCTATCTATCTATCTATCATCTATCTGATTTCTAGTTGGTTTTGTGTATCCAGAAAGTGAGAATCTTGCAATTTTGCAACTTTTCTTTTTTCTTTAAGGTTTTCTTGATTAGAGACTGATAATCTGTGAAATTCCAACCTAAAAAGTGTGTCCTGTACATTCATTTGTTGAATATAAAGATGTTGCTATTGTTAATTGTTAAGATTATGAGTCATAGTGACCATATAAAAAGTGAATCTGAAACGTATCCTATCCTGTGTCATCTTTATCATCTCTCACATACTCACGTCTACCATTACAATCATTAAGTCAATCCATCTTGTTGAGATTCTTCTTTTCCTTTGATGACCTTCCAACTTTCCCCAAGCATGACATCCTTTCCCAAGGATTGGTATGTGAGAAATTTCACTATCCTTGCCTTCAAGGAACACACTTGATGCACCTTTTTCAAGCCTATTTGTTTTTCCTTTTGGCAGTCAATGGGATATTTCTACTCTCTTCAACAGCACCACAATTCAAAGGCATCGAATCTTCTGTATTATCTTTATTCATTGCCCAACTTTCAGGTGCATATCAAGTATGTGAGAAGATCATAGTTTGAATCAGATGCACCTTAGTTTTCAAACTGATATCGTTGCTCTTCTGCCCTTTAGAGACATTCCTAACAGTAGACATTTCCAATGCAATATGTCTTTTGATTCCCTGGATGCTGGTACCAAGGCTGTTGGTTGTAAATCCCAGCAAGATGAAATAATTGACCATTTCTTTCTCTTCTCTATCTGTCATGATGTTGCCTAGCAGCCCAACTGTGACGATTTTTGTTTTCTTGTTGTTGTTACCCTAATTGAAGACTGTAGTCTTCAATGTTTGGCAGCAAGGGTTTTAAATTCTATTCATTGTCAGCAAACAAGATTTCATCATTGGTGTAACACAGGTGGTTGAGGAGCATTCCTCTGATTCTAATACTGCATTCTGCTTTGTGGAGTCCAAATTCTCAAATTATTCATTCTGCATACAGATTGAATAATTATGGGGAAATATATAGCCCTGATGCACATCTTTCCTGATTTTAAACCATACAGGGGTCCTTTGCTCCGTTCACACAGAGCTTCTTGGTCGAGGTATGAGTTTCACATGAACACATTTAAGTGTTATGGGACTCTTATTCTTCTCAGTGTTGGTGATCATTTGTTATGATCCACGTAGTCAATTGTCTTCACATAGTAACACAAGTAGGCTTTCTTTTGGTATTCTTTATTTTCAGCCAAGATCTGTCTGGTATCAGTAATGATATCCCTAGTACCATGGCTTCTTCTAAACCCAATCAGAACTTTTTGTAGTTCTTTGTCAATGTACTGTTTAATCACTTTTTTATGATCATCAGCAATGTTTTCCTTGTATATGATATTAATGATATTGTTCAATAATTTTCACACACTGTTGGGTCACCTTTCTTCAGAATGGGAATAAACACATATCTGTTCTGGTTAGTTGGCCATGTGACTTTTGTCCACATTTCCTGGCACAGATACATGAGTAGGTCCAGAGCTGCATCTCTTAGTTGAAATGTCACATTGATTCTTGGGGCCTTATTTTTTGCCAATGCCTTTAATGCAACTTATAATTCTTCCTTCTTTACCACTGCTTTAATATTCTGCTTTCTGAAATATTTCATTATTGACTTGTTCTTTTTGATACAGTGGCTCTGCCATTTCCCTTCATCTTCTTTTGATGCTTCCTGGACTATTCAAGATTTTACAGAAGGCATCTTTCATTATTGCAAAGTGAGGCTTTAACTTAGTTTTCAATTATTTCAGCCTTAGAAATTCAATTATTTCAAATTTTTATTCTCCAATTCCGGTTCTCTGCATATAACATTATAATATTTTATCACTTGTTATGAATCAGAGAATTGGACAATGATTAAGGAGGCTAGAAGGAGAGTTGATGTCTTTGAGCTGTGGTGCTGGAGAAGAGTACTGAATGTACCATGGACTGCCAAGAAAACAAACAGAGTCATCCTGGAAAGGGTCAAACTGGGTGGCTCCTTGGAGGCAAGGATTCTGAGGCTCCATCTAACATACTTTGGACATGACATCATGCTTGGGAGGTTGGAGGGACAGAGCAGGAGAAGAAGGCCCTCTATGAGGTGGATTAACTCAGTGACTAGGGTAATCGGGATGGGTGTATCAAAGATGATGCGATTGGCACAGGACAGAGCAGAGTTTAGGGCTGTTGTGCATAGGGTCACTATGAGTCACAAGTGACTGGATGGCACATAACAACAACAACATCTCTCAAACTGTTCTTTGAAACTTATGTTCAATTCTCTTGCTTCACTGCTTATTACCTTTGTTTTGGGTTATCTACACTCTATTACAAATTTCAGAGTCTCACCTAACATGTATTTTGTTCTTCCCCCCCCCTTTTCTCTCGCCTGTCTTTGTAAGCATCTTTTGCTGTCTTCATTGATATCTTTCATGTTACCTCATAACTTACCTGGTATTCAATTATTAGTGTTGAAGGCTCAAACCTATTCTTGGGATAATTTTTAAATTTAGATGGGATAGACTCAAGGTTATATTTTGATTCTTGTAAACTTTTAGAATGTGTCAATAGTATTACTGAGTGGTAGAGCTAGAATAACTTGCTATGTCCATCTGACTTCAAACTCTAAAGTTTCATTGACTCATACTGTCTAGAAGGAGTAAAGAGCTTTAGTCATTATCATAAATAGTTTTCTGACATCCTTCTCCAGATTTCTAGAGTCTCATCAGCTTTATTGAATTGTCCCTACCATTTCCATTTCCCCCCTTCTTATTAAGCATTTTTATTTTCTAAGTTTTAAGAAGAAGGGAAACTCCATGAAGCAATCTATAAAATTAGGCAAGAAGAGTAATAATCTATCTCATTTAAACAGCATTTTGTATTTTCAGAGTGCTTTGCAAGCGCTCTTAGTTGATCTTTCCAACAGATTTGTAAGGCTGCAATTATCTTCTCACTTTTAAAGGTAACAAAGCAGAGGTTCTAATATATTTACTCAGTGAGTTCCCTCAAGATCTTATAACTTGGGTATGACAGAAACAAATCTCTGAATTAGGGGTCAAACTCCTAACCATTGCGTTTACCACACTTTGATATTTAACCTGGCACAGGTTGGAAAGGTTAGTACATTGTATTTTTTCATTTTAGTTTTAATATAATTACTTTATTCCCAATTTATGCATCCTTATTAGAGAAATCATGAAGGATGTGTTCATGGTGAGAAAATATGGGTTCCTGCCCAGTTGAAATTTAATCTATCTTCTTAAATAGATATCAGGATTTTCTTTTTCTTATGTCTCAGTCTTCTCATAGTTGAACCTTCCAACTGCCCATTTCTAGGATTTAATTTGGCCAACAGAAATGCAACTTTTGAACCTCAAGTTGTTGTTGTTGTTATGTAGTGTTGCATCAGAGCTGACTTGGCAGGTGGTTTTCAGAGACAGAATATTTGCATGGAGGAGACACCCCATCTCTCTTACCAGTGGAGCAGGAAATGGGTTTGAACCATGTGTCTTCAGGTTTGCAGTGCAGTTCCTTATTAGTAGACCACCAGAGTTCCAAGAGCTCAACTTTAAGAGTTATATCTATTGCTTTCTTCCTCATCTCTTGTAAGTAGCTATTTCACATAAATCTTTAAAAAATTTGATCACAATAACAAAAGACATCACATAAATTAGTTAATATAAGAAAGTTTCCTAACTTACACAAGTTATGCCAGACAGAGAGGGTAAGGAGAACTATAGAACTCTTAATGAAATCATGGATCATTCTTGAACTTTTCATCACATAACATTTGGGGAGGAATTAGTCAGACTTAATCAACCAGGCAAATTAAATTATCACACAATGTCTACATTGTTCATTTGAGCTGTTCAAATGATTGAATAAGCTATTCCTTTACTTGGCCCTAACAATGAAGTATAACTCATTCGGTGATATTAAAGACCAAACAAAATTGATGATGGAATGGAAATTGGTTCAGTGGCTAGAACAACTAACTACTATATAATGAGCCTTTTTATTGAAGATAATGTTTAATATTCATGTCTTATAATTATTGTGTGACTTTTAAAACATATACCGCTAGGACTTTGAATAACATAAGAATAAAATCTAGCTGAACTTTTATCTAAAAAGGAGTAAAAAAGCCCCTCACATTATACATTATCTATTTAAGCACCAACCTAAGTAAGTGTTAGTTGTTGTTGAGCAACTCATAGTGACCCTATGAAGGAGAGATCTGAGCCCTGTTCTATCCTGTGTCATCCTCACACTTCCTGACATACAGTCCACCTGGTGGAGGGTCTTCCACTCATTTGTTGATCCTCCAGTCTTCTCAACATCATGTCCTAAATAAATTGAAAGCTTTTTTAAGGACTGTAGTCTTAGTCAGAAGAGAGCAGGGTAACACTGCATGGTTCAAAATTGGGAAGGGTGTACGCCAGGGATGCATCCTGTCTCCATACCTTTTCAACATGT
>NW_006399845.1:2142670-2145596 GCF_000299155.1 Elephantulus edwardii | reverse complement strand
GTTTTTGGATGATCTTCAGTAGAATCTTGCTTGCATGTGAAATCAATGACACTGTTCTGTAGCATCTACACTTAGCTTACTTAATAATTAATATTTAGTCATTTATTCTATAAGCGACCTGAAATTCTTATCCTAAAGAGAGTTTACAGTCATTTCTATTTTACTGAATTTTCTTGGCATGCAACATATTTCAGTTTACTTAGAATTTAAGTTGATTAAAAGAAGACAAGGATTTTGCCTTTATTTTCATTGCATCACTTAGTGTTAGCATACTTCTGTGCACATAAAAGAAATGTTAAAGAATAGTTGAGAGAAAGAAAGTAGGATTGAATGGAATTTTCTAATGCATTAATCCTGTTAATAAGTATATTTGAAGGCATCATTTAGAGTTTAATTTCTCCCCTACATCAATGTGACTCATGGTAGTTTTGTAAAGAAGATGGGACGAGACATAAAAATGTAGTACTTTCTGCAGAGAGAGAGAAGAGGTTGTTGTCTCTCAGAAATAGTGTGAGAGCAAAGATGTAGCGTGATTCAAAGATGAAATTATGATTCAGTCGTCTCTACATTGAAGCAATAGCTGATTCACACTTTAACTCATGAATGAAAAGTGTGACCAAAGGGAAAGAAGATAAGTTTTAAAAGAAGAAAAATGTTATTTCTATAATATTATATAATGAAAACACTTGTGGGACTCAAAGTATAGAATCCTGTGAGAAATAGGCACACACATAGAAAGAGGACTCTATCAACGTCCTTGATATTAATTTTTGATGGAGAAGTGGAGGATCTTTATCTAACCTACCAAATGTGGTGCTATTGATGATAGGCATTGTGGAGTTGACTACAACTGATAGCAACCCTTTTGAACAGCAGATTGGCATCTTTCTTTCTTTCTTTCTTCCTTCCTTCCTATTTCTTTTGTATGTACCATCAAATAGGATCTGACTGGTACAGGAGGAGATTGTCCCTCCTTCTCTCCCAGAGCATCTGGTGGATTTGAACTGCTCATTTCTGGGACTGCCCTATTTCAAGTCATTGCCACTAACCTCTGCCTTTACCAACATGATTTCTTTTCCAAGTACTGTCCTTTTCTCAAAAATACACCTGCAAAATCGGTGAAAAAATATGAGGAGTCTTGGATTTATATTGACCCTCTGCTTCATCTCTGCAGTCTTCTAAAATAATATTGTGAAGTATTATCATCTGAAAATAATATTTTGGATAGATTTCTCACATCAGAAGTTCAAATGATATTGATGATCCTAGCCATAAAGGTCATCCACTCAGTTCAAACAAATTTATGACAAGGACTGTGGACATCTGCCCATCAAGAAAAGAAGTCTCCCAGCAGCAACTTCTCTAATTTTCCACACAGCTGTCAGCTTTCATTCCAGATGGTGATGACTGATGTTTGCACTGACCTGGACTAATTTTTAACTGTTACTCCAACCTTTTTTTTTTTTTGCTGAGGACTCTTTAATGCCAATTAAATTTTTGTTTAAGCTTGTGCTTGACAATTGGACTTGATTGCAAGACTTAACTTCAGACATAAATTTACAGCTACAGGTAGGTGTGATCAGTATTCTGGAAAGTGAATTGTCAGAAACAGGATTTGTCAGAAAACCTCATGCAACACAGTCCATTTATTCTATCATAGGTGTCCACTAAGAACAGACCAAGGCCATCTTCAGTTAATCTCTCCCACACTTGTGTATGTTCCATAGACAGGAGCAAAGCTGAAAAGAGATGAAATAGGCTGTTAGGAAAGACATTGATGTTTCTCATGAAAATAATTCAATAGAAATTTTAATGAGAACAAGAAAATTACCTTTGTTTTACTTTAGTTAGTGTACCATCAGTTATGATCATATATTTGAAATAAGATGAAAAATCAATTGTCCAGCTTCTGAAAAGTATGCATGGTTTCAAAACTATGAATTCACTTCCCTCACTGCTGAAAAGTCATTTCTTGGATTAAGTTAAAAGCTGAAAGGCTATGCACTTGTGTCACATTATCCTCATAGCACACTCTTGGCAGAATTGCCCTTTAAAGACTGTTATCAGAGGTTGCTACAAGAAATAGAATTCTAAAATGCATTTCTGCTTTGCCTTAGAACTGAATCCCATCTGAGTCTGAACTGAGGCTCAAGTATGCTGAAATATGGAGTTATACAACACTTCTCTACTATCAAACCATATTCCCTGCCCTTCTTGGTCCAAGGAGCCTCAAGGGAATAAACTTTCAGCATGTTCAAAGTGAGGTTCAATTTTTTACAGATACAGTGGATCACTGTGAAGAAGTACCTAGAGAAATTAGAACTCCCAAGAGAACAACCACCTTAAATGAGAAAGAAGTCAGACATCCTGAGCTAGATAAAGCTCAAGGGAGAAAGGAGGATGGGGTTTATGACAGTGTTGAAAAGATCACTAAAGCAAAAAGAATTGTATCGTTAAGCGGATAGCCACACTCTTGTGGGATTACCCTTCACACAAAATAAGATCTTGGCAGAAAGCAAAGAGTAACAGAGGGATATCTATCTGTATTTCATTGACTATGCAGAGACATTTGACTTTGTGGATCACAACAAATTCTTTTAACCTTGAGGAGAATGGGAATCTCAGAATGCTTGATTGTGTTCATGTGAAACCTGTACCTGGACCAGAAAACAGTCCTCAGAACAGAGCAGGGAAAAACTGCATGGTTCAAAATCAGGAAAAGAGTCTGTCAGTGATGTGTCCTGTCTCCATGTTTTCAATCTGCATGCAGAATGTATCATTTGGGAGGCTGGGTTTCATGAGGAGGAATGTCTCATCAGGATTGGATGAAGATTCATCAACCACCTGAGTTATGCAGATAATACAGCCTTGTTTGCTGAAACTGAAGAGGACCTGAAGCACTTGTTGCAGAAGATCAAGGACTGTA
>NW_006399845.1:2135934-2142570 GCF_000299155.1 Elephantulus edwardii | reverse complement strand
GGCACATAACAACAACAGTCTTCCATATGGATTAAAGCTCAATATCAAGAAGATAGATTCTCACCACTGGGTCAACTGGCAGCACCATAATGGATGGAGAAGAGATGGAGGTTGTTTTGCTTAGCTTCACAATTAACACTCTTGGCACAAGCAGCCAGAAATCAAAAGACAAATTACATCAGGTAGATTGCTGTCAGGGACTGTTGTAGAGTACAGAGAAGCAACGATGCTATTCTACAGACTAAAGAATGCCTGATCAAGTCCGTGGTCTTTGAAATTATTTGCTGTCCATCAGAGAGCAGGATAATAACTAAGGAAGACCAAAGAAGAATTGATGTCTTTGAGTCATAGTGCTGGAGAAGAGTCTTGAACAAACCATGCACCACCAAGGAAAAAAAAAATTGATGTCTTGGAGAGGGTGAAGACAAGTTTATCCTCGGAGACTAGGATTTTCAAGCTCTGTGTGGCCTCAAGAACCCAGTCTTGGAAAGGGACATCATGCTTGGAATTGTGGAGGAACAGGAGGAACAGGAGAGGAAGACCTCGAATGAGATGGATTGATATAGTAACTAAGGCAACGGGGATTGGTGATTCAGAATCAGTGAGACTGACTCAGGACAGGGCAGGCTTCAGAGCTATTGTACATAAGGTCACTATGAGTCACAGGTGCCTGGGCATCACATAATAAAAACAATATTGTATATATTGTATTTCACACATTTCTTCATTCACATTATGTTTCATCCCATACATCGTCTTATAAAATTAAGTACAATTAATCGTATTCCCATTACCTGTCTTTTCCTATCCCCACCGTATCTTTCTTAATTTCTTCACCCTCTCCCATCACTCACCAAACTCTGCAACCCTGTGATTTCCTCTCTCCCTACCCCCAGCCCCCAAGCCCGTCTCCTCTCCTCTTCAAACATTTATAAACTATTTAAAAATAGTGTGGGAGAGGAAATAAATATCATTATATTAACCACAATACTGAAAGAATGGATTTTGGGGTACCCTTACAACAAACAAAATGCTCAGGTTTGTAAAGAAAGTGAATGGAAATATTAAATGCTACCAAGTCAAAGGTTGTATAGCCCTGGTGTGTCCACTTGCCGTACAGCGGTAACTTGTGTTTGAGGTGAAGCTGAACACATAAAACATGTGTCACATGTGTTAATGGTTACTTATGGCCGACAGTGTTTGGTGGAGCTCCCCAATTAAAACAAGCTTGGAAGCAGGAGTGGCATCCACTTCCGTAAATAGCTCGTCTCTGGAAATCCTATGAACCTGGAGAAAGGATGAAATTCACACAAGTGTTGAGGACTTTCATTCGTAGGGTCGCTATGAGTCGCCTACGACTTAACAAAAACAACAACAATATTCTCTTGCCTAAATTGTTTTGACATTAAATTTTTTGGTTGATATTATGTGTTTTTAGTAATGGAAGATATGCTGAAATCAAGAAAAATTTCTTGATGTAATAGAGATTTTAATACAACTAAATGTAACACATCCTACATATAGTCTAATGGTAGAGTTGATGAGTTGAAGCTTGTTTCTTTAGATTCATAGAGGCATTTGCTGGATGATAGCATATACAGCAACTTGTTTAGCAACATCCTAAAAATCCAAGAGACTGAAGATATTGGTGGGTATGTTCTATAATTTACAAAAGGGTCACATAGTTTATTCATAAGTAATGTAAACAATATTCTTTCTCTATATGTACAAGTATGTATTTATGTGCAGATTGAATGAGAGAGCTATGTATGATTACATTCTATAATAAGGCAATTCTACTGATAATATTGTCTCTAATAAATGAATGTTTTTAACAAGTTCTATGTGTTTAATAATGGTCTATTCTGTACACCCTGCAGAGAATTTGCATTTACTCTCCACATATAGGAGAAGAATCAGGACATGTTTTGTAGATTTATTCAATATATCTGGGGTGGAAATGTAAATTCTCAGCAGAGGACTGAATTGAACTGAACCAGTTTATAACCCTCATTTAGAACTTTAAACTTTGTACTGTTTTCAATAAGCCACAGTGAGCACATCATGTATATGGTTATCCTCATGCTCAATGGGTCCAAAAAGACATCTCAATAAGAATAAGGTCATCAAGATTAAAACCAAATGGAAACTAGCAGCATAGTATCCTTTCCTTTCCTTTCTTTTCATGCAGTTGAGTTGGATTCTATTTACAGGTGCTCCTCTAGCTGATTTTGGAGGCTATTGCAATGGAGGAAATTGACCATCTTTCTCCTGCAAAACCCTGTGACCAAACTAGAAGCATGGCATAACAGAAAGAAACAGTCTTTGGAGTTTGATAGTGTTTACAATTCCAGACTACTCAATAAACAAGGTATTAGTGTTATGTGCCATCAAGTCACCACAGCTGATAGTACTCTATAAACAACTGATATGAACTTTGTGCTATCCTGCCCCACTCTCCTATATCTGACATCTAAGAACACATTGTTACAGTTTCTGTCAACTTCTCTTGTTGAGGATCTTCCCCTTTTTTTCTGGCCTTCTACTTTTACCAGAATGATTCCCCCCACAAGGATGGCACCTTCTCATAAAATGTCCAAAATATATCACACATCCCACCATTCCTGCCCCTAAGAGATTCCCTGTTGCACTTTCTCCAAGATGGTTTTGTTCTTTTAGCAATCCATAAGTTATTAATTACTCTTCTCTAACACTACAATTCAAATGCACTAATTCTTCAATCTTCTTTATTCATTGTTTAACAAAATCCTGTCTTTATTCATTGTCTAACAAAATCCATTGGCAGAGAATGATAAAAAATACAGCAGGGTTTAGAAGAGACCATGATATTAGGAACATCACTGCCAATGTCATATAGATGTTGGTCAGAGCAGAAAGTACCTGAGGAATGACTATTTGTTTTTCATTGACTAATGCAAAGACATTTAACTGTGTGGATCACAACAATCATGGCTAACTTTGAGAAAGATCGGAATTCCAGAACACCTAATTGTGCTCATGTGAAACTTGTAATTAGACCAGAGTCATTCATTAGAACAAAGGAGGGGAACACTGCATGATTCAAAATCAGGAAAAGAAGCACACGAGGGATACATCCTGTTTCCAAACCTTTTAAATCTGTATGCAGAGCAGATCATTCAAGAGGGTGGATTTCATGAGGAGGAATGTGACATCAGGATTGGAAGAAGACTCATCAACAACCTGCACTATGTAGATGACACAATTTTGCTTGCTGAAACTGAAGAGGACCTGAAGCATTTGCAGCAGAGAGTCAAGGACTGTAATCTGCAATATGAATTAAAGCTCAACATCAAGAAAACAGATATTCTCACCACTGGGCCAATTGGAAGTTTGATGATAGATGGAGTAGAGAGAGAGAGATTGTTAACAATTTCAGCTTGCTAGATTCCATAGTCAACACTCCTGACACCAGCAGTCAGAGAATCAAAAGACAAATTGCACTGGGAAAATCTGTCAGGGACCTCTCCAGAGTGCTGAAAAGCAACAGTGTTAGTACAGAGACTATGGTGTGCCTGGTCCAGGCCATGGTCTTCACAATTACTTGCTATGCATAAGGACAATGACCAAAGATGACAGAAGAATCAATGCCTTTGAGTTGCCATACTGGAGAAGAGTACTGAACATACTAACGACTAACAAAAGGACTAACAGATATGTCTTAGAGAGGGTGAAACCAAGATGCTCTTTGGGGCAAGGATTTTGAGGCTCCATCTTACATTTTTGTGGCATGTTGCCAGGAGTGACCAGGGTTGGAGAAGAATATAATGGTTAGAAGGGTGTAGGGGCAGTCCACTAGAGGAAGACCCTGGGTGAAATGGATTGACACAATAACTAGAGTATTGAGTGTAGGTGTGTCAGAGACAGTGAAACTGGCTCAGGATAGAGCTGGATTCAGAGCTATTGTACATATGGTCACTATGAGTGATAGTCTACTCAATGACATGTAACAACAACTTGCAGATACATAGGAAAAAATTGAAAATGTCGTGCATTGGATAAGTCACACCTTAATTTTTAACTTGACATCCTTTCTCCTTTATAACTTAGAGAGATCCTTGACAACTTTATTTATGTATGTATGTATGTATGTATGTATATTTTTATCTATTAATTTTACTGCTGCTACTATAAGTGTTGGTTATGGAGCCAAGTTAAATTAACTTCTTGACTACATCAGTCTTTCTTCCAGCTATTATGATTTTGTCTATTGTTCCAGTGGTGCAAAATGTTGTTGTCTTGACATTGACAAATCCATACTAAAGACTAGTCTTCAATCTTCTGTAAAAAGTACTTCACCTTTTTCTGAAAAGTTATGCCATTTGCATAAAGGAAGTTGTTGATGACTCTTCCTCTAATCCTGGTGTAATGTTCTTCCTCATATAGTTCAGTTTCTCAAATTATTTGAAATGTATACCAAAGTCCAAATGGCTTTCTCCCCAATCTGTTGTGAATATATTTTTCTCTGTTTCCTACTATGTTAAGGATGAAGACAAACACATGCGAGATTTCTAACCACAAAGTAGCAAGTAAACCAAACAAAGTTAACGCATATCTTGCTTAATGCATTGTGCTTAGAGTGAATTCTGGCTTATTATGTGATCTACCCTTGTGTATTTGTTCCAATACAAATTCTGACAATAACAGCATCACTTAATGCTTCATATATGGATATGAAGTTATTCACATTACAGTGTTATATATATATATGACTGAGTTATTAAGAAAGTGAAATAAGATCATTCATCTTTTTACCAACAGTGGCATCCACTTCCTAAAGAACATGCCTCTGGAAACTATGAACTTTGATAAATAATGATAGTTATAGAAAGGTTTCAGGCCATTTGTTCATAGGATCATTATGAGTTGTGCTCAACTCCATGACAGTCAACAACAACAACAACAAAAATACCCTACGTCGTATATATTTAGAGAAGGATCTAATCATTAAAGAAAGACTGTAAGCTGAAGAAAAGGGAAGCTAGAAAAAGAGAAGACACTTCATTAGAAGTGTTGACATAGAGACAGCCTCAGTCAGCTTGAGCATCATGGAGGCTATGATATTGGTACAGGATAAAGCAAAGTTCCATTCTGGTGTTCACAGACTTGCTATGAGTCACAATTGACTAAACAGAACCCAGCAACACCACCAACTCTACAAATATAGACATTATTAATACTATAAATACTACTGTTTTATTAAGAGTTATCAAGTTGATTTCAACTGATAGTGATGCCATGTGATAGAACAACTAGCTCATGAGATTTTCTAGGCTAGAATGTTTATGGCACAGATTGCTAGGTCCTTCTGTGAACCTTTTAGTTAGCAGACAGTATTTAGCTGTAGTGTTACCAAGGCTCCACACAAGTACTGTCAAATACTCATTGCCTTTACACAGGAATCACTCATAGGCAGTCTTTCATTGCCCTTCCAAAGCTGTAAATGACACAGAAGAGAACTGCACATCTTTCATCCTACGGAGTCACTGGTGGATTAAAAACAACAATAGGTATAACTTTTGGGTTAGCAACACAACTCTTTATGAAATAGACTTTCCAGAACTTTCTGTACATAATACTAGTGGTAACTCTGGGTTTTCAGAGACAGTTAATCACACAGAAGGAGACTCCTCTCCTTATGGAGCAGCTGATGAATTTTAATCATGTGCAGTTTCTTACCCTTGGGCCACCAGAACTCCCCTAATACTAGTAGTAACTCTGGAAATAAAACCTATAAAATACTATATGCCAAATATTCTCATTTAAACATAGCAATTTAGTGTAACTATGGAAATAATTTGTGGCCATATGTATAATAGACGGACTGTGACAAGATAGGTTTATTAACTAAACTGGTTGTGAGTCAAGAAGGCCATTACAAACTGAATGTTCATTGTTAGTAAGTGGCACCAAGTTACTTCTGATTCACAGGAATACTATCCATAATAAAAAAATAGTAAATTTCTGACTCATTTTGTACCATACTCACAGTCAATGTACTGTTTGAGCTCATTTTTGCTGCTATTATGTCAATTTTTCTCTTTAAGTTTCTTCTTTTTCATCTCTGCTTTAAGCAAGTATGGTGTCCTTCTCCGGAGTCTGGATCATCTTGATAACATGTCCAAGTAAAAAGACTTACTATTATGTCTTCTAAAGAAAATTCTGTCTTACTTAGTCTAAGACAGATTTTTCTGTGTGTGTGACAATCCACGCATGATACATTGAATATTCCTTGCCAAATTAATAATGCAAAGGCATCAATTCTCCTTTAATCTTTTGTATTCTCTGTCTAATTTTCAAGGTTTATGATATTATCCAAATCATCATTACTTGCATCAAGTACACCTTCGTCATCAAAATGACACTTCACAGAGGTCTCTTGCAGCAGATTTGGCTAATGCAATACTTTGTTGAGTTTCTTGACTGCTATTCCGTAAGTGTTGATTGTGGACCCAAGTAAAATGAAATTCTTGGTAATTTAAATGTATTCTCTCTTTAATATGATGTTGCTGATCTTCCCAGTTATAGTTTTCATTTTCTCTGTGTTGAGGTGCCTTCATCTACACTTGTTGTTGTTGTTGTTATGTGCCATCGAGT
>NW_006399845.1:2126421-2129108 GCF_000299155.1 Elephantulus edwardii | reverse complement strand
CAACGATGTCAGTCTAAAGGCAGGTGCACCTGATCCAGGCCATGGTCTTTACAATTACATGCTATGTATCACAGAGCTGGGCAATGACTACGGATGACAGAAGAATTGATGCCTTCAAGTTGTGATACTGGAGAAGAGTCTTAACATACTATGGACTGCCAAGAAATCAAACAGTTCTGTCTTGGAGAGAGTGAAAAGAAGTTTCCCTGTGGAGAAGAGAGGAAGATCCTGGATGAGATGGATTGTTATAGTGACTAGGGCAATGGGGGTAGGTGTGTCAGAGTCGATGATACTGGATCAGGGCAGGGCAGGCCTCAGAGATATTGTACATAGGATTGCTATGAGTTGCAGCCGACTTGGTAGCACATAACAACAACAACAACAACAAAATGAGTCACAAAAACAAGTGTTGGCTAGAGAGAAACAAAAGAGAATGATGTAAAAGAACTCTAAACAGCAACAATTGGGGAAATAGTGCATTGAAGGTCTTTGGAGTCAAGGGTAGGTTATATCATCATATATGGATAGCTCATGCTTGGCATCCATAAAATCATTATTAGAATGGCTTTAGAAGAGACCAGAGAAGGTCAAAAAGGCAAAAACATTGAAAATGATGATACTGTTTTTAAGAGTACTAGAGTCTATGATGACTCATAGTGACTTTATGAACAAGGGATCTGAACTCTACACTATCCGGTGCCATCCTCATCCTGTCTGTCACACCTGAGCCAATTGTTACAGTCAATGTTTCATTCCATCTCATTGAGCATCTTCTCCTCCTCCTTTGGCCTTCTACCTTTTTCAGTATGATATTCTTTTCCAAAGACAGGTCCCTAAAATGCCCAAAGTACGTGAGACAAAGTTTCAGTCTTTCCTCTAAGGAGTACTTGAGCTGCACTCTCTCCAAAACATATGTGTTTGTTCTCTTGATAATGCATAGGATATTAAGCACTGTTCTCTAGAACTACAACTTGAAAGCATCAATTCTTTTATCATCTTTATTAACTGTCCAACTCTTATGTGTTTGTATACCAAGTAATCACAAAGATCATGGTGCTAGGGTAAGGTGCATGTTAGTCCTTAAATTGACATACTTTTTTTTTCTCATTCATTCATTGTTGCGTTTTTCTCCCTGCCCACCCCTCCATTAAATTTACATCCTTGATCATCAGTATTTTCAAGAATGCTTGATGACAGATATTCTTGATAAAAGACATGTTTTGATTTTTTTAACTGCTGGTGCCACAGTTGTTAATTGTGGATCTAAGTAAAATGAAATCATTGACAATTTCTAATTTTTTCTCTATTTATAGTGATGTTGTCTATTGGCTCAGTGGTGAGTATTTTTGTTTTCTTATTGTTGAGGGGTAATTCATACTGAAAGCTTTATTCTTTAATTATCTACAATAAGTTTTTCAAGTCCTCCTCCTTTTCATCAAGCAAAGCTGTGTCATCTGCATAACACAAGAGGTTGATGCGTGTTCCTTTGAACTTAATGCCACAGTCTTCTTATAGTACAGTTTCTGAAACTATATGCTCAGAATACAAATTAAATAGGTATGGAGAAAGGATACAACCATGACATATCTCTTCTCTTCTCTGATTTTAAACCATGCATTGCTCCCTGGCTCTGTTCAGACAATATGTTCTTAGTCTAGGTATATTTTTCACATGAGCAAAATTAACTCTCATTGGATTCCCATTCTTCTCAATATTATCAATAGTTTGTTATCTACAATACCATATTATTTTGTATATAAAAAGTCAATAAAACACAAGTAGATGTTCATCTGATACTCCATTATGCTTTCAGCCAGAATTCATCTGACATCAGCAATGATATCCCTTGTGCCATGGTCCCTTCTAAATTTGCCTGAATCTCTGCCAATTCTCTGTCAATATACTATTTTAGCTGTTTTTCTAATATTCTTCAGTAAGATTCTACTTACATGTGCTGGTAATGATATTTTCTGGTGATTTTTACACTTCTCTGGAATCACACTTTTTTGGGAATGGAAACAAATATGGATCTCCTGATAACTGTCTTCTAAATGTCTTTGTACAGTCTGGTAAGCACGTTTAGTGTTACATATGTTTGTGGAATCACATCATTTAGCATTTCTTCAATATCTGGGGTCTTGGTTCTTCACCAGTTCTTCTGTGGAGGTTGAAATTCTCCCTTCAACATCAGTAGTTCTTCTTTTTTTTTTTCCCTTTTTTTTTTTTCAACATCAGTAGTTCTTGATCATAAGCTACTTCCTAAGGTGGTTCTGTGTCAGCTAACGATTCTTGGTCCAGTGATTAAGTGTATTCCTTCCATCTTCTTCTGATGCTACCTGGATCATTCAGGATTTTGCCTATGGCATCCTTTCATATTTCAACTACAGATCTGAATTTGTTTTTCAATTATTTCATCTAGAAGAATACTTAAGTCTTCCTCTTTTGTTTCCTAACTCCACTTTTTTGCACATATTGTTCTATGTTTTGCTTTCCTTCTTGAGTTCCCTTTTAAATTTACAGTAATGAAGCACAAATACAAGCAATCTTCCCCAAAGTGATGCTAGAAAGAATAAGAACTAAAATCCTACCAGATGATGTAAGAACAAACCTTAAATGTCCTAAGCTAGAAACAAGAATGAATACAACTGAGATCTAGTTAGACTTGTTTTTTGAAAATTACAGTTACA
>NW_006399845.1:2098210-2125618 GCF_000299155.1 Elephantulus edwardii | reverse complement strand
TTCCAAGGAGAATTATGGCTGCACTTTTCTGGAAACATATCTGTTAGTTATTTTAGTAGCCCATCTGTTAGTTATTTTAGTTAGTTGTTTTATTCAGTTCTCTTCTTCAACACTACAACTCAAATCTTCTTCTGTCATCCTTATTTATTACCCAGTTCTCAGATGCATAGAAAGTGATAGAAAAAAATTATGGTCTGAATCAGGAGCACCTCAGTCTTCAAACTAACATCATTGATCCTCCACACTTTGGAGAGATTCCTGACAGCAAACTTGCCCAATGATCAGGTTTCCTGATCTCCTTACTGCTGGTACCAAGGATGTTGATAGTGGATCCAAGTATGATTAAGTTGTTGACAACTTCAATTTTTTTTCTCCATCTATCATGTAACAATTATTTGTTGGTCCAATGGTGAGAATTTTTGTCTTCCTGTGATACAGATGCAAACCATACTGAAACCTGTAGTCGATCTTCTGAAGCACCATGTTTTAAGTCCTCCTCTCTCTTAGCAAGGAATGTATAATCTATATAATTCAGCTTGTTTATGGGTCTTCCTCCAATCATGATGCCACATTTTTCTTCTTAAAGCCCAGGACAAGTTGCTAGGAGAGATTATTCCTCAGAAAGGGACATTATGCTTGGAAAGATAGAGGCCCACAAAAGAGGAAAAGACCCTAGACAAGATGGATTGACACAGTGACTTCAGCAATGGGCTCAAGTGTGTTAGAGATTATAAGAATGGAACAGAATAGAACAGAGTTCAGTTCTGTTGTTCATAGCATCATTGAGTTGTAATCCAGAAGACAGCGCTTAATAACAACAGCAGCTCCTTATAAACACATGTTCTTCCTGAAGATAATATTAATAATTATCATATATCCAATTTTAGAGTTGATTTCCAGAAAGCCCTAACTCAGCTTTATACTTAATCATCAAAATAATCTAATGATAATAAGCTTCACTGCAATCCAAAGACATACAGTTCAAATCCACCAACTGCTCTAAGGAAGAAGGATGGGCAATCTATCATGTAATTTACTGCCTCTGAAAACCTGCTGGAGGATCAGCTATGAGTCAGTTCTGACTCAGTACCACACAAAAAGAACAATAGCTACCCTTAACTAGACAGATTGACACAATGATGACTAAAAAACAAGCTCAAGTATATCAATGGTGGTCAGGATTGTACAAGCTTGGGGAACTTTCACATCCATTGTTCATAGGGTTGATATGAGTCATAGTCTACTTGAGGACACAAATAATACTTTGACACCTAACGACAACACTTTATTTTATGTCATAATCTTTTTATGGTTCCATTATGTTAATTTTATTTATCTTTTTGTTTCAGAAATAAAATATTTCTACTTTATAGTACTTATAGGAATATAATTTCATCAAAATATAATAATTTCTGAACAACAACACAGAGAGAGCTCTATTGGCCTAGTGGACAGAAATTTATGCTACCAAGCTAAAGGTGGTGATTTTAGTATTTTAATCTGCAGCCCACAGACTTGGTTTTAATTGGTTTTGGTCAAACATTCTTCTAAGTGGTACAGCACTGGTCTGTCAATTTGCTGTTCAGAGGTAACTCGTGGTTGCTGTAATGCTGGACACCATGACACTGATGTGTCAAATGTTATAATAATTACCTATGGTGGACAGTGTTTGATGGAGCTCCCCAATTAAAACAAGCATGGAAGAAGGAATGGCATCCACTTCTAAAATAGGTTGCCTCCAGAAACTCTATGAATATATTTAAATAATAAAAGTTATATAAGTGTTCATGTCTTTCGTTCATAGGGTCACTATGAGTTGTCTACAACTCGACGGCACTAAACAACAACAGCACATAGGAATTTGATCCTTAAAAGGTCACATTCTTCTATTTAATTCTCTCCTGGTAGAAAATTTTCCATCATACTTGGGTGTCTGTTCTTGTTGTAGATTAGGGCTTGTAGAGTTATTCATCAGCTTTCTTCTGATGAATTTTATAGTCTGGTGTTACTCCTACGTCCCTGAACCACCTTGAGTTAGTTTTTGTATACAGTGTGAGGGTTAGGTCTTATTAAGTTTCCTGCAAATGTTTTTGCAGTAACAAGCACCATTTGTTAATAAGGCTGTCATTTCTCGACTTCTTGTAAGAAAGAAATCAGTTGGCTATAGGTAGATGAAGGAGCTCTGGTGGCCTAGTGGCAAAAAGCTGCACTGCAACCCTGAAGGCATGTGGTTCGAGGCCACCAGTTGCTCCACAGGAGAAGGATGAGCAATCTCCTCCTGTGTGATTAACTGCCTCTGAAAATCCACTGGCAGGTCAGCTATGGGCAGGTTCTGATTCTACAGTACGCGACAACAAGAACAACAACATAAATAGATAAGTTGATTTCTGGATTCCAATTCTATTCTGTTGATCTACATGTTTGTCACTGTACCGGTACAATGGTCTTGACCACCACAGCTAGGTAATGGGATTTGAGATCCGGAAGTGTGATGTCTCCTACCTTGTTTCCCTTTTCCAATAGTGCTTTGCTTACATAGGATCTCTTTCCATTCCAGACAATACTGAATTTTGCCTTTTCCATTTCATTGAGGAATGG
The DNA here is from genome assembly GCF_000299155.1 of Elephantulus edwardii. Lineage (NCBI taxonomy): Eukaryota > Metazoa > Chordata > Mammalia > Macroscelidea > Macroscelididae > Elephantulus > Elephantulus edwardii. The sequence continues at coordinate 2,123,020 of NW_006399845.1, read as the reverse complement.
ATTGGCATCTGTACTGGGATCGCTTTGAACTTATAGATTGTGAAAAATATTTGACAGTGACATATTTGAAAAAGACTCATATCTAAAATTTATAGAGTACACCAGCACCTCGACAGGAAAAATACAAATAATCCAATCGCAAATGGGCACAAGGTAAGAATAGACACTTCATCAAAGAAGAAATTCAGATGGCCAACAAACACATGAATAAATGTTCAAATCCCTAGATATCAGAGAGATACAAATCAAAAGAACTATGAAGTATCATTTCACCCCAGCAGCAACAGTGAAGTCCAATAGGACAGCAAACAGCAAATGCTGGTGAGGGCATGGAGAGATTAGAATTCTTATTCACTGCTGTTGGGGATATAAAATAGTATAACTACTATGGAAGGTGATCTGGTGCTTTATTGAAAAGTTAGCAATAGAAGTACTGTTTGATCCAGTTATCCCACTCATGGGAATATATCCTAAGAAAACCAGAGTCACAACTCAAACAGATCTAGGTACACCCATGTTTGTTGTTGTGTTATTAACAATAGCAAATAAATGGAAGTAGCCTAACTGCCCATCAACAAATGAGTGGATAGAAAAACTGACACATTCACACCAGGGACTATTATGCAGCATTGAAAATCACTCAGAAAGTCTTTTTTTTTCTGAGTGAACTATCTCAGATACAAAAGGCCAAATACTGCATAACACTGTTATTATAAAATAGGACTGATATGAGGGGTGGAGGGAGAATAGGGAAAAAGTGGATAGATAATGAAGACTGTGTTGAAACAGATGAGAGGAAGGAGCATTTGAAAAGAATGTATGATTAGGCCTTATATGTATGGCAACAATTTGGAACAAGAGGTTCATTACCAAATGGCAAGGGGAGAGAAAAATGAGAGGGAGGGAGAAAATAGGCAACAATGAGTGAATGGAAACCCAACTTATCTGCAAGTTTTCATTAAAATCACAATTAAAATGAATTAAACAACAAGATAGACTAATTTCTGTATATTATTGCCTTTTCTTCAGTATAAATGCTCAATTCATTGAATCTATTCTTTATTTGACCTCTCAATTCAGGTGGAACATCCTAAAGATTACATTTTCACTCTCACTGATTTCAGCTTCAAACTGAAATCTTCTCCATTATTGATTTTTATGCTTGTAGTTTATTTGATCCTGTATTCCATTCAGCAAGATCCATATGTGTGCTGTTGTTGTTGTTATGTGCTGTCGAGTCGTTTGCGACTCATAGCGACCCTATGCACAACAGCCCTAAACCCTGCTCTATCCTGTGCCAATCTCATTGCCTCTGACACACCCATCCCGATTACCCCAGTCACTGAATCAATCCACCTCATTATCGCCCCCCAATTAACCACAACCCGTGGTGATCAAATAGACAACAAATCAAAACCTTGTCCTATCCTGCACTATTCTCATGATCTCCACCATGTGGGAGCCCATTACAGCAGTTACTATCAATCTATCTTTGAGGGTCTCCACTTTTCCCAGTATGACATCTTTTTGCAAAGACTGGCCCATTCTGATAGCATGCCCAAAATATGTGAGATAAAGTTCCATAATCCTTGCCTCTAAGGAGCGCCGAGGTTATGCTTCCTCCAAGAAAGATTTGTTTGCTCTTTTGGCAGTCAATGGGGTAATCAGTACTCTTCATTAATATCACAATTCAAAGGCTTCAATTATTCTTTGTTCATCCTTATTCACTTTCCAACTTTCAAATGCATATGAAACAAAAATTGCTTGGATCGGGTGTACCTTACTTTTTTTCCTTACTCCTTAGTACTTTGGAGAAGTCCTTCATAGCAGGATTTCCCCGTGTGATACATATTTTTATTTCAACACTGCTGCTATTATGAATGTAGATTGTGAATCAGAGTACAATGATATTTTGACAACTTAAATCTTTTTTTCCATTCATTGGTGAAGATTTTTGCTTTCTTGATCTTGAGATTTAGTCTATATTGAAATATATAGTCTTTGCTCTTTTATATTAAGGGCTTCAAGTCTTCTTCACTTTCTACAAGGAAGTTTGCATCATCTGCATACCATAGATCATTGATAGGTCTTCCTCCAATCCTGATGCTACATTTTTCATCACGTATTCCAGCTTTTCAAATTATTTTCTCAGCATGCCAATTGAATAGGTATGGAGAAAGGATACAATTTTAGCCCACATTTTCCAAGATTTTAAGCCATGCAGTGTCCCTTTGTTCTTTTGGAAACCTGATTTTTGTCCTCTGAATGTGTGAAGCTACTGCTTATGTTACTAAAGAAATGGATTTACAATGATTAAGTCACTGTTATTATTGTTAGCTGGCTTAAAGACAGCTCCAATGCATGGTGATCCTATATACCACATATTAAACCCATGCCTAATCCTGTGTCATCATCAGATTCATTACCTTGATTAAGCCATTGTTCTAGTTTCTGTGTCAATACGTCTCATTGACAAATTCTCTCTATCTTTGCTTCTAAGGAATACCCTGGATGCACTTCTTCCAAGACAGAATGAGTTGAGCTGATGATCTTACTTCAATTTTCTCATCTACAAACTAAGTAAGCGACTAAGTATTAATGTAAAAATAATTTCTAAACTAAAACCACTATCCAAATGCTAGATAGTGCTCAATCTGTGAAAAACACTGCAAAAGTTCTATTTCAAGTTGTCTCCTTTATGTTCAGTATCAGTTACTCACATTCCCTTAATACTCAAGGCTGTGTTAAAACTTTAGAAGTTGACATTAAAAATGAAAATGTTTTCTGAAAGGGTGACATTTTAAATTAAGTCAACCCTTAACACCTTACACTAAAATTGTATGCTGTTTAACCTTGTTAAAATGTAGAGATTGACACAGTGAAAGACAGAACAAAAATAAGTTTTGTAGAAAGAAAGGCACCATTTGATGGTACCCAGGGGAGTGCTTGTGGCCTAATATTCTCTGGCAGGTCAAATCCATCAGTGGCCTTCTAGAAAAACAGTGAGCAGTGTCCCCCAATTGTGATTCACAGCCTTAGAAAGCTGATGGAGATTCACCATGAATTTAAAACCAGATGTGATGATGAGGGAGTGAATGAGAATAGAAGCACATGGAGCTTTTTATCTAGGGTTGAGTAAGAAATGGAAGCAGAAAGCTATAGACATGGCATATCAATTTGTTCAACAATTTAATACCTGTCTGGTCTAGTCTATTTTGTTGGATTCATCCAAGGGGATGGAAACTAGAACACCAATTTGGAGCCTGATCCAGTAATCAAGTTGAAACTGACTAATATATTGTTTAAGTAAGGCCTTCTTTCATAATTAAGGTCTAGGTTATACATTTGAATCCCCAAATATACCTTAGCTAAAGTTTAGAGCTGCATTTGGCAATAAAAACAGCTGGAATGAAAGTAATGCTGGGCAGTCCAGAGTAACTACTGCGTTCAGTTACACAGACTGTAATTATGCATCCATTGTCCAGAGAATGTTTTAAATGCTGGAGGCTGGATGTGCAGTGAAGAGATTACATTTGCAATTGCTTAAAGGGAAAAGCAAGAATACGGAGGTATTTCAGTTTACTCGGCTATAAAAGCAACACTAAGTGTTTTCTAAATGAAAGCAGATAATAGCAAGACTAGAGAATGAGTGGCACAGAGAAAACAATGAAAAAAAAATAACACAATTTCCAGAATTTTCCCCAAAGATATCTGCTTCCATGGAGGTCTGTCATTCAGTGCTGAGTCCTTTACAACAGCTGGCAAGAGACAGATGCTAGAGAGATTACTCTGTCTCAGATGTTAGAGAGACTGAGACTTTCACTTAACAGAAGTATACCTTAAGGGACACAGACAGGTGTGTAAAAGGCCCCAGAGGAATTTTTTTCTTTGATCAACTTTTCACACACCCATTAAACCCCAAAGCAAACTCCTGTAGTCATTGAGTTGATTCTGACTCGTGGAGGGCCCACGTGTGACTAAGTGGAGCTTGCTATAGGGTCTTCTTGGCTGTAATCTTTACAGGAGCAGAACCTTAAACATTGCTTCTGCACCACCACTGAGAAAATCTGAACTGCCAAAGTTTGGTGATTATTATTATATTATGTACCATCAAGTTGGAACAGGCACATGGCTGACTCACCAAGTAGGTTTTCAAGAGCTGTAAACCACCCAGGAGACCATTCCCAACTTTCTCCTGTGGAAACATTTAGGGTATGCTGTTTGATTAGTATCCAAGAGCAAATGATTTGCACCGCTCAGGTACTTCAAATAACAGCCACAGGGCAAGATTTTGAAAGTATTGTTGAGAATTTAATCTTATGTCTTGCTGTTCCCACAACATCAAATCAAATCCATTGTCTCAGAATTCATTCTGACTGACAGGGACTGTGTAGGACAGAACAAAATTGCCCCATAAGGTTTAAAAGGCTAGACTTTGAAGGAAGCGGATTTCTGGATCTTTCTGGCATGGAATACCTTTCAGGTTCTAACTGCTGACTGTGTGGTTAACAGCTGAGCAATTAACCATCAATCCAGCCAGATTCCTTTCTACTCCCACACCTATCCTTAAAAATTTTAGTTGTTTCTTTTACTTTTGCTTTATCACTGAGTCTTACACCTTTAAGATGGTCACATGGAATCTCATGCTCTGATCCTGCCCATGAGTTTTGAATCATATCCTACATTCTTTTCTGAGTTGTGGCCTCCACTGCCTGTCCTTAGTCCAGTTTCAGGATCAATCAAGCTATATCCAGGCCTAAAAACCAATCTTCCTTCTCACCCTTCTTCTCCCTTCTTTCTTGGCAAATTGCAGACTGTGCTTCAGTTTTCAGATTGAAAGTTTCCCTTCTCAGGAATCATGACTCTAGTCTATGCCAGGTGTCTACTATATAGACTCAAATCACCTGGTAGCTCGCAGGCAAGGAACTGACCATAATAATAACTAAATAAATGTCATGGTCATGATAGTTTGATGAGTGGGCCTCTCTTCCACTTTGTAAATCACTCTTTGTCAATGTGCAGTATGAAGTAACCTGGGTTGCTGTGATGCTGAACCTTGTACCACTGGGGTATCAAATACCAGAATGGTTTCCCAGTGAGGACAGTGTTCATTGGAGCTCCCAATTGTAACAGGTTTGGAAGCAGGAGTGGCATCCCCTTCCTAAACCACATGCCTCTGGAAACTTTATGAACTTGGAATTCACAGTAGTTATGGAAAAGCATTAGGTCTTTTGTTTATAGAGTCACTGTAAGTGGTGCTTGACACAATGGCAATCAAAACCAACAACAACAATCCTCTCTCACTATAATATGTTGTTGTTAGGTGCCAACAAGTTGAGTAGGACCCATAGCAGACCTGTGAAGGAGAGATCTGGACATTTTCCTGTCCTGTACCATACTGCCAATATCCAACACATATGAGAGCATTGCAGCACTCACTGAGTCAATCCATCCGGTTGAGAATCTTCCTCCCTTTTGCTGACCCTCCACCTTTCCAAGTGTGTTGTCCCTCTCCATAGAATAGCCTCTCCTAATATAATGCCCCCAAAACATGAGACGAAGCTTTATCATCTTTGCCTCCAAGGAGTACTTTTGCTGCACCTTCTCCAACACATATTTGTGTGTTATTTTGGCATTCCATGGGATAGTCCATCCTATTCGCCAACACCAGAGCTCAAAGACATAAATTATTCTTCTGCAATTCCTCTTCATTGTCTAGACCTCAGACCCATAGTAGGTCATTGAAAAGACAATGGTGTCAGATGCACCCTGGTCCTCAAACTGATATCATTGCTCCAAGATGCATTAATGACAATTAGTGACTAGAATGCAAAAAGTGAAAAAATGAAGAAGGGATGGTAGCCAGAAAGTACTGAATTGGTGACAGAATAAGGCTGGAAAGAGAATGATTGAATTTTGTTTGTCCAATGGTTTATTTATCACAAACACCTTCTTAAAAACACAAATGATGAGTTTATACATGGCCCTTACCTGATATACTTCATAGAAATCATACAATCCATACAACTATGGAAAGAATCATTAGAGAAGCTTAATATAAGGAGTCAAGACCAGGCCAGGTGTGGACTATGGAACAGACAATCAATTGAGGCCAAGAAAATGAGAATAAGTCTACATGAACCAAACTATGATCTTGAGTCTATCACACTTGAATTTGAAAATATTCTTAAGAACAAGTTTTAAGCATTGAATACCAATGACTGCAGACGAGGTAAGTTGTAAGATGACATGAAGATATAATCCATGAAGAGAAAATTGCACTAGAATATACATTTTACAAAAGCAAGGTTTATCTTATTTATTCTCAGTGCCTAGTATAGTTCTGACAATACTGTATAATACTGTTTATCTTAGATACACATCATACACACACACCCACACACCCACACACACACAGAGACAGAGAGAGAGAGACAGAGACAGAGAGAGGATACTGATATATCTATATCTATAAAGACAGTGAAAGAAAAAAACAAAATGAACATCAGAAGAGACTGAAAATTGCACTAGAGTATAGAGAAGCCAAAACAAAGGTAAAACATTCCAAAGTAAAAGAGCTCAACAGAAGATTTCAAAGGGCAGCTTGCATGTGCAGAGAGCTTGAATTGGAGAATAAAAAGGAAATTTGTTCTGCATTTCAGAGAGAACCGAACAGTAAATTTAAGCCTCAAATTGCAGTACTGAAAGATGTTATAAGCAATATAATGCTTATAATAGAATAGAATTCCCCAGAAAACCTCAAAAGAAGATGGAGGGAATACAAAGAGTAGCTACCAAAAAGAACAGACACTGAAAAATTTCAGCAAGTACCATATGACCAGGAGCCAATGGTAATGAAGGATGAAGTTGAAGCTGTGTTGAAGTCATTGGCAAAAAAACCCCCAAACAACAAACAAAAAAAAAACCCTAGAAATCAATGGGGTACCAATTGACTTGTTTAAGTCAACAGATGCAGTCCTAGATGAGCTCACCAGTCCATGCAAAGAAATTTAGAGGACCACTATTGGCCAGCACATTGGAAGAAGTCTGTATTTGGGCATTCCCAAGTTATTTTACAGACTGTTGAAACTATCAAACAACATTATTAGTATCACATGTAAATAAAATACTGTTGAAGATCATTCAAAGATGTCTAGAACAATACATAGAGAAGTGACAGAAATTCAAGCAGGATTTAGAAAAGGCTAGATAGATATCATTGCTTATGTCAAATGGATCCTGGATGAAAGAAAAGATTATCAGAAGAATGTCTGTTTATTCTTTATTGTCTACGCAAAGGCAGTTGACTATGTGCATCATAAAAGTTATGGCTAACATTTATAGGGAGCTCTGGTGGCCTAGTGGTAAGAAACTGCACGACAATCCCAGAGGTATGTGGATCGAATCCACCAGCTGCTCTGCTGGAGAAGAAGGGACAAACTCCTCCTGTATGCACTTGTGAGGTAGGGGTAGTGAGACTTTGTCTTCCCATTCTTTGGGAATATCTTTAAAAGGCCCCTGAAGAAGGAAATCATGCTTGCAAAATTGGAGGATCAATGCAAAAAAAGAAGACTCTCAGCCACGTGGGTAGATGCATGAGTGCAGTCAGTTTACCCAGAGCAGAGATTATGAAAATCAGGCATATTAAATTCTACTGTTGTTGATGTTATGTGCGGTCAAGTCACCGGCGACTTATAGTGACCCTTTGTGCAGCAGCTCTGTGCTGAGCCAATTTTACTAATTCCAGCACATCAACCCCCTTGCCCAGTCACTGTATTGATCCATTTCATCCAGGGTCTTCCTCTCTTGTGCTGTCCCTCCAACCTTTGGAGCATGATGTCCTTTTCTAAGGACCACTCTCTCCTGGCCATATGCCTAAAGTATGTGCGATGGAGCTTCAAATCTTAGCCTCCAAGGAAAAGCTTGGTTCCACCCTCTCCAAGACAGACCTATTTGTTTTCTTGGCAGTCCATGTATGTATGTTCAAGACTCTTCTCCAACACCACAATTGAAAGGCATCAATTCTTCTTCTGTAATCCTTATTCATTGTCCAACTCTCTGAAGCATAACAAGTAATACTGAAGACCATGGCCTGGATAGATGCACCTTAGTCCCTAGACTGACATTGTAACTTTTCTGCACTCTTGTTGTTGATGAGTCTTACTCCTGCATTTCTCCTCATAAATCCCAGTCTTCTGAACGATCTGTTCTGCATATAGTTTTTAAAGATATGGAGACACGATGAATCCCTGACACACTCACTTCCTGATTTTGAACCATGCAATATTTCCCTGCTCTGTTCTGAGTACTGCTTCCTGGTCCAAGTATAGATCTTACATAAGCACAATCAAGTGCTCTGTTTACATAGGGTGAAAATGAGTCAGATCCCATTCAACCATACATAAGAATCACAGAATTGAAAGAACCTGGTCTGGAAAACAATCTATTTGAATTTTGAAAATAAACTAGTGTAGCAAATAAAAAAAGAAGAATCACAGATAAAGGAGAAAGATGAGAACCATAAATTTATTCTTACTACATTCATGACGCCAAGGTCACCATAAGAATAAACATGTTGCTGTGTACCATTAAGTTGGAATCAACCCATAGCTGACCCTCTGGCAGTTAATTGTATGGGAGTAGATTGCCCCTCTTTCTTCCATGGAGCAGGTGGTGGAATTGAACTCTGTGCATTCAGAATTTTAGCACAGGTTCTTGTCATTAGGCGACCAGTAACACTTTTTTAAATGCTGAATCAGTAATGGAATCTTGGGCACAAAATTTAGAGGTTTGGACTTATTTCTTTTCCATTATGATCATCATGGAAGGAATGTATCTAAGATAGATATATAGATATAGATATAGATAGAGATAGAGATAGAGATAGAGATAGAGATAGAGATAGAGATAGAGATAGAGATAGAGATAGAGATAGAGATAGAAATAGAGATAGAGAGAGATAGACATAAAACACTTGATGGTCAAGAAATAGCACACATGAGGTAAAAGATAATGTTTAATTTATTTCTGTATGTTTTGACATCACAGCTGGTTGACCTTTTCTCAAATTCTTTTCCTCTGGATTTAGATTTTTACCATTTAGACCTATAACTTCCAAAATCATTGATCTCTCTAGCATAGTGATTAATGTGATTATTTAATAACAAAAACTATAAAGTTGTGTTTTAGGGCTGTATCCTTTCTCTACACCTATTAAATTTGCATACTGAGCAAATGATTCTAGAAACTGGGATATATTATAGCGAATGTGGCTTCAGGATTGGACAAAGACTCATCAACAGCCTGCATTACGCAGATGATACAACCTTGCTTGAAGAAAGTAAAGAAGACTTGAAACAATTCACACAAAAAATCAAAACCAAAAATGTCCAATATGGATTGCAATATGGATTGCATTTCAACGTTAAGAAAACAAAAATCCTCACCACTCAACCAATAGACATCATAACAAACAAAAAGTTTAAAATTATCTATAATTTCTATTTATTTTAATCCACCATTAGTGCTTGTGACAACAGCAGTAAAAACAATCAGAAGATGTTCTGCATTGGAAAAAATATGCTGTCAAGTCCCTCTCCAATGTGACAAAGAGCAAAGGACAAATTTTAAAGGTTAAGGTACATTAATACAAGTCATGGCATTTCAACTGCATCCTATGCATCTGAAAATGTGTCAATTAATAAAGAAGGCTTAAGAAGGATCAATGCCTTTGAATTATGGTGTTGGCAGGGTATTAAATACCATTGACTGCCTAAATAATAAATAAGCCTGTTTGGGAGGAAGTGCAAAGAGGGTGTTTCTTAGAGGCAAGGGTTATGAAATTTCAGCTCACATACTTTGGGCATGTTCTAAGAAGGGCTCAGTCCTTGGAAAAGGCATCATGCTGCTAACGGAGAAGGGTCAGTCAAAAGCAGGAACACCTTCAAAAACCTGGATTGGCACAGTGACTGTAGCCAAGAGCTATATTGTAAGGATGGTGCTTAACAGGACAAATTTTCAATCTATTGTTCATAGGGCTACAATGAGTCATAGTCAACTCAATAGCATTTAACAAAACGTAGTAAGATATTCAAGGTTGTAATATGTTCTGATATAAGGTACAGGAGCTGCTAAACAACAGCCCAGCAGTTCAAATCTACCAGCTACTCCTCCGGAAAAATAAAATGAGCAGTTCTTTCCTGTATATGTTGTTGTCGTTGTTATGTGCCTTCGAGTCATTTGCGACTCATAGCGACCCTATGCACAACAGCCCTAAACCCTGTTCTATCCTGCGCCAAGCGCACTGCCTCTGACACACCCATCCTAATTACCCCAGTCACCGAATCAATCCATCTCATAGAGGGTCTTCCCCTCCTGCGCTGTCCCTCCACCCTCCCAAGCATGATGTCCCGCTTCAAGGACCCGTCCCTCCTGGCAACATGCCCAAAGTATGTCAGATGAAGTCCCAGAATCCTTGCCTCCAAGGAGTAGCTTGGTTTAATCCTCTCTAAGATGAATTAGTTTGTTTTCCTGGCAATCCATGGTACATTCAGTACTCTTCTCCAGCACCACAGGTCAAAGACATCAACTCTCCTTCTGTCCTCCCTAGTCATTTTCCAACTCTCTGATGCATAACAAGCGATTGCGAAGACCATGGCCTGTATCAGGCACACCTTAGTCTCCAGAGAGACACCGTTGCTCCTGAGTACTTTAGAGAGGTCCTTAACAGCAGACTTTCCCATCGCGATACGCTTTTTGATTTCCTGACTGCTGGTGCCAAGAGTGTTGACTGTGGAGCCAAGCAAACTGAAGCTGTGAACAATTTCAATCTCTTCGCCATCCATCCTGACGCTGCCAATTGGTCCAGTGGTGAGAATCTTTGTCTTCTTGACATTGAGCCTCAGTCCATACTGGAGGCTGCAGTCCTTGACCCTCAGCAGCAAGTGCATGAGGTCCCTCTCAGTTTCAGAAAGCAGGGTTGTGTCATCTGCATAACGCAGATTTTTAATAGATCTTCCACCAATCCTGATGCCACAATTCTCCTCATAGAGCCCAGCCTCCCAGATAATCTGCTCTGCATGTTGTTGTTGTTGTTATGTGCCATTGAGTCGCCTGCGACTCATAGCGACCCTACTTACAACAGCCCTAAACTCCGCTCTGTCCTGTGCCAATCGCACTGTCTCCGACACTCCCATCCCAATTATCCCAGTCACTGAATCAATCCACCTCATAGATGGCCTTCCTCTCCTGCGCCGTCCCTCCACCCTCCCAAGCATGATGTCCCTCTCTAAGGACCAGTCTCTCCTCACTACATGTCCAAAGTATGTTAGACGGAGCCTCAGAATCCTTGCCTCCAAGGAGCCACCCGGTTTAACCCTTTCCAGGACAAATCTGTTTGTTTTCCTAGCAGTCCATGGTATTCTCAATACTCTTCTCCAGCACCACAGCTCAAAGGCATCAATTCTCCTTCTATCATCCCTGGTCATTGTCCAACTCTCTGATGCATAACAGGTGATTGCGAAGACCATGGCCTGTATCAGACGCACCTTAGTCTCCAAAGAGACACCGTTGCTCTTGAGTAATTTGGAGAGGTCCCTAACAGCAGACTTTCCCATGGCAATGCGCCTTTTAATTTGCTAGCTGCTGGTGCCAAGACTGTTGACTATGGAGCCAAGCAAAGTAAAGCTGTGTACAATCTCAATCTCTTCACCATCCATCCTGATGCTGCCAATTGATCCAGTGGTGAGAATCTTTGTCTTCTTGACATTAAGCCTCAATCCATATTGTAGGCTGCAGTTCTTGACACTCTGCAGCAGGCACATCAGGTCCTCTTCAGTTTCAGCAAGCAGGGTTGTGTCATCCGCATAACGCAGATTGTTGATAAATCGTCCACCAATCTTGACCCCACATTTCTCCTCATAGAGCCCCGCCTCCCGGATAATCTGTTCTGCATATAGGTTAAAAAGGTTTGGAGATAGGATGCATCCCTGGCGTACGCCCTTCCCAATTTTGAACCATGCAGTGTTACCCTGCTCTGTTCTGACTACTTAATGCTATCAAATCTGTTTCCACTCACAGCAACCCTTCATCAGGTTTCTCAGGCTGTGAATTGCTATGGGATGAGGCAGCTCACTTTTTTCTCTGAGCTCTTAGTGGATTCAAAGCACCAGAGACTTGCAGCCTTTAGTTTGTTAGCGCGATTTGCTACAACTACACCACTAGACTGGCAAGAAACCCAAAGAGGAACATCCTGCATTGGAATTGACTCAAGGACACTGGGTTTTGTATACTTCTGATTGTAATTGGAGATGTTGGTCTTATGAACTACAGCAGAGAATGCCATTAATATAAATATATCACCCACTCTTAAAAAAAATAGCCATTTAATGACTAACGATGAATCTGAAGATCGTATCTATAAAACCCATGTACTCAAAAAAATGTATTAACATGTAATTTAGTTGAAATAGTTTTCTTATTTTTCAATTGTTGTGGGATTATTGCAATTACTTCTCTATATTTTATAGTAAGTAAAAGAAAATACAACTTCAACATCATGGCTGCTACTAAAGGAGTCACCACAGGAAAACGACAACCTCTTTAAGTCATTTAAGATTATTTAATAGGTAAATTTCTAAATCTCATGTGATCCTTTAATAGAGGATTAACATGTTTCTTTTAACTTTAAATCATGGTGTTAATGTAAATACAAAAATTATTAAATGTTGTTGTCAGGTACTGTCAAGTTAGAACTGTCTCCTAACTGACCACCAGAGGCAGTAAATTGCAAGGGAGGAGCTTGTCCATTTTCTCCCATGAATCTTCTAGTGGATTCGAACCATGTGCCTTTGGGTTGTTAGCTCAGCTGCTTCTTACTAAGCCATCAGAGCTCCTTAAATAAAGAAGGAGAATCATTACACTTATGATGTATTTGCAAAATTGATTAAATTAGTTTTTTGGTACACTGCATTATAATTATGATCTGCATTAAATTAATTCATTTTGACAATGTTGCATTCTGAATCATATTTGCCTTGAGTAGAAAATTGAATGTGTTGGTATTCTAAAAGGAGTGATGTTTACATTGTTTTATTTCCCAAATAAAATTTCACTATCAAAGAACATTCCGAGTAGTTGCACATACCTATTCAAATTCTAATGAAACATAGACTAGAAACATTTAAACTTTCAGTAGAATATTATTTGAAGGGAAAAAAAACCCAGCTTCAATCTTGTTTGGCTGATTTTATGCTATTGCTACATTTGCAAATAAATTATTCTTGGCTGCATAAAACTTCACACAACAAATTCTGCTTGGAAGATTAAATAACTTTGAAACAGATACTCAATAATGGAAAAGTCACTATTGCTTCATAAGAGCTACTTTTAAGTTAATGTGTTATCAGAAGAAAATAAGAGCTCGATACAAATACCAAATGTAAACAAAACGGGAAGGAAAACTATCTGATTTTAAATAAATGTAGGAAGAAGTGTTCTGTCAATATTCAAACAGAAGCATGGTTCCTTTAAGCTTCTAGATCCCTGTGATGATTTGATTAGATTTTTGGCATCTGGGGGATGCATCACAGTTATTGGATTTCAATGTCTATCAAATGGGTAATTTGTCATACTTGAAACAACTTCACCCTACCACGAAACTTACTAAAATAGATTATGTATTTCTCCAATTAGTTTTCTTTTAAATAATTTATTGTGCTTCCTTGCTTTACTTTTTTGTCCTCCCATTAGAATATAAGCTCCCCGAGGGGGAAGAATTTGTTTTATCTTTTCCTATGTCCCAGATTATACTACAGTGTCAAATACACAGAAGTTGCTTAATAAATATTTGTTGAATATTGAATAAATGAAACTGAAGAAGGACGCAGTGAATTAGATGAATATGCAATAACAACAGGAAGAAAGTTCATAGGGAGAATGAAGCAATTCCTAGAGAATAAAGTTAAGCCTTGTGGGCATTTGGCTAAAGCTGGGATTTTGCAGACTATTCAAACAACATTTGAATATGATTAAATTCTACAGTGTCTTATACATTGCTCTGTAGTAAAAGCTGCTGGTTTTCTGATTGTTTACATATGCTGACCACATCTTGCAGTCCGCCAAACTAATCCCCCAAAGAATCCATTCATTCTGGTTTCTTGGCAAGCCCATGGATTACACAGAAGAATTGCTCCTTAGTTTCCTGGCTGTAATATTTGAAAGAGTAGATTGCCAAGTCCTCCTGCTGTGGCATTGCGGGTTGAGCTTGAATTGCCAACTGTGAAGTTAGTCCTCTAGCACAAAATTCTTGTATCAAACTCAAAGTCCTATAGACGAACTACCAAAAGGAAAGATGAATCTACAGCCTGTGAGAGGTCAATAAATATAGGAACTAAACTATAAAATGGTTGGTATGCACAAAATACTTGCAAAGGATTGTTACCATCTATTGTCTTCTTAAAAACACAAACAGAAAAACAGAATTGAAACTTTCACACACTATCTTGATTTACACAAGGAGTTAGCTATCCATTTCATTCATGTTTAGATATTTACAGAGACATCTCTGAAGAGAGATTTCAACCTCATGTTGGCTATGTACCTGCCACACAAAGTCTCTAGGTGGTACAAACTGCTAATGCACTTGATTACTGAGGGACCACTTGGAGATTTGGATCAACTTCAAGGCACCTTGAAAGAAAGGCCTGGTGATCTACTTCAAAAAAAAATCAGCCTGGAAGCTCTACAAACATCCTCCTACACTGATACACCATACAGCACATGGTCTAAGGTCCCAAAATTCCCATTGTGTTTAGGCTTATTGTATCATAGCAAGGTTGTATCTGAATAAATGAAGGGAAACTGCACTAGATAAAAACATTTCAATGGAGTATCTGGTCTGGGATAGAGCAAAAACCACTGGAGTGAAAATACTAGGTCCAGGAAGTCCCTTAACCAGAAGGATTGATGTGCTGACTGCAACAACGGGATCTGGCATATCAGAGATTGTGAGGAT
Organism: Elephantulus edwardii; assembly: GCF_000299155.1. Classification (NCBI taxonomy): domain Eukaryota; kingdom Metazoa; phylum Chordata; class Mammalia; order Macroscelidea; family Macroscelididae; genus Elephantulus; species Elephantulus edwardii. Next base: position 2,108,007 of record NW_006399845.1, on the reverse strand, counting down.
CATGCAGGATAGAGCAAGGTTCAGCTCTGTTGTTGACAGGATTTCTATGACTTGTCATCAACTCAGTGACACCTAACAACAACTGCCAGGAGTTGATGAAGAGCCATTTGAGTCTATGTAAAACTGTTACAGCAAAATATTCTTTCAAGGTCTTTCTGTTATTAATTTTGTGGGACCTATAAAAATCCCCTGGGCACCGGTACAATGACTAGATGTCACAAGCTCAAAATATATGACCACAAAATTAGCTTACCAACATAGAAAATGAGTAAATTGTCCTCTGATGAATAGAAATCATATAAAAAGATTCTCTAGACATTCAGGCCAAAGAAGGGGGTTTTGGTTTTGGTTCTGGTAGGGCATATTTTTCCTAAGTGGTAATTTTCTGTTTCTAGGATATCTACGTGATTTCTCTCACCTCTCTACTTCAATTTATCTGTGCAGACTTTGCCTAAATTAACTTAACTGCCTGTGTTGGAGACAGGAGCAGGAAAAAAGGATTTTCATGAAAACTGTGGGAGGACATATGTTTTACAATTATTAGACTAGGTTTTTGTGATATTCTCCATTCAGAAATTCCCTCAGAGTTTATTCTTACTTCCAGAGTAGCCTGGGCATAAATATTCTGAAAAGCCCCGTAAAGACACTTATAGCTCTATATTCATGTCTGCAGGTGTGATTTGCATGCACATTTATACCACCTGAAAAGGTACCAATTGTTTCTCATGGACGATTCTGACATTCAGAAAAAAATATGAGGAGAGGTAGAAAATAACTACAATTTGGAGTACAGCGTAGTTGACAAATAGGTGATTTTTCAAATCCCCTCAAATTAGCTGAATGACAATTGAAAAGAAACAGAGAATTTTATGTCACTAAGAACTTTTAAGAGGATTTGACAGTTTCTGGCAGGAGGATTCCTCCTTTATCATATCAAATAATGTAACACTGCAAAAAGAAACATTTCATTGTAATTTTATTCCTGCATCTTTTGTTCCACTCAGGATTCAGGATGCTGACATACTTTGACTCTAAATGAAATTGTCTTACGTTCTCACAAACCAAACACATCTGTGTGTCTCATACAGTAGGAGGTTTAAAGCTACCAATATTTTAGTCTCCTCTTTTCTCAAATAAATGATGACATGTGTATGACATCAAATAAGAGCTAGAGATGCTCTCCTCCATGAAATCTAATAAGACATTATGTTAGAGTTCTTAAAAAATGGTATTCCTATGCTCTACTATGTTTTACTTACTGAGACTGAGGGGAGCCTAAAGTATCTTCCTCAGGAGGTCAAGGATTAGAGTTTGCAATTTGGACTGAAACTCAACATCAAGAACACAAAATCAACTAAGCTAGTGGAAAACAAACAAACAAACACCATAAAACTCCTCACCACTAGGCCCGTTGACAGCATTGTGATAGATGGAAAAGAGACTGAGATTATTAACAATTTGTGCTTCTTAGGTTCCACAATCAATACTCTTGGCACCAGCAGTCAGAAAGTCAAGACTAATTGAATTAGGGAAATCTGTTGTCAGGGACCTCTCCAGAGTACTGAAGAACAGGGATGTCAGTCTAAAGACTAAAGTGTGCCTGATACATATTATGGTCTTTGAAATTACTTGCTATGCATCAGAGAGCTGGACAATTACCAAAGATGAGAGAAGAATTGGTGCTTTTGAGTTGTGATGCTGGAAAAGAGTTTTTATCATACCACTGACGGCTATGAGAACTAACAGTCCTGTTTTAGGGAAGTTGTAATCAAGTTGCTCCTGGAAGGTAAGGACTTTGAGACTCCGTCTTATATACTTTGGGCATGTAGCCAGAAGGGAGAAGAATATGACGCTTAGAAGGGTTGAAGGACAATGCAGGAGAAGAAGACCCCAAATTAGATAGATTGACACAATTCCTGGGGTAACGAGGGTGTCTCAGGATACTGTACTTTGGCTTGCTATGAGTCCTAGTAAACTTGATGACACAAAGCAATACCACCACATGTTGGATTTTTTTCCCCTGATTTAGATGATTGGAGCATAAATGAAAACCCAAAGGTTTATAAAAGTCATCATCTGGCAAAATAATTTACTACAATGTTCATGATCAGAGCTCTAACAATATTACCAAGTAAAATCCACCTCTTGCTGTTGTTAAGTGTTATCTGGTTGACTATGACTCATGGTGATCCTATGAACAGAAAAGGAAGGGAGGAATGATATATATTGCATTGAAACAGATGAGGGAGAGAACTGTTTAAAAGGGTATTCGTATCATCACAGAAGTTCAGAGTGAAGGCTGCATAGTAGAGTGAACTTGGGGGAGGAATTTTATAATGATGAAAGAGTTTTTCTTTTTCTTTTCAAGAAGAGTGATCTGGAGGGGAGGAAGTGGGCAGGGAGAAAAGTGCAACAATGAATGATTGGAAAGCCTAAGGCTCTGTAAGAATTCATTAAAATTAATAAAAACCAAACCAAAACAAAAAACAAAAAAACCACTTACTCTATCCTGAGGCAATCTGATTGTCTCTGACACATCTAAATCCAGTCACACTATCAGGAGTACAAAGGTTTAAAACCTCTGGTCTAGATAATGATCTGTAGCAATGTTTTTTAGCTGAGAACTCTGTAGAAGCTCAATATCTGCAGTGAAAACCAGGTCGGGTGCTGCTTGTGGGACAGACCATTGACTACTCACTCATATGCAAGTTCAAGACTAAGTCGAGGAAAATAAATCAAGTCCACAGGAACCAAGATTTGATCTTAAGTCTGTCCCATTCGAATTTCAAAATCATCTCAGGAATAGGTTTGAGGCGTTGAGCACCAATGAGCATAGACCGAATAAGCTCTGGGAGAATATAAAGAAAATCGTCCATGAAGAATGCAAAAGATCATTACAAAGGCTGAAGAAGAAGAAGAAAATACAAAGATGGATGTCAGATGAGACTCTGAGTATTGCATTAGAGTGCCGAGAAGCCAAAGCTAAAGTAAGAAGTCAAGAAATTATAAAGCTGAACAGAAGACTTCAAAAGGCACCTCAGGATGGCAAAGCAAGATACTATAATGAAATGTGCAGAGAGCTGGAGTCAGAAAATCAAAAGGGCCGGACTCACTCAGCGTTTCTTAAGCTGAAGGAGCTGAAAAACAAATTCAAGCCACAGGTGGCAATACTGAAGGATAGTTGGGGTAGAATGTTGAATGTACCAGAAAGTATCAAAAGAAGATAGAAGGAGTACACAGAGTCACTGTATCGGAAGGAATTGGCTAACACAGAGGAATTTTATGAAATAACATATGAGCAAGAGCCTATGGTGATGAAGGAGGAAGTTCAAGTTCCTCTGAAAGAATTGGCAAAAAACAAGGCTCCAGAAGTTTACAGCATACTAATTGATTTATTTCAACAGACGCTGGCCTGGATGTGCTCACTAAGTTGTGCCAGGAAATCTGGAAGACAGCCAGCTGGCCAACTGACTGGAAGAGATCAGTATTTGTTCCCATTCCAAAGAAAGGTGATCCAACAGAGTGTGGAAATTATCAAACAATATCATTGATATCACATGCAAGCAAGATTCTGATGAAAATTATCCAAAAACATTTGGACCAATATGTCAACAGAGAACTGCCAGATGTGCAGGCTAAATTTAGAAGAGGTCGTGGTACTAGGGATATTATAGCTAATGTTAGATAGATCTTGGCAGGAAGCAGAGAATACCAGAAGAATGTCTATCTGTGTTTCATTGACTATGCAAAGGCTTTTGCATTGACTGTGTGGATCACAAAAGCTGTGGCAGACTCTGAGAAGAATGGGAATACCAGAACATTTGATTGTGCTAATGTGAAACCTATACTTGGACCAAGAGGCAGTCGTCAGAACAGAGCAGGAAGACACTGAATTGTTCAAAATCAAGAAAGGGGTCCATCAGGGATGTTTTTAGTCTCCATACCTTTTCAATCTGCATGCAGAATAGATCATCTGAGACACTGGGCTGTACGAGGAAGAATGTGGCATCAGGATTGGAGGAAGAATCATCAACAACCTATGTTATGCAGATGACACAACCCTGCTTGCTGAAACTGAGGAGGACCTGAAGCGCTTGCTGCAGAAGGTCAAGGATTGCAGTCTTCAATATGGATTGAAGCTCAACATCAAGAAAACAAAGATTCTCACCACTGGGCCATACTGGAAGCATCAGTATGGATGGTGAAGAGATTGAGATAGTTAACAGTTTTAGTTTACTTGGTTCCACAGTTAATGCTCTTGGTAACAGCAGCCTGAAATCAGGAGATGAATTGCACTGGGAAAGTTAGCTGTGAGGGACCTCTCTCAAGAGCAACAATGTCAGGCTGGAGACTAAGGTGTGCTTGATCCAGGCTACAGTCTTCGCAATTACTTGCTATGCGTCAGAGAGTTGGACGGTGAATAGGGATGATAGAAAGAGAATTTATGTCTTTGAGCTGTGGTGCTGGAGAAGAATATTGAATATACCATGGACTGCTAGAAGAACAAACAGGTTTGTCCCGGAGAGGATGAAGCCAGAATGCTCCTTGGAGTCAAGGATTCTGAAGCTTTGTGTGACATACTTTGGGCAGGTTGCAAGGAGGGACTGCTCCTTGGAGAGGGACATCATGTTTGGGAGAGTGGAGGGACGGTGCAGGAGAGGAAGACCCTCAATGGGATGAATCGATTCTGTGAGTGGAGTGGTGGGAATGAATGTGTCTGAGACGGTGAGGTTGGCACAGGTTAGAACAGCATTTAGGGCTCTTGTACATAGGGTCGCTATGAGTCGAAAGAGACTCAATGGCACATAACAACAGCAACAATAACATTTTGCTCTTTAGAATGAGCACTTGGGTCACCAGACCTGCTCATTAAAATCTTACAGAAATATTTTGGCAGATTAATGTATTTTTCAGAATCTACTGAGACATCCTACCCCCTAGAGAGGCAATGAGAAAAAAAATTTATCATCCAATAGTTGCCTGGAAAGTAGGCAAAAATGTCATGGTGGGGACTGACTAGAAATTAAAGAAAAATTTTTTAAAAAATTGAAATTAAATTACTTCAAAATTTGAATGTAAACTCTTCATATGACACAGTTAAAAATTAATAGTTAAGGAATATAGTTATTATCATGTGTCAAAGAATCAGGATTGATTCAGAGATTGAACACCTCCATAGGGTGGGTTTTCAGAGGTTATACATGAAGATGGAGAAGATAGTTCATCTTTCTCCATTGGAGTGTTTGGTGTATTTGAGCCACGTGCCTTTGAGTTGACAGTGCAAATTCTTACCACCAGAGATCCATAGTATAGATCGACTGTATCTGTGTAAATATATTCATATCTGGGCCTAGACCATATAATGAACTATTATTAATCAAAATGAAACTATTCAATTTAAAAATTGAACACACATGCCATAAAAAGATGATGATGTAAAAATGGATAATATTCTCATGATTATATGCTCAAGAACATTAGCCTTAAAAACATGAAAATTAAAATTACAATAATATCTTACAATAATGTGCAATTGTATATTCACTGGAATGGACAAGCTTATTGTTACACTACAACTGCTGGAGATGGTATAAGGTTCCATATTCATCTGTCAGTTACTCTTTCACACATTTACCAACTTAAGTAAAAATAAAAATCCACAAAAGTCTTATATGGTTATACACAGAAATAATTTATCCATAATATTCAAGACTGAAAAAAATACAAATGTTCCCAAAAGTATATAATTATATCATTATACACTGGAATATTCCTCTAGCATCCAGTACTGCTATATATAACAGCATGGATAAATCTCAAAAATATCTGTTGAATAAGTAGAGGCAGAAATAAAGGATTTTGTACTGTAAAATTATGTCTCTGTAAAGTCTAATGTTGTTGTTGTGTACCGTAGATTCAGAACCAACCCATAACTGACCCTCTGGTGGGTTTTCAGAGACATGGGAAGAGACTGCCCGCCTTTCTACAGAGCAGCACATATCTTGCAATTCAGCCTATTAAGCTCACTATTAAGTCTAAAGTTGTTGTTGTTGTTGTTATGTGCCATCAAGTCACCTGCGACTCATAGCCACTCTATGTACAACAGCCCTAAACTCTGCTCTATCTGGTGCCAATCTTATTGTCTCCAACAAACCTATCCCTGTTATCCCAGTGACTAGATCAATCCATCTCATTGAGTCTTCTTATCCTGCGCTGTTCCTCCACCCTCCTAAGCATGACATCCCTCTCCATGGACGGATCCTGCCTTGTAACATGTCCAAAGTATGTCAGACAAAAATTCAGAATCCTTGCGTCCAAGGAGCAGCTTGGCTTTGCCCTATCCAGGACAAACTTGTTTGTTTTCCTAGCAGTTCATTGCATATTCAATGCTCTTCTCCATCACCACAGCTCAAAAGCATCAACTCTCCTATCATCCCTAGTCATTCTCCAGCTCTCTGATGCATAACAGCTAATTGCAAAGACCATGGCTGTATCAGGCATATCTTAACCTCCATACTGACATTGTTTCTCTTCAGTACTATGGAGCAGTCTCTGACAGCAGAATTTCCCAATGCAATTCATCTTTTCATTTTCTGGCTGCTGGTACCAAGAGTGTTGATTGTAGAGCCAAGCAAACTTGAAGCTGTCAACAATCTGAATCTCTTCATCATCTATCATGATGCAGCCAATTGGCCCAGTGATGAGAATTTTTGTTTTCTTGATGTTGAGCTTCAATACATATTGAAGGCTGCAGTTCTTGACTTTCTACAACAAGTGCTTCAGGTTCTCCTCAGTTTCAGCAAGCAGGGTTGTATCATCTGCATACTATAGATTGTTGATGAGTCTATCTCCATTCTTGATGCCACACTTCTTTTCACAGAGCCCAGATCTCGAGGATAATCTGTTCTGTATATAAATTGAAAAGATATGGAGATAGGACATATCCTTGATACATACCCTTCCCAATTTTAAAACATGCAGTGTTTTTTTTCTCTGTTCTGATGACTGCCGTCGGATCCAAGTTTAGCTTTCACATAAGCATGACCAAGTGTTCCGGGATTCTCATTCTTCTCAGATTCTGTCACAGTTTGTTGTGATTCACACAGTCAAATAGCTTTGCATAGTCAATGAAACACAGATAGACATTCCACTGGTCTCTCTGCTTTCAGCCAAGATCGATCAGACATAGCTATAATATGCCTAGGGCCACAGCCTCCTCTAAACCCAGCCTGCACCTCAGGCAGTTCTCTGTGGATGCGCTGTTCTAGTTGTTTTTGGATAATCTTCAGCAGAATCTTGCTTGCATGTGATATCATTGAGACTCTTCGATAATATTCACACTCTGTCAGATCACCTTTCTTTCGAATGGGAAGAAATACAGATCTCTTCCAGTCAGTTGGCAGATTTTTTGGCACAACTTGGTGAGCACACCCAGAGCAGTGTCTGTTTGTTGAAATACGTCAATCTGTATGCCATCAAATCCTGGGTCCTTGTTTTATGCCAATTCTTTCAGAGTAGCTTGGACTTCTTTCTTCATCACCACAGGTTTTGTTCATACATTGTTCCATGAAATTCTTCTATGTCCACCAATTTGTTTTGGTACAATGACTCTGTGTACTCTTTTCACTCTTAAGACTTCTGAATCTTTTAATATTCTGCCCAAAGCATTCTTAAATATTGCAACTTGAGGTTTGAATTTTTTCTTAAATTCATTCAGCTTAAGAAATGCTGAGTGAGTTAGGCCCCTTCGATTTTCTTACTCCAGCTCTTGCACATTTCATTGTAATGCTTTGTCTTCCCGTGCTGCTGTCTGGACTCTTCTGTTTAACTCCTTAATATCTTTATTTTTTCACCCTTTGCTTTGGCTTCTCAGCTCTCCAGTGCAATATTTAGAGTTTCTTATGACATCCATCTTGGTCTTTTCTTCCTCCTCTGTCTTTTTAATGACCTTCTGCGTTCTTCCTGAATGGTATTCTTGATATCCTCCCACAGCTCATCCAGTCTTCGTTCATTAATGCCCAAGGCCTCAACTTGTTCCTAAGATAGTTTTGAAATTCAGGTGGGACAGACTCAAGGTCAAATTTTGGTACCTCTGGACTTGATTTCATTTTCCTCAGCTTCAGCTTGAACTTGCATATGAATAGTTGGTTATCTATTTCACAGTCAGCACCTGGCCTAGTTTTCACAACTGGTATTGAGCTTCTCCAGCAATTCTTTCCCTAGATGTAATCGATCTTACTCCTATGCATACCATCAAGTAAAATCCATGTGTATTGCCTGTGTTTACGTTTCTTATAAAATGTATTTGCAATGAATAAGTGGCTGATTATGCAAAATTCTATCATCCTATCTCTGGCTTCATTTCTGTCACCAACTCCATGTTTTTCAACTGCTGATCCTTCTTCTCTATTCCCAATTTTTGCATTCCATTCACCCATTATTATTAATCCATCTTGATTGCATGTTCGATGAATATCTGATTACAACAGTTGGTAGAAATCTTCTATTTCCTCCTTTTGAGCTGTGGTTGTTGGTATTCTCTAGACTTCCTTGTATATGTATGGATATTAACCTGTCCCTCACGACATTGTATTCCAAGATGGATCTAGAAATGACTTGTGAAATAATGTGTGGAGATAGAAACCACAATAGTTGTTCCCAGTGAAAAGCAGAGAGTGACTTGACTCTTGAGTGGTTGTAGAAATATTCCTTATCTTGATTTGGATGGTAAATACATTTGTCAAAATGTATCAATTATACACTTAAAGTCTATACATTACATTGCACATAACCTTAACCTCAAAAATAAGTTATCTAAAATTTTTTCTCTTGTCTTCCTATAAATTGAGGATGGCACAATAGAGGACAACGTTCAGAACTGTTGTTCTTAATGAGTTATGGTCAAATTGAGGACACCTAACAACAGTTTTGGATTGGAAAACACCAGGTTTGCAGATATTAAACAGGGCCCTTTCCTGAGGGACTTCTGAAAGATTTTTAAAAGATGAATATGGGTTGTAAGTATCTGTGAAGAAATATTTTCCTTATTGTTGTCAAGATTTATTTGTCTCTGGAGTTATTTCTTCTCCTTCTAGAGGATCATGAAGCCCTAAAGTTCTGCAGAAAATGCTTGTAGAAGTGCTGCTCTAATGGAATCTTCCATCAGAGGTGATAGTTGCTGGGAGGGAAAATGCAAAGTGACCACACTGTCCGATAAGATCCAGTTTGGAAATCAATTCACTTTAGTGGTGAGAAATTTTAGCCATCAAATTTTTGTAGCTCATACATTTTTTATATCTATAACATATGGTAGTAAATAATGTAAGCATTTCCCCCCCCCCTTTTACTAAAGACTCTTGGCCTGTATGTACAAGCAGCACCAGAGAATGATTGAATTTTATATTTTAATTTATGAGAAATCAACCAATTGAAATATTTTCCACAAGTTATGTTACTTATACACAAAATCATAATGAATTTGATATTTTTCAAGCCCAACTCAGTGCCAGCTTTGTTAATACTTCATAGTACCTGTTTTGAACCTAAACAAACTGAAACCATATTTTCTTTTTCAGAACCCTTTAATTAATGTTCCTCATTGCATTCTTACTTTTTTATTTTTAACCAGTAATATATTTTATTGATACCAGCTTTAAAAATCCATTGTCATCTAATCAGTTCCAACCCAGAATAATCTGGTAGGATCACACAGATGTTTCTTGGTTTGTAATTATAGTATAAATCCATGGTTACATGGCCATCTTCCCTCTGCCCCATCTCTCCTCTCCTCTCCTCTC
>NW_006399845.1:2089108-2098110 GCF_000299155.1 Elephantulus edwardii | reverse complement strand
CTCCTCCCCTCTCCTTCCCTCTTGTCCCCTCCCCTCCCATCTCTCCTCTCCTCTGTCTCTCATTTATGGCATTGTTTATGAAATTTTAATATTTTGTTTTAGGATTTAAAACTCATTGTCTCCAAGTTGATTTGACTCATAGCAATCCTACGGGATGGAGAAGTGTTTTATAGCATTTCTAAAGCTATAATATTGACTTAAGAAGAGTGCCACACTTTTGCCCTGCAGTGAGTGATGGGTTCCAAACGCTGACTTTAGGGTCCGTGGCTGAGCACTTAACCACTGTTCTATCAGTACTTCTTAGAGGAGATGATAGCTAAATAATTTATATATTGCACACATATCTCAGAGAAAATTCTCAATGCTTGTTGGACTAATAAATGAAGACTAGGTATACCCATTTTAATAGAGAAGCTTCAATCTGTAGGATCAAAAATGTTTTGTTTCAATGGATTGTTTAATATATACACAGAATAACCCTGATTCTTCTGGGAACAACCCAAGCAAAATCGAATGACTGATTTGTTTATCTAACTAAATTTAGCAAACCACTTCATGCTGAATTAAAAGCTCTCTACAAATGTCAAAGATCAATGGCATAGCTTGATAATTCACAGATTCCCCCCAAATGGTTTTACATGAATGAAAAGCAATAATCAAGAAATCAGTAGAAATTTGCATAGCACCCACGTTATAAATAACACTGACTTAGTAAAGTAGATAGCCAAATAATCTTATTAAATGGTTCAATGTGCCATATTATCACTTCTGAACAAATTAAACTAAAATGTTTAAATATGCCAAGTCCCCCCCTCAAATATCTGTGAAATTTTACTCAAGGTTTTTATTTCTTCAGTGGGAACATTAATGCATGATTACAATGGACTAATGAAATTCTACACAAACAGTAGAGAGAATAAAAATGGAGCAAAAAGTTTATATTCAACCAAAATTACAGAATATCAAAGGGATGACATCTATTCAGTAGATGTGAAAAAAACAACACATTTCAAACCCATTCATTACCATCCAGTCATCAAAGACTCATAACTGAGCTTTCACTGGTTTTCCAAGACTGTAAAATCACATGACAGAATATTGCCCATCTTTCTCCTGAAGTGGTGGATTTGAACCCCTATAGATGTGTGGCCTTTGAGTCAGAAGTGCAACATTCAGGGGAATAAACCACCAGAACTCCTTAGATGTACAAATTCAGGTGGAAAAAAGTTAGGTGATCGTGCCACACCATATCATTAGCTGAGGAAAACACATCAAGAACTCGTTATCCACTGATGCTGGTTTAGAAACATTTATGCTATTATTATATTAACACTAGCTTGGGTTCTTTTGAAAGCATTTACATTTGTCAGTAATTAACCAAATGTCTATGTGCTTTAAAAAATTGATCACGTTTTAGTTGTAATTGCACTGTTTTTTCACATGTAGCTCCTAATTATCTGGGCACTAATATGAAGGCAATTAACCTAAAATTACAAATTTGAAGCTGGTAAAATACACTTTCAAAATATTTAAGAAGGATTACCAGTAACACACAGGTAAGAAAAAATTGTTCACACACTCACTTGCTCATTGCCCTGGCTTCAGAACCAACAAATAGCTTTCTCACCAATGGATTTCCAGAGGCTGTAAATTACGTGGGAAAGGACTGTCTATCTGCCTCATATAGGTGTATTCAAACCACTTGCCTTTGGACTGGATTGCAGCTCCTTATCAACTAGGCTATCAGAGCTCCAAAATGTACACAACATATAAAAGTCAGAAAGAAAAGCTCAAGAAATAAAATATGAAACGTTTTGGAGAGAAACATTGCAATAAAAAGGATTCCTTGGTACTCATTACTTTCCAAGTGACAGGTTGCATGCCTGAGAACTAAGGATAAAAGGAGGCCTTCCACATTGTACCTTTCCCACCTTGAATTTTGTACCCCAAAACCTATTGTCCTCAAGACTAATTCATGATGGCTTTAAGCGAGTCAGAATAGAATTGGGCTTTATTATAATAGGGTTTTCAAAGTCTCATTTTTCGGAAGTAGGTACTTTAAGCCTCCTTTGGGTGGATCTGTGCCATCATCTTTTTGACTTGCTGGTAAATAGGTTGACTGCATCGCCTAGTGACTTAATCCTGATGTTGTTGCTACTGTTCTTGACAGATTTTGATGGTGGTCATGACTCAGTTATCTGAAGTGTAAAAGAAAAAAGTGTTACATTGCCCAGCCCTGTGCCAACTTCATGAGTATTTTAATGTTAAAGTTTACGATTGTGTCTATTTTGTCACCTTGTTAGATATTTTGAGTCAAGTATGACTTATTGCAACCCTATGAACAACAGATCTGAATTCTGTCCTATTCTGCACCATCCTCATCATCTCTGACGTACTTGAACCCATTTCTGCAGTAACTGTGACAACCCATCTCATACACATCATCCTCACTTTCACCAACCCCCATCTTTCCAAACATGATGTTCTTTACAAGGGCAGCCTTTCCTAACAGCATCCCCAAATTATGTGAGCTGAAGCTTCATCATCTTTACCTCTAAGGAGCACTCTAGTTGTACTTTCTCCAAGAAAAATCTGTTTGTTTGGATTTTGCTGTTGTTGTCCATGGGGTATTCAGTCCTCCATTCCAACACCACAACCCAAAAGCATCAGTGCTTCTTTATTCAATTCCAGCTCTCAGATGCATCACAGGTGATTGAAAAGACTACAGCTTGAATCAGGTGCAACTTGGCCTTTATTGACATCATTGTTCTTCAGGACTTTGGAGAGGGCCTTTTGAGCAGACTTGTCCAATTCATCTCCTGATCTCTTGACTGCAAAAATGTTGATTGTGGATTCAACATTGACAATTTCAATCTCTTCTCCATAGATCATTATATCACCTATTAGTCTGGTATAGAGGAGTCTTCTCTTCTTGATACTGAGACATAATCCATAATGAAGACTTTGATCTACAGCCAGTATGTTATGTCCTTCTCACCTTGAGCAAATGAGGTTGTGTCATTCACATAATACAGATTGTTAATAAGTCTTCCTCCAATCCTGATGCCAAATTCTTCTTCAAAACATCCAGCTTCTCAAATTATTTTCTCAACATACAAATTGAATATGTATGGAGAAATGATACAGCCTTGGTACACATCTTTCTTGATTTTAAATGATGAAATGTTCTCTTGCTCTTTTTAGAAAACAGATTTTTGGCCTAGGAACTGATTTTGCATGAGTAAAATGAAGTGTTCGGGGATTCCCCTTCTTTCAATGTTAACTATAGTTAGTTGTGATTCACATAGGCAAATAACTTTCCATTGTCAATAGAATACAAATAGACATTTTTCTGATACTCTCAGCTTTCAGACAAGATTTATCTGGCACCAGCAGCACTATTCCTGGTGCCATGGCCTCTTCTAAATCTAGTTTATACTTCTGGCAGATTTCTTTCAATGTAGCCATTTCTGGATTATGAAATATTTCTTTTAATATTTTGAATATTTTCAGCATTTTTTTGCTTGTTTGTGTTAGTAATGATATTATATGTTATTTTCTATATTCTATTGGATCACCTTTCTTGATAGTGGGGAAAAAATAAAGATACTTTCCAGTCAATTGGCCAACCATCTTCCAAAATTCCTGGCACAAACTGGTTAACACATTGAGGTCTACATCTGTTATTTGAAATATGACAATTAGTAAGTAGTCTATTTATGCCTGAAGACTTATTTTTTTGCCAGTATTTTCAATGCAGTTTGTACTTCTTCCTTCACTGCTATAGGCTATTTATCATTTGACTTTCTGGAAATATTTCCATGCTGACCAATTCTTTTGGGCATGGTGACCATTTGGATGTATGTGCTTTCTCCATTTTATTTTGATACTTCCTGGATAATTCAAGATTTTGTTCATAACATCTCCCAGTATTGCAATTTGAGCCATGAATTTGTTTTTTAGTTCTTTCAATTGGAGAAACACCAAGGTCTTTGAAGATTCTATGATAATACTTTGCTTTGCCTTCTCAACTGCCTTTTAAAATAATCTATTCATCTCTATTATTTTGGCATCCCATACTTTGTTATAGCTTCTCAACACTCTAGTGCAACACTCAGAGTCTCTTCTGACATCCCTTTTGTTTCATCATCTTTTGTTTCTTCTCTGTCTCTAATTATCTTTTGCTAGTTTCATGGATGATAACTTTGATGTCTGTTTTTTTTACAAGTTTCTATTGATACTAATGACCAGACGTGCATGCTGGATTTAGAAGGGTCTGTGGCACTAGAGATATTATAGCCAATGTTAGATGAATCTTAGCTGAAAGCAGAGAATATCAGAGAAATATCTATTTGTGTTTCATTGACTATGTAAAGGCATTTGCCTGTGTAGATCACAACAAATAGTGGCTCACTTTGAGAAGAATGGGAACACTTGATTGTGCTAATGTGAAACCTATGCTTGGACCTGGAGGCAGTTGTCAGAATAGAGCAAGGAAACATTGTATGATTCAAAATCAGGAAAGGTGTACACAGGGGATGCATCTGTACGCGGAACAGATAATTCTGGAGACAGGGCTCCATAAGGAAAAATGTACCTTTAGGTTTGGAGGAAGACTCATCAACAGCCTGCATTATGCACATGACACAACTTTGTTTGTCAAAACTGAGTAAGACCTGAGGCATTTTCTGCAGAAGATCAAAGACTATAGCCCTCAATATAGATTAAAGCTCAACATCAAGAAAACAAAGATTCTTACCACTGGGCCTATTGGCAGCAAGATGATACACAGTGAAGATATTGAGATTGTTAACAGTTTCAGTTTGCTTGGCTCCATAATCAACACTCATAGTACCAGCAGCCAGGAAATTAAAAGATGAATTGCATTAAGAAAATCTGCTGCTAGGGACCTCTTCAGAGTACTAAAGAGCAATGATGTCAGTCTAGAGACTAAGTAAGATTCACCTGATCCAGGCCATAGTCTTTGCAATTACTTGCTCTGCATCAGGGAGCTGGACAATTGACTAAGGATGATAGAAGAAGTGATGTGTTTGAGTTGTATTTCTGGAGAAGCGTAATGAATATAACATGGACTGCTAAAAACCCAAACAGATCTGTCCTAGACAGGATGAAGCCAGGATACTCCCTGGAGGCGAGGATTTTGAGGTTCCATCTGGCATACTTTGGACAGGTTGCCAAAGGGACCAGTCTTTGGAAAAGGACATTGTGCTTGGAAGGGTGGAAGTATAGCACAAGAGAGAAAAACCCTTGATGAGGTTGATTGATGTAGAGACTGAGGTAATGAAGATAAGTGTGTCAGAGACAATGAGGTTGATGTAAGATATACCAGGGTTGATAGATGTTGTACACAGGGTTGCTATGAGACAGAGTTGACTCAATGGCCCATAAAAGCACCACCAACTACAAAATGTATCTAGAATGGGTGATGAGACAACTCATAATATGATAGTTGTTTTTGTTGTTGTTATGTGCCATCAAGTCACCTGAAACTCATAGCAACCCTATGTACAACAACCCTAAACCCTGCTCTATCCTGTGTCGATCTTATTGTCCTTGATACACCTACTGCCATTACCCCAGTCACAGAATCAATTAATCTCATCGAGGGTCTTCCTCTCTTGTGCTAACCCTCCACCCTCTCAAGCATAATGTCCCTCTCCAAAAACATCCCTCCTTGCAACATGTGCAAAGTATGTCAAATGAAGCTTCAGAATCCTTGCCTCCAAGCAGCAGCCTAGCTTCATTCACCCTCTCTTGGACGAATCTGTTTGTACTCCTAGCAGTCCATGGTTTATTCAATACTCTTCTCCAGCACCACAGCTCAAAGGCATCAATTCTTCCATCATCCCAAGTCACTATCCAGCTTTCTGATGCATAGCAAGTAATTGCAAAGACTGTGAACTAGATCAGGGGCACCTTAATCTCCAGACAGACATTGTTGCTCTTCAGTACTTTGGAACGGTCTCTGACAGCAGACTTTCCCAATGCAAGTCATCTTTTAATTTCCTGACTGCTGGTGCCAAGAGTGTTGATTGTGGAGCTAAACAAACTAAAGCTATTTACAATCTCAATTTCTTCACCATCTATCATGATTTCACCAGTCAGCCCTGTGGTGGGATCTTTGTTTCTTGTTTATTTGTTTCAGCCATACTGAAGGTTGTAGTCCTTGATCTTCTGCAGCAAATGTTCCAGGTCCTTTTCAGTTTCAGCAAGCAAAGTTGTGTCACGTGCATAATGCAGAGTGTTGATGAGTCTTCCACCAACCCTGATGCCACATTTCTCTCATAGAGCCCAGTCTCCTGGATATTCTGTTCTGCATATAGATTGAAAAGATATGGAAATAGGACAAATCCCTGTCATACACCTTTCCCAATTTTGAACCATGCAGTATTTCCTTGCTCTGTTCTAATGACTGCCTCCTGGACCAAGTTTAAGTTTTGCATAAGCCCAGTCAGGTGTTCTGGGATTCCCATTCTTCTCAGAGTTAGCCATAGTTTGTTGTGATCCCCACAGCCAAATGTCTTTGCATAGTCAATGAAATACAGATAGACATTTCTCTCAAACTCTCAGCTTTCAGCCAAGATCCATCTGACATTAGCTATAATATGCCTAGTACCACAGCCCCTTCTAAACCTGTCCTGCACTTCTGGCAATTCTCTGTTGATGTGCTGTCACAGTGGTTTTTGGATAATTTTGTATATATGAGAGAGAAGCATTAAACGTCTTTACAGCATTTCTGAAAGCTCAACTGCCAATACCAGTTCATGTCTGCGTTACCCTGCTCCTTGCAGATATTTTACTTAAGGGATAAAGTAATGCATTAAAATGTAAATTCTGCTATTCTGGTTGCTTTGTATTTAGGGAACATCTTTCTTCCAAGAAGCTCAAACAAGCAGTAACAACTCTATTTAACATAAAACACAGTATACATTTCACATAGTGCAAATGAATTGAAATTAAAACCTATGGGAGTTGTTGTAACACTCTTTCTTGGCGGCAGGGCATACAAACTTGGAAAAAACTGAAGATTAATTTGTAATGAATGCTGGCTTGCTCACTTAGGATCGGACTTAAATTCTTAGTAGAGCAGGGAAAAGGCAGATGTAGTGTAGGAAAGACAGAGACTTAGATTTAACAAAGTGACAGATTTAAGTGCCTTAAAATATTCTCACAAATAATACTAATAATTGAGTATGAGGAGGAGTTATTAAGTTTATTAAAAATATTTACATGACTACTTATTGCATATCTACTATGTGCTAAGATTTCTTTAGGTGACATATTGGTTAAGTGTTTGACTCAAACTCAAACTCACAACCATCCAATAAATTTCGAGTCATAGGAAACGTCCATCAGTTTTCTGAAGAACTGCTTAACAACAGTAGACTGACCATCTTTCTCTCCAAGAACTGATGGTGCATTCGAACCACTGGAGATGCACAGTCTATGAATTAGGAAAACAACATGCTACAGATTATGCTATAAGAGTGCCCTAGGTGGCACAAATGCTTACTTAAGTACATGAAAAGTTGGCAGTTAGACCTCACACAGATATGCAAAGAAAGTCCCGGGAACTTTTTTTTAAAAAAGCCCACAGCCTTGAAAACCGTCTGGTGAACAACTCTATTCTATACACGTAGTGTTACCATGAGTCATAGACCAATTGGCAGCAGTTAGTTTGGTTATGGTACTATGGGCTACGTTCTGTGCATAATGGCAAAATACATATACACATACATGTGTGTTACTATAAAAAGTAACATACGTATGCTCTCAAAGTTCGGTTAGAGTGGTGGACAAGTAAAAAAATATCTCCAATGCTCCGTTAAGAGCTCTGATTGAGAAAAGCAGAGTAGGAACATTAAAAAAGGTTAACTAATTCCATTTTACAAGCTCAGAAAAAGCCCTTGAAGGAAGTGCTTTCTCAGAAGAGGCACACAGGATGAGGAAGAGTTAGCCAGATTAAGAGCCGGGAGAAATATTCCAGATCCAATTAACAGAAAGTACCAAGAGCTATTCATAGAGGAAATAAGGGTGATGAAGATATTTAAATAAATACTAAAACTGAGTTGTAGAGTATACAAGATGATGTGGAAGCTGATCTATGATTGGTCCCTAAGTAATAGATTTTATGAGGACATCCAAAAACAGATACCCTATCAATTAAAAAAGAATAAATATGTATATTTTTAAATCCTTCATATTCTATGTTGTGGTTGTTATGGGCCTTAAGTCAGAACTAAACTTATCGCTGACTTCCAATCAGGTTTGCAGACACTGAAAATTGCAAGACAGGAGATTGGCTGTCTTTCTCCCATGTCATGTCCTGTATCCAATCAAATAGCAATGTCCTGCAAGAATGTTAGCTACAGGGGTCTGCTTGCTCTCAGTTCAATTTAAGGCTATTTGTACCTCAAGTCAGGCTTATATTCACACAAAATTATTCTCAGAAATAGCTTAAAGAAAATCTCTAACTTACAAAAAAAAAAAAAAAGAAAGAAAAATTCTGGGTCCTAGGACAATATGTCAGTCTACTTATGTCTCTTTATGTAATGAAATTTTGCAAGAGGTGCCAAACAGCCTTAAGACATTTTCCTGAGGTCACATAGCAGTAGAGATAATAATGATCTGAACCAAGGAAATTCTGAAACACAAAATTTCTCTTGCTTTCTTTCATATTCTTCTCTCAAGAAAAGGAGTAGAAAACCCTAAGTCTCTGTAAAGTATGATTAAAATTAATTTTTTTAAAGGGAAAAGAACAAAAAAAATAAGAAAAGGAGTAGAATGTTCTCTCAAGCATAACAGTCTCTCTGAAAAGAACAGCTTGTCAACCTTGTTCCCATCCTTCTATAGCTGATAGATCTGCATTGACTAGTGACACGGTTTGATTATATGTTAACTCCAAATACTTTGTCTCTATATCAAATCTTACAACACCGTGAGTGACAGGATTATATCCATACGCTTACAAGGAAGCCCAG
>NW_006399845.1:2031043-2086793 GCF_000299155.1 Elephantulus edwardii | reverse complement strand
TGCTTGGTAGGGTTGAGGGACAACGCAGGAGGGGAACACCCTCTATGAGATGGATTGATTCGGTGACTGGGGTAATCGGGATGGGTGTGTCAGAGGTGGTGCGGTTGGCGTAGGATAGAGCAGGGTTTAGGGCTGTTAGGGTCGCTATGAGTCGGAAACGACTCGACGGCACATAACAACAACAACAACAACAATATCAAATCTTTACTTACTTGAAATCTTTAATCTCTCTGTATCCCTCTTAAAATTTACTTCTTTAACTGGCAAAGCATCAAACTTCCTCACACACAAAACAAAATAAGCACCACCAAAACCCAAAACAACTTCAATTATTTTGTTACTGCAAACATGCCAGGTAACAATGGCATTGTGAGTTTTGTATAACCTATCACAATCCATTCTGGCATTGTCTTAATGAGTGTGTTATAAAGATTAACATCATTAACATCATTAATTCAGTCATAAAATGATAGAATAAGCATGTTCACCAAGACTGACCCCATGAACTGTTTGTTGTTGTTGTGTGCCGTAAAGTTGACTAGGATTCATAGTGACCCTATAAACAACAGATCAATGGGAACCTTACCCTATCCTGCATAATTGTCCTGATTATGCACTATCTGGAAATATTTTGACATCAAAAATATACTTCCTTTGGTTTTTTTTCAGGAGTGTTAGAAGGTTTTATATCAATGCTACCAAAACAAATGTTAGTAAACAATCCATCCAGGGAGAAACAAGCCTGATTGTGACTTAATAAGCCAGCATGGAGAGATTACAATACATGACACACAATTCTAAACATTGCGTTTTTTGGTTAACTGTTGTCCACTGCAACTCATAGTGACTCTATGAAGAATAGACTGCAACTGTGTCCTATCATGTGCCATCTTCATGATCTTGGCTATGCTCAAATCCACTGTTGTGGTGACTGTGCCCATTCATTTAATTGAGTGTCTTCCTCCTTTTTCCTGGTCCTCACTTCACCCAGCATGGTTTCTTTTCCAGAGACTGGAACTTCATACCAACATGTATAAAGTATGTTAAGACAAAGTTTCACCAAGGAGCACTCTGGGTGCACTTCTAAGAAAAAGCTTCTTTTCTTCTGATAGCATATTCAATACTCT
Source organism: Elephantulus edwardii (assembly GCF_000299155.1). Taxonomy (NCBI): domain Eukaryota; kingdom Metazoa; phylum Chordata; class Mammalia; order Macroscelidea; family Macroscelididae; genus Elephantulus; species Elephantulus edwardii. Next base: position 2,085,666 of record NW_006399845.1, on the reverse strand, counting down.
TAGCCATCACATCAATCCACATGCCTTATTTTTTCATGTGTTAAAATACCCACAAGTTTGAATAAAAGTGTCTCAATTACTTAAGGAAGTTTTGAGTAATGCAAAAAGTTAGCACATTCAGCTACCAACCAAAAGGCTGGAGGTTCAAGTTTACCCAAAGTACCTCAGAAGAAAGGTCTGATATGTATTAAAAAAAATTCTGCTGTGGAAAATGCGAATGGAGCCTTGTTCTACCCTGCAGAGAATAAATAAAGTCACTGTGAATCAGTGTCAGCTAGGCCACAACTGATTTAAATACTTAAAACCACCTAAGGACAGACCACAGAAGTATAAAGAAATCAGTGTCAGCAATTATGGTGCTTGGACTCCAGTCCCAGTACAGTCAAGCACTCATCTTAAAATCTGAGGCTCATTGCCTTCACCAACAAGTCACAAAATTTTCTTCTGGTGAGGACGGTTCATGAATATGTCATCATTTTTGCCACAGTTCTACAGAAGAATGGCCTCCATCATCACCTTCAGGGTTGTTAATCACTCCCTTTGCCTCACTTGCAATAGTAGTTGTGGCTTTTAGTGCCCACTAAAAAAAAAAAAAAGAAAGAAAAGCAAAACCAAAACCAGAACCTACTCTGACAAAGAGAAGATTACCTATATTAACCATGTGATCAACATAGGCAGATTGAAAGAGAAATGTTACAAAGAGTCATATATTAGATTAAAAACACTGCATTCCAATTTCTCCTGCCATCTTGGTAGCAATCAAAATCACCTAAAAAGTCACTAAGACATTGTCAGATGAGATAGAGCCAGAAAATGCAGTTCCATTGTTCAATATAGCTGCTTGTTCTTTACCATCTTATGGGAGGCTTGGCAAGATTTTGATGTTTTATTAGCTGCACCAAAGCTAACTAGAGTTTTGTTGTTATGTGCCCTTGAGTCACCTGCAACACATAGTGACCCTATGTACAACAGCTCTGAACACTGCCTACCCTATCCTGTGCCAATCTCATCATCTCTGACAGACCCAGTCCCATTTTTCCAGTCAGAGTCAATCCATCTCACTCGAGGTCTTCCTCTCTTGTACCATCCCTCCACCCTTCCAAGCATGATGTCCTTCTCCAAGGACTAGTCTCTCCTGTGCACATGTCCAAAGTATGTGAGTCAGAATTTCAAAATTCTTGCCTCCAGGGAGCAGTTTGGATTCACTCTCTCCAGAACTGATTTGTTTGTTCTTCTGGGAGGTCATGGTATGTTCAACACTTTTCTCCAGCACCACAACTCAATGGCATCAATTCATCGCTACCATCCTTACTCATTGTCCCGCTCTCTGATGTATAGTAAGTAAATGTGAAGACCATCTGTGTCAGGAGTGCCTTAGTCTCCAGACTGACATTGTTACTCTGGAGAGGACCCTAACAGTAGACTTTCCCAATGCAATTTGTCTTAATTTCCTGACTGCTGGTGCCAAGAGCATTGATTGTGGAACCAAGTAAACTGAAGTTGTTAACAATCTCAGTCTCTCTGAAGCTTCATCTATCATCAAGCTCTCAATTTGCCTAGTGGTTAGAATCTTTCTTTCATCGATGTTGAGCTTCAATGCATATTGAAGACTAAAGTCCTTAATATTCTGCAGCATATGCCTCACATCCTCCTCAGTTTCAGCAAGCAAGGTTGCGTCATCTGCACAACACAGATAATGTTGATGAGTCTTCCTGAAATCCTGATGCCACATTCCTCATAAAATCCAGCCTCCTGAATGATCTGTTCTGCGTATAGATTGTAAAGGTATGGAGATAGGATGCATCCTTGATACACACCTTTGAAGTCAGCAACTAAAGCCTATGGACCAAACACATTGCGTAGTCTATAAGCTAGGTATAGTTTTTACATATATTAATATTGGTAGGAAAAATAAACAATAATATGTGACAGCAATAACCACAAGGTCTAAAATAATTACCTTCCTTTACAATAAAAGCTTGATGACTTTGAATTAGACTAAATATAACACTTCTAATATTTAAATTATTTGAGAAGCTGTACTCTCTGAAGAGGAATGTAGCATTAGGATTTGAGGGGTATTCATCAATAGCATCCATTACGCAGATGACACAATCTTGATGGTGAAAGTGAAGAAAACTTGAAGCACTTGTTGCAGAATATCAAGGAATGCAGCTTTCGGTATGGATTGCATCTTAGTGTAAAGAAAGGAAAGATTCTTACCACTGCACTGAAACTGTCAACAACTTCATCTGACTTGAAGCCACAATTAGCACCCTTGGTACCAGTAGTCAGGAAATAAGAAACTTATTGCACTGGAAAAGTTTGCATTTAGGGACTTCTCCAAATTATTGAGGAGTAGTGATGTCAGTTTGAGGACTAGGGTGTGTCTGATTCAGACCATGGGCTTTCTGATGACCTACTATGCATCTGAGAGCTGGACATTGAATAAGGATTACAAAAGAAGAATTGATGCCTTTGTGCTATGGTGTTGGAGAAGACTACTGAACATACCACAGACTGCCAAAAGAACAAAGAAATATGTCTTGGAAAAGGTGCAGCCAGAGTGTTCTTTGGAGGCAAGGATGTCCATACTTTAGACATGTTGCTATGAGGGGCTATTCCTTAGAGAGGCACATGACATGAGTATTGATGAAGGAAAGGAAGACCCTCAACCTGTAGATTGACACGATGACTGCTAAAATGTGCTCTAGTGTGTCAGAAAGGGTGGCAATGTCACAGGATAGGACAGGGTTCAGAACTATGTCACCTAACAACAACTGAAAATATTTAAGTGAGAGCTCTGGATGGCCTAGTGTCAAGAAGTTGAGCTGCAATCCTGAAGGCAAGAAGTTTGAAACCACCGGCTGCTGTGCAGGAGAAGGATGGACAATCTCTGGAGCCATTAACTGCCTCTGGAAACCTGCTGAAGGATCATCTAGGGGTTGGTTCCAACCCCATGGTACACAACAGCAACAATTTTGAAATAGTTTGTAATAGATATAAAGCTAAAGACCTCTTTTACATTTGACTCTAATTTACAAGCACAAGGTTAAAACAAGATAAAGCTTATTGAGTTTCTTTTGAAACAAAAGGAAAATGTTTCACTTGAAACAATAGAAACAAAAGTAGAAATACACAGAGTAAAATGCACCTGGAAAACCAGATCAAGTAATCAATGACACAGGTTGGAATTGAGATGAGGTGCCTGTATGAAGAAGGGCAAAAGTAATTTAGAAAAGTTTCCTAGTGAGAGAGAATATGAGATGATGTACAAGTGATTTGACTAGAGCTCAGAATGCAAGGTAAAGAATACTGAAAGATGAAGTAAGTAAATAAAAGTTAGATATGAAATGTTTTATATAGAGAACAATATCTGGATGTTACTCTCAGGAGGTTGTAGAGCAGAGAGAATGGCAATTCACTGCTTCCCTTTAATACTAATTCCTCATCCCAAAACAACCCCAGACAAATGAGTCAGGCTCTATCATTGATGGGAGATTATAATGGAGGTTGTTTAGTGGAGACCAGGGGATGTTACTGGATCTCAACTCCACAAGCCCAATTGGGACAGACATTTAAAGAGCCATAAAGCTTCTACTTTCCCCACTCACATCATCCTAAAGCCCCCAGATGAATACAGACATTTCAGGTGGAATTAGATATATCAGCAAAAGTACTTGAAAAACAAAATCTGAGACTCAGGAGTATCTCCTAGGGAAACATATGCTGACAAAACATACGCCAGAGGAAATAGTATGTTGTTTTCTGTCAAGAAATAGTTAGCTTATCATCAACCTTGGGACCAAAGTAAAGAAGTTATCTCACTTATCATCTATTCAGGTAGAAAGGAGAAAACAAAACAAACAAACCCAAAAACCAAAATGAAAAACCTCTGCTGAACAAACTACAGTGTCAAAATACATTGCATGCTGCATCTTTGCAATTTCAAGTTCCTTTCAGCTTATAGAATCCAAACTTGTCTTGACAATGTTTCTGCAAGCTCCTCCAAAAAAGATATCTTGCACTCTAGTAACTGGATAGTCACTCAAGACATTTTTCAAGGAACGAACCCAGGAGAGAAGATAAGAAAGAGACAAGAGACCCATCTGCACTTTTGTAGAGCGTTTAAGATATCTGGGAAACTGTCTATGCTATTGACCAACTTGATTAGAGAAAAAGGAGATGAGTGTTGATATATCAGAAAGTCAAAGCAGAAAGATTGTCTCACAACAAAAATGAAGCTGTGGTGGGGCGAATAACTACTAGAAAATGAACCTGAAAGCTGTATCATCTCCAACCCTGATAACTGAATAAAATTGAGCCAGTCCATGAAGATGATGAATAAAATGTGGATGTTAACAAACCAATTACTTTCAAAAAAGCAAGAGGCTTAAATGAATGTAAGACCTTTTTTAGGTATTACATCAACTCTCTACAGCTCCAATTTAATTCTACCCCTGGCTGTTCTGACCAGTCCTGTACAGATTTCAAGCAGTTTCAAATAGTGTCAGCCAACAGTGTGTTACCATCATCAGTACTGTCTGCCTTTCCTGTCCTACCATGGGCATCCTCAAAGATCCACTAAGCACTGACAAAAAGTGCAGAAGAATGAATGCTCATGAGGCACTTGTTGACCAATGAATGGTTGTACTTGCCAGTGTATCCATATTCCCTGTTTTCCTTTGAGTAAATACTTCAAGATTAATTTCAACAAGCTCTTCAGATGCTCCCTTGGAATAAATTATCAGCTGTTTTTGTGTTTTGTTTTCTATTATTGTGTTGTTTTTGTTGTTAAGCACTTTCAAGTCAGAACTGGTTCATAGCTGAACATAGTGAGTGTCCAGAGACAGTAAATTTCCCAAGAGGAGATAGCCCCTCTTTCTTCCATGGAGAAACTTCCGGATTCAAACCATGACATGGTGGCCAAATAAGTAGCATATGTTTTTAGTGGCTTAGCTCCCTTATATTTTTATACCTTTTACAATCCTTTGTTATGCCTGATCCCTGGGATCTCACATTCTTAAATAAACTATCTCCAAATAGACCTTTACTTAGGTTTGCATTTCAGGGAAACTCAAATACAACAGGAATCATTTTTGTCTCCTCTAATTAAAAGATTGTGTTCCATATTTGTTCTCATTTCAAAAAAAAAAAGGTGATCTTAAAGAATGTGGAAATTATTGAACAATAACAGTAATATCACATGCAAGCAAAATATTGTTGAATACCATTCAAAATCAGGTAGATTAGTACATAGAGAACTGCTAGAAGTTGAAGTTGGGTTTTGAAGAGGCTAAGGCACTGGGGATATGATTTCTGATGTCAGATAAGTCCTGGCTGATAGTAAATAATGCCTATTTATGCTTTATTGACTATTCAAAGGCTTTGATTGTGTGTATCATTAAAAAATATTGGTAACATCGAGAAGAATGGGAATCTCAGAATACTTTGCTGTGCTCATATGAAACCTATTTCTAAACTAAGAGGTTAGTATATAAACAGCAAGAGAAGATTTGCAGTTGTTGCTATTGTTAGTGGGACATAACTCAAATATAACTCCCAATAACTCAAGTATAATTAATTCATAGTGACCCTATGAACAACCTACCTGAACCTTGTCTTATCCTGTACCATCCTCACTATCTCTGACACACTCAAGCTCATTGCTGTAATCACTTGGTCAACCCACATGATTAAGAGTCTTTCTCTCCTTCCCGGTCCTCCTACAAGATGTTCCTGTCCAAAACATAACTTCTTCTAGCAACATACCAAAAGTATGTGAGAGGAAGCTTCGTACTGTTGACCTCCAAAGCAACTGAGAAAGATGTATCTTTTCTCCACACCTATACAATCCATATGGTTAGTAAATTACTCAAGAAATTGGATTCTATGAAGAAGAATGTGGCATGAGGATTGGAGGAAGACTGATCAATAACCTTCATTATGCAGATGGCTCAACCTTACTTGCTGAAAATAAGGAGGACTTGAAATACTTGATGAAGAAGATCAAACACTGTAGCTTTAGTATGAATTGCATTTCAATGCCAAGAAAACAAAAATTCTCACCACTGGACTAACAGGCAACATTACGATAGATGGAGAAAAGAACGAAATTGTCAACCACCTCATCTTACTTAAATCCACAAACAATATACTTGGTACCAGCAGTCACAAGATCAGGAAAAATATTGAACTGGGAAAGTCTGTAGTCAAGGAACTCTCCAAATTATTGAGTGGCAATGTTGTCAGTTTGAGGACTAAAATGTACAAGATTCAGGCCATAGTTTTTTCAATCCATTTTTATCCATTTGAGTGCTAGAAAATAAATAAGAATAATAGAAGAAAAATTAATGCCTCTTACTTGTGATGCTGAAGACAAGTACTGGATAGCTCATGGAATGCCAGAAGAACAAACAGATATGTCTCGGAGAAGGTACATTCAGACTGCTCCTTGGAGACACTGATGACAAAGCTTTGTCTCACATACTTTGGGTATGTTGTTAGGAGCCGCTAATCTTTGTAAAGAGGTATTATGAGTTGAATAGTGAAGGGATGGGAAAAGAGAGGAAGACCCTGAACCAGAGGGATGGACACAGTGACTGAAGCAATGGGTTCAAATGTGTCAGATATTGTGATGATGGAACTCGCTAGGACAAAGTTTAGATCTGTCATTCATAGGGTTTCTATGATTCATAATAGACTCGATGACACCTAATGATAAAAGTGAAATGATTTTTAAATTGTAATCCATGAGGTTCTTGAGTGATTCATTAATTCATTGTATACTTACTCTGTTCCTAGTATTCATCTGACACTCTTCTAGCTGTGAAAGAGAGAGCAATAAATAATTTTCTTGTTTTTCTAAAGCACACATTTGTGGAAAGAGGAAAATAACCATCAAGAACACACATTAAAAGGTCATCTTAGAGAATGATGAAGATTAAGAAGAAATTTATTAAGAACATGAATGTGACAGTGAATTATGTGAATGAAATGTGGATATTTTTTTAGTTAATTCAATGAAGGACGCCACATTTCAGGAGACAAAGTCTTCACTGAGTCTCAGGAAGCAACTAGTCATGAGAAGGTCTTATCTAAAGAGATTTCAATACAAAAACCTTGAGAGAGGAACACAATTGATGGATTCTAGAAATAGCAAGGCTTAGGTTCACCAAGAAAGCGGGGGGGGGGGGGAAGGTGTCCTGACTGGTACATTGGAAAAATAATCAAAGAAATCATTATGAAACTGTATTTAGGATCACTTCTTCTTTCAAAATAACAAAATGCTCCTACCGAACCAATATCATATTTCTGTCTTTCATCCATTGGGGGTAATTCTTTCCTTTTGTAACACCTGGGCTATTCAGTAAAGAGAGATGTCTGTGCAGGACTTCCTCCTTGCAGATGCCAATATCTGGGCTATAGTCTCATGCCCTTTGATAAGACTGGTTAGCTGACACATACTGGAACCAATTCCTAAAATTTAAGAAAAGAGCATGCAGAAGAACATAAGTCAGTACATCTAAATCATATATATATATGTATCTGAATATGTTAGAAGATTAATTTGTATATTCTGTAAAATAATGTCTAAGTTAGAGAAAAATCATATGTATTTTTTAAAACCAAAGTAAATCTGTTATTTGAAATGTTCTCAGTTTGACTTTACAGGAAAAAATTCTTTCTATCAGCCAAAAACGATAAGAGCCCATTTGTAGGGAATATTATTTCCTTCATGCCAAAACTAATCCCACAGAGGGCCTCACACCCTCATATTCTCCAATCTTTTCTTGTTTCCATAGAATGTCTAGAAGTATTCACTTTGACCAAATTCAGACATCAGCGAGTAGGCAAGCAAAACTGTTTTGCAAGATCTGTATACAGTTTTATATTATACTAAAGTGTATAGCTAGCTAGCCTTGATCTTAGAAAGACAGAACAACATAATATGAAATAATAACTTTTCCTCTTATAGAAGAAAATTTAGTCTTCACCAAGACCTTGAGGACTTTAAATGTGTAATAACATGCTTCAGGCAGAGGAGAAAGCAGGATCTCCAATCAAACTTCCCTCTTCCCACTTTTTCAGAGAAACTTTTCTCCGTTCCCATTTGAATTGTTAATCCTCTCCTGTTGCTGTTGGCAGAAACATATATCTCATGTCATTTTGATAAAGTTGCGCATTTAATGTTCCTACAGTTAAGTGAGGAGAAAAAAAAAATACCTAACATTTTTAAAATGAGGCACTTCAAGCACCAGAGAGAACACGACATGGAGTGACTAATTCTGAGGTAGTAGGTTACCTCCAGGAACATACATCATTCTCTACCTTGCAGAAAATAACAGCCTTTTTTTTCTCTTCTCACATACTCAGCTTTATTCCTCACTCTAGACAAGGAAGATGCCAGTATCTGTCTTTTTGGACCATCCAAAATATAAAAAGAAGACCTACTACCCAGATCTTCATCTCCAGAGAAAGAGGCATTGAGAGGATGGCCTTGTATTTCCAAAAGGCAGTTGGTTGCCAATTTGGAAAGATGTGGGGAGCAGCTGGATTTTACAAAAGTGTGTTTTTCTTGTTTTGGTGGAGGCTTAGGTGTGGACTATTCACATTTAGATGTGAGCTGATTGGATTGGTCTTGTATTTCAAAAGGTAGTTGTTCCCTCAGGCCCTCAGGCCTGGCTTGGTTTTCGGTCAAACATTATTCTAAGTAGTACAGCACTGGTTTATCCATTTGCTGGACAGAGGTAACTCATGGTTCCTGTGATGCGAAGCACTCTGACACTGATGTATCAAATGTGATAATGGTTACCCATGGTTGACAGTGTTTGGTGGAGCTCCAAGATTAAAACTAGCTTGGAAGCAGGAGTGAATTTACAACTTAGAGAAACAATTATGGCTATACCACAGGGTTCAGGTCTTTTGTTCATATGGTCGCTATATTTCATCTACAACTTGATGGCACTTTACAGCAACAACAACTATCAACTATAGCCTGGGACAGGATTCAAAATTATCCATTTCCAGATTGTGGTGGTGTTGTGTATTGTCTCATCGCTGAAACTTCAGCAGATTTCCAAAACCTGTAACTCTCACAGGAGGAGACTGCAAATCTTTTTCCTGCAGAGCAGCTGATGAATTCAAACAGGGTGCCTTTTGGTTGACAGTGCAACATGTCTATTCCCTGTGCCATTTTCCTCAATAATAGAAAAAGGGTAGGAATGGGTGTACAAAGTGACCTCACCTGGGTCAATGACCTACTTATCAGACAGTCTTCCTTCCAACACGTGGTCTCTGATAAGACAAAATTAATGACAATTACAAAGAATGATAACCCTATTAGTCACTAGGACCTCTTTCTTACTGGAATCAGCAGTACAAGGGACTAGAAACTTAAAATCACATATTTGGAATTTCAAAGATAAAATATTTTGAAATGATATTTTAAACTGTGCTTTGAAAGTGTTTATTATCTAAGTTTGTTTGTTTTAAATTTGGCAAAATAAAGATTTATTATGGACTTTTCCCTGAGTTGAGTGTAGGAGCACCCTCTACAGTGTTCACAGACAAATAGCAACAATAACTTCCAATTACTGTGCCATGATTGTGTTGGAAATTTTGAAATTAATTTTGTCTTCAGAGTGACCCAGATTTTCTATTCAGAGCTATTTATGAGCTCGCCTGCCTCACCCACCTCCCTCTGTGTCAATAGGAGTTAAACTTGAGAACTTATCTCTTACCCTTTCTACCCATCTGTAGACTCCGGCCCCTCTCCTAGTTCATTTACCTTGCAGACAGGACAATACTGGTCTAATAAAAATTATCAGACTAGCACTTGATGCATGTTGTATTGTTGTTGTTGTTGTTATGTGCTTTCCAGTCACATGCAACTCATAGTGTACAACAGCTCTGACTCCTGCTCTAACTTGAGCCCAGGTCACTATCTACACTCATTACCTCAGTCACTGAGTCAATCCATCTCATCCAGGGTCTTCCTCTCTTTTGATACTCCACCCTTCCAAGCACTATGTCCTTCTCGAAGGACTGACTGGTCCCTCCTAGAGACAGGTCCAAAGCATGTGAGACAGAGCTTCAAAATCCTTGCCTCCAAGGATCCGCCTGGTTTCACCCTCTCCAGGAGAGACCTGTTTGTTCTCTTAGCAAAACTCAAAGTCATTGGTTCTTCTATCATCCTTAGTCATTGTCAGGGTATTGTCATTATGTACTCTCTGATACATAGTAAGTAATTGTGCAGACCATATCATAGATCAGGTGCACCTTAGTCACTAGACTGACCTTGTTGTTATTCAGTATACACTTGAGAAGTTCCTGATAGTAGATTTTCACAATACAATTCCTCTTTATTGTTTTAACTTTTTTATTATACTAGTTTATTTACAGAATTTAAATGCATTACTTTTCAGACGAGATTCCAAGAGTGTTGATTATAGAAGCAAGCAAGCAGAAGCTGTTAACAAACTCAATCTCTTTTCTGTCTATCATGATGGTGTAATTCACCCAGTGATAAGGAGCTTTTGTTTTTTGTTTTCATTTTGTTGGTTTTTTTTGGTTTGTTTGCTTGTTTTTACTTTGAGCTTCAATCTATGTTGAAGGCTGTAGTCCTTGACCTTCTGCAGAAAACACCTCAGGTCCTTATCAGTTTCGGCAAGCAAAGTTGTATCATGTGTATAATGCAGATTGTTGATGAGTCTTCCTCTAATCCTGATGCCGTATTACTGATGTATACACTTACTTAATATGGTAAATTTTTGTTTTACTGATATTTATGCATTTGATTTTAAGTACTGTTTCTGAGCAATACATTCTGATAAAACTTAATAATATAACAATGTACTATTATTCCAATTATTGTTATTAAGTGCCATTGAGTCATCCATGACTCATAGTGACCCTATGTATAATAACTATGAACTTTTCCCTATCCTGAGCCAGTCTCAATGACTCTGACACACCTAATCCCATTGCCCCAGTTACCATGTCAGTCCATCTCATCTAGTGTCTTTCCCTGTGCTATACTTTCATACTTCCAAGCTTGATGTCCTTCTACAAAGATTGATTCCTCTTGGTCATGTGCTCAAAGCATACGAGATAGAATTACAAAATGCTTGCTCCCATGAGAAACTTGTTTTCACCCTCTCCAAAGCAGACCCATTTGTACTCCGGCAGTCCATGTTATGTTCAAGACTCTTCTCCAGCACCACAAATCAAAGGCATCAATTCTTCTGTCATCCTTACTCATTGTCTAGTTCTCTGATGCCAGTAATGGTAAAGACCATGGCCTGGATCAAGTGCACCTTAGTCTTTAGACTGACATCATTGCTCTTTAGAGTTTTGGAGAGGTCCTTGAAGACAGACTTACCAGTGTAATTCATCTTTGCATTTCCTGACTGCTCGTGTCAAGAGTATTCATTGTAGAGCATAGTAAACTGAAATTGTTAACAACTTCAATCACACCTCTGTTCATTATGGTGCTGCCAGCTGGCCTAGTGGTAAGAGTCTCTGTCTTTTTTTAAAATTAATTTTAATGAAAGTTTACAGAGAATTAGGGTTTCTAGTCATTCATCATTTCACTTTTCTCCCTGTTCACCCCAGCCCCACAGTTTATTCTTCTCCTTAAAAAGTAAAAGAAAAACTCTTTCATTTGTTCACAATAGCAAACAGCTATAAAAAACCCAGGTGTCCATCAACAAACAAATAGATAGAGAAGCTCTGGTTTATTCACAGAATGGAATACTATGCAGCACTGAAAAACAAGGAACTCATGCAAAGTGGATGACCCTGGAGGACATTGTACAGAGTGAGGTATCAGTCACAAAAGGATAAATATTGCATAAGGCCACTATTGTAAAATGGGACTTACTTCAGGGTTGAGGAAAGACAGAGAAGGAGGGGAGAAATGATGTATACTGCAATGAAACAGATGAGGGAGAGAACTGTTTAAAAGGTTTATATGATTAGGTATTATTACCAAGTCAGGAGTCCAGAATGAAGGCTGCACAGTGAACTGGACTTGGGGGGAGGGATTGAATAACAAGTCTTTGTCTTCTTCATATTAAGCTTCAATCCATATTGAAGACTATAGTCCTTGACATTCTGCAACAAATGCTTTAAGTCTTCCTCATTTTCATCAGCAAAGTTGTATCATCTGCATATTACAGGTTGTTGATGAGTCTTCCTCTAATCCTGATGCCATACTCCTCCTCATAAAGTCTAGCCTCCTGAGTGATCAGTTTCATGTACAGATTGAAAAGGTATGGAGACATGATGCATCTCTGATACACTCCTTGATGCACATCCTCTGGTGAAATCCATGTTTATAGTCTGTAATTATGTTTCTCATAAAAAGTTTTTGCAATGAATAAATCATTGATTTTACAGAATTCTCTCATTCTATCCCAAGCCCCATTAGAGAGGAGGAAACACATGATTTCATTCACCTGGAATGTTATTTTCTTAAGTTAGACCTCTCCAAGGTACTGAGGAGTAACAATGTCAGTCTGGAGACTAAGGGGCGCCTGATACAGGCCATAGTCTTTGCCATTACTTGCTACACATCAGAAAGTTGGACAGTGACTAAGGATGATAGGAGAGTTGATGTCTTTGAGCTGTGGTGCCGGATAAGAGTCTTGAATATACCATGGATTGCTAGGAGAAAAAACAAATTTGTCCTGTAGTGGATGAAGCCAATACTTATTCAGCCTTATGGTGTTAATCAGGAAAGAATTTACTCATATCTCCATCACTGTATTTTATGCTTTAAAAATAATAGTAATATGATCATAACTTTAAAGAGCATTTATTTTGTTACTATGTTACATATAATTTGGTATTGTGTAAAATTTGGTAGGCAGCGGTGTCAGAAACCTTATAAAGTGCATGAAACAGATATCACCACCCACATTAGATTTAAAGAGTCCTGGGAAAGCGCCAAGGTCTTGACATATGAGAATTTATCTTCCTAAGATGAGACTGAATTCTACTCATCCTCGCCATTTCTGACATATTTGAGCCCATTGTTAGAATCACTGTTGCAATCCATCTGGTTAAGGGTCTTCCTCGCTTTTAACAGCACTATTCCAAGTATGAGGTCTCTTTCCAAGGAATAGCATCCCCTAACAGATGGTAGAGTAAGTGAGCTTAACAATAGATTATAAAGAGCCACTCAAGAAGATAAAGTAAAATATAATGAAATCTGTCAAGAGCTGAGTAGAAAATAAAAAGCAAAGAATTTGTTCAGTATTTCTTAAACTGAACAAACTGAAGGAAAAAAAATATTCAAAACTCTAATTGTAATACTGAGAGATGCTATGGGTAAAATCTTTAATGATCCAAGAAGTATCAAAAGAAAATGGAATATACACAATTACTGTGCCAAAAAGAATTAGTTGACGCTAAAATATTTTAGGACATAGCATATAAACAGGAGCCAGTGGTGATAAAGAATAAAGTTCAAGCTTCACTGAAGGCCCCAGGAATCTATGAGATACTAATTAAAACATGTTTCAACAATCAGACGCAGCTCTATATTTATACTGGTAAATTTGGAGAACAAATACCTGGATTACTGACTGGAAGAATATAAAAGAAATCAATATTTATTCCAATTCCCAAGGAAAGAGATCCAACAGAATGTGGAAATTATACAACAATGTCATTAATATCACATGTAAACAAAATATTATTGAAGACTATCCAGAAACAACTAGACTAGTACATGGACCGGGAACTGCCAGAAGTTTGACAGCATTTCATGGAGCTCTCCGATCAAAACAAACTTGGAAACAGGAATATCATCCACTTCTGAAATAGCTTGCCTCAAGAAACTCTATGAACTTGGAGAAACAATGAAAATTTTACAAGTGTTCAGATCTTTCATTCATAGGGTCGCTGTGAGTCCTCTACAACTCAACCACATTTAACAAAAAGAACAACAACTGGAAAAAAATTCTGAATAGCCTATGGATTGCCAAAAGAACAAACAGATACATCTTGGAAAAAGTACAGCCAGAGTGCTCCTTGGAGGCAAATATGGTGAAGCTTCATCTTTCATATTTGGGACATGTAGTTAGGTGAGCTTCAGGATGGATGGTGAAGAGATTGAGATTGTTCGCAGCTTCAGTTTGCTCGGCTCCACGGTCAACACTCTTGGCACCAGCAGCCAGGAAATCAAAAAACGTATTGCAATGGGAAAGTCTGCTGCTGTTAATTACCTCTCTAAAGTACTCAAGAGCAACAGTCTTTCTCTGGAGACTAAGGTGTTCCTGATACAGGCCATGGTTTTTGCAATCACTTGTTATGCATCAGAGAGTTGGTCAATAACTAGGGAGGATAGAAGGAGAATTGATGCCTTTTAGCTGTGGTGCTGGAGAAGGGTATTGAATATACCATGGACTGCCAGGAAAACAAACAGATTCATCCTAGAGAGGGTTAAACCAGGCTACTCCTTGGAGGCAAGGATTCTGGGGCTTCATCTGACATACTTTGGACATGTTGTAAGGAGACAGGTCCTTGGAGTGGGACATCATGCTTGGTAGGGTAGAGGGACAGCGCAGGAGGGGAAGACCCTTTATGAGGTGGATTGATTCAGTGACTGGGGTAATCAGGATGGGTGTGTCAGGGGCAATGAGATTGGCACAGGATAGAGCAGGGTTTAGGGCTGTTGTACATAGGGTCGCTATGAGTCGCAAACTACTCGACGGCACATAACAACAACAACAGTTAGGTGAGGCTATTCCTTCGAAAGGACATCTTGCTTGGAAAGATGGAGGGTCAGCAAGGGAGAGAAAGACTTCCAGCAAGATGGATTGATGTAATGACTTCAAAAATGAGCTCTCATGTGTAAGAAATGATGAGGATGTCCTAAAATAATACAGGGTTCAGATCAGCTGTTTGTAGGGTCACTATGAGTCATACTTGACTTAACAGTCTAACAACAGCATACCTAAAGTGTATTAGTTGAAGCTTCACAGTTCATACCTCCAAGAAGCACTGAGTCTGTATTTTCTCCAAGGCATATCTGTTTACTTTTTTAGTAGTCCATAAGACTGTTACATAATTTGTAGTCACACGAGGACTGTTATGTGAGGACATCCTTCTTATCATGATTAAAGGTGATTGTCCTAAAACTAAACCAAAGCTCTATAACTGAATTAAACCTATCCAAAGTCATCTCTGCATTCCTAGGAAGAAAATGTGTAAAACTGTAATTCTTGTGTTTAACAAACAAATAAACAGACTGGTGCAATGCTTGAAGTGTTCATGAATTGCTGCCAAGAAGTTTGGAAGACATATACTTGGCCATCCTGTTTCAAAGAAATATGATCCAACAAAATGTGGAAACAATAAAGTAACATAATTGAATCCGTATTCAAGTACTGATCAATTACTGATGATAATTTTAAAGTGTTTGTGAAAGTGCAATGACAGAGAAATCTTAGATATTAAACTGGATTCAGAAAAAAACGTGGAAGGAAGGATTTACCAAATAGATCTTGATTGAAAGTAGAGACTATCAGAAAGATGTTCAGGTATTTGCCTTTGTGGATGACAATAAATAGTAGAGAACTTTGTAAAGAGTAGGAATTTCAGAATGTTTAATTTTACTCATATGGAATTTGAACATAGGCCAAGAAGCTAATGATCAAATAGAAAAAGTAGATACCACGTGATTTATAGTCAGGAAAATTGTGCTTCAAGGTATGTATCCTTATATCATACTTATTAAATCTGTATGCTGAATTAGACGATGTGAAGAATACATCAACCGTATACTGGAGGAAGACTCATTAACACTTGCAATATACAAAGGATAGAGTTTTGTTCACTCTGGTGGCCTAGAGATAAGGAAGTTGCATTGACAATCCAGAGCAAGTAGTTTGAATCCAACAGGTGTTCTACCAGCTGGTGAAAGAGAGACACTCTCCTCTCATGATATTATGTACAGTCTCTGAAAACTTGTTGGAGAGTCAGTTATGAGTGGGTTAAGACTAAACCACATGTAACACCACCAGCACATATTGCTAGAACAAAAAAATTGCCTTAGTAGAAGTACAGCCACAATATACTTAGAAGTTAGGAACTCTTTAGAAAAGAGTACATTTGCTATTTAATCAGGAGAGACCAATTGCTGGAGAAGAGCATAACACATGGTAAAATAGAAGGTCAATTAAAAAGGAAAAGCAATTAAATGGTTTAGCAATTGATGCAACAACAGTATCAAGTGTAAGAATATTTATAAGGATCATGCAAAACCAATCCGTATTCCTTCTAACAACAGCTAACCATTTACAAAGGACAAAGATACTCTCTTTTAAAAAATAAATAAAAAGAATTATTATCAGGAAATGTTTAGGGAGCTGTGGTGGTGTAGCCCATAGTGCTGCTAACTCGAAGACTGTGTGCCCCTCTGCTGGTTCAAATCCATCACTGGCTCCTCAAAAGAAAGCTGGTTCCATATATAACTTTGGAAAACCAATGTAGGCCATTTATGAGTTGGTTCTAACTGGAAGGCAGTCAAGTTTTGAGTTTTTTGAGAAAAGGCTTACCAGTATGATCCTGAGAAAATGTTTATACAATATGGTCCAGGAGGAATTTTATGTAGATAATAAAATTGCTTACTAGTTTAACTCAGGAAATAGGTATTAGAAAATAGTGTTGTTAGCCTTACAATAGTCTTGTCACTATAGGGAACCCGTATTCCTTATTAGTGTGGTTGCATATCCCTTTCCTCACATTTCTCTTTAATAATAACATGCGTCCCTCAGAAAGAGAACTTAGTTCCTATTTGAAGCTTTGTATTCCCTATTTGAACCATTTTTCTCCTTCAGGAAACTTCTTGCTTTTAGTTTTAAAAGACACACTCGTTTGCTGGTTGACAGAATCTCAAAGAAGTAAAGTGACTTTCCCAAAGATGCACAGGCTTTCTCTCAGGTGTCCACGGCAAAACTGGCATTCTTATGAAAAGGAGAAAGAGAAGGAAGAGGACTTTTCAAGACTTAAATTTTACTCTGAGTAGAAAGAGATAACTCTCCTACTCAAAGATACTTGGATACTTTTGAAAATATTTAGATTTGAAGCACTTGTTACAGCCTTCAATATGGATTGAGGTTCAGTATCAAGGAAACAAAGATTCTCACCACTGGACCAATTGGCAGCATCATGATAAATGGTGAAGAGATTGAGATTGTTCACAGCTTTAGTTTGCTTGGCTCCACAATCAACACTCTTGGCACCTGCAGCCAGGAAATTAAATAACATATTAAGATGGGAAAGTCTGCAGTTAGGGACCTCTCCAAAGTACTGGAGAGCAATGATGTCTCTCTAGTGACTAAAGTGCAGGTCATGGTCTTTGCAATCACTTTCTAGGTGTCAGAGAGCTGGACCATGATTAGGGATGACAGAAGGAGAATTGTTGCCTTTGAGCTGTGGTTTTGAAGAAGGGTATTGAATATACCATGGACCTCTAAGAGAACAAACAAGTTCCTTCTAAAAAGGGTGAGACCAGGCTGCTCCTTGGAGGCCAGAATTCTGAAGCTTCATCTGACATATTTTGGTCATGTTGTGAGGAGGGACCAATCCTTGGAGAGGGGTGTCATGCTTGGGAGCATGGAGGGACAGCACAAAAGAGGAAGACCCTCTATAAGTTGGATTGATTCAGTAACTGGGGTAATTGGGGTAGGTGTATCGGAGACAGTGAGATTGGCACAAGATAGAGTATGATTTAGGGCTGTTGTACATACATAGGGTTGCTATGTTGCAGGTGACTCGATGGCACATAACAGCAACAACAGCAACCTCCATGGATCACAACAAACTGTGGCTAACCTTGAGAAGAATGAGAATCCAGAGTACTTAACTGTCCTATGCTTGAACCAGGGGACAGTAGTGAGAATACTTCAGGAAAATACTGCATGGTTCAAAATCAGAAAAAATATACACCGGGATGCATCCTATCTCCATATCTTTTCAATCTATATGTCGAACAGATCAGCGAGGAGGCTGGCCTCTATGCGGAGGAATGTGGCATCAGGATTGAAGGAAGACCCACCAACAACTTGAATTATAATAAAGGTGCAACTCTTCTTGCCAAAACTGAGGAGGACCTGGAGCATTTGTTGCAGAAGGTCAAGGACTACAGCCTTCAATATGGATTGAAGCTTAATGTCAAGAAGATAAAGATCCTCACCATTGGGCCAATTGACAGCATTACAATAGATAATAGAAGAGATTGAGATTATTAACAATTTTACCTTATTTTGTTCCATTATCAACATTCTTGGCATCAGCAGTCAGGATATCAAAAGATGAGTGCATTGGGAAAACCATTCTAGGCGACTGAATAACAATGATGTGAGTCTAAAGACTAAGATGTACTGATCCAGGCCATGGTCTTCTCAATTACTTGCTATATGCATCAGAGAGCTGGACAATGACAAAGGGTGATAAAAGAAAGATTGATGTCTTTGAGTTGTGTGCTAGAGAAGAGTATTGAACATATCATGTGTTAGTCTGGGCAAAGAGGGCCAAAGAGAGAATGAAGAATTCAGAACTCATATGCTGATGGCCTTGCTTGTTGAAGATAAGAAGAGAAAACGGCCTTGCCTGTCTGGCTAAGCTAGCAGGTGGCTCATAAATCAGAGTGAAATGTCCCTCCTTAAAGACTCTGTTTATAAAAATCCTCCCTAGTAAGTTCACAGCGTGACTTACCATCCTGCCTCTCCAGGATGAGGAACTCACCCGGGAGCTCCCCTTTCCCCCCTTTAATAAAGCTGCATTAAGCTTTCTCTCGTTCTCTCTGATTTCTTCTTTAAGTTCACTAACCTAACCTAACATCATGGACTGCTAAGAGAACAAACAATGATGTCCTGGAAAGGACAAAATGAGCTGCTCCTTGAAGGCAAGGATATTGAAACTCTGTCTGACACACTTGGGGCATGTTTATAGGAGGGACTAGTTCTCAGAGAAGGACACCATGCTTGGAAGGGACAGTGCAGAGAGGAAAACCCTAGATGAGATGGATCGACTCAGTACCAGGGATAATGGGTGTAGGTGTGTCTGAGCCAATAAAACTGGCAATTTTCAGAACTATTGTATATAGGATCATCTCTTAAGAGTCACAGGCAATTTATTGGCACAAACAACCAACAACCACCTCTGAATAAGGGTGCTCTGGTGGCTTAGTAGTAAGAAACTGTACTGCAATCCTAAAAGGATGTGGTTCAAATCTGCCAGCTGTTTCATAGGAGAAGGACAGGCAATATCTTCCTGTGCGATTTGCTGTCTCTGAAAACCCACTTCAAGGTCAGCTATGGGTCAGTTCCAACTGGACGGCACACGACATCAATCACCAAATAAGGGAACCTTGATGGCACAGTCTGTCAGGAGTTGACTGTTAGCCCAAAAGACTTTAAAATATATATTTATATATTAAATCCTGCACAAGAGTTAAGCTCCTAGCCAGGAATCTTACAGATCAAATCCATCCAGTAACACTAGGAACATAGGTCACTAGATCTATTTGTCAATAGATCAATAGATCTATCTATCTATTCCCATGAAGATCTTAGCTTAAAAAACCCCTATAAGGCAGTTCTACTCCATAACATGCAGTCAACAAGGGGATTTTTTTAGTTTAATGTTGATCTTGTTGATGTTAAGTGCCATAGAGTCATAGATGACCCATAGCAACCTTATGAATGAAAGTCTTGAACGCAAAGCTTTCATCTTTTCTCCTAGTTCATAGAGTTTCCTGGGGCAATCATGTTTTTGTAAGTGATGTCACTCCTGTTTCCAAGCCTGTTCTATTTGTTTTTTTACAAAAAACCAGACCTGAGGGCCCAAAAGACCTTTTAAATACAGGCCAAATCCAATTAGCTCACACCCTTTTGTGAGCAAAGTCACACCCTTTTCTCAACTCCAAACCAAAAATCACACCTTTGCAGAAAGGCCTGTTCCATTCATCTACATACAAACTTAATATACATTATGTTTCACTCTTGTACATTGTGTCTCACAAAATCTTTCATTCACATTGCACTTCTTGTTGTTGTGTTTTTGTTAGGTGCCATCAAGTCAACACATAGCAACCCTATGAACAATAGATCTGAACCCTGTCCTATCTTGGGCTGTCTTCACACTTCCTGACACACTAGATACAGCCCGTCACAGCAATCATTGTGCCAATCCACCTGTTCGAGGGTCTTCCTCTCTTTCAAGGATCCTCCAACTTTACAGCATCATGTCCCTCTCCAAGGAATAGCCTTTCCTATAATCATGTCCAAGTGTGCAAGATAACATTTAACCACATTTGTCTCCAAAGATCATTCTGGCTGCACTTTTCCCAAAATATTATTTGTTTATTCTTTTGGTAATCCATGGGATGTTCAGTACTCTTTCCCAACACCATGGCTCAAAGACATTAATTCTTCGTCTGTCATCCTTATTCATTGTTCAGAAATCAGATGCTTAACAAGTGATCAGAAAGACCATGGCCTAAATCAGACACATCTTAGTTCTCAAACTGACATCATTACTTCCCAGTAAATTGGATATGTGTTTCATATAATCATTCACATACATTTTGTTCTATGAAATGAACTATTATTTATTTAATTGACTAAATCACATAAAACAACAGTAATAGCAACTTCTTTGTGTACATACACTTGGGACTTAGAGAAAACCCATATTAAATTTATGCTAGGATATATTTTAAATTTAGTTTTAATCAAACCAAAGACAGAAGAAAAGCTAAAATGTTCAGCATCCCAAGATGTGTACACTAAAACAGAATTTCTTATTTTGAATTTCTGTTCCAATATTTTTTTAAAATTGAGTGTGGAAACTACAGAACAATAGCATTGATTTCACATGCAAGCAAGATTCTACTGAAGATTATAAAAAAACGACTGGAACAGTACATCAGCAGAGAACAGCCAGAAGTCCAGGCTGGGTTTAGAAGGGGTTGTGGTACTAGGGATATTGTAGCTGATGTTAGATGGATCTTAGCTGAAAGCAGAAAGTACCAGAAAAAGGTCTATCTGTGTTTCACTGATTATGCTAAGGCATTTGACTGCGTGGATAAAAACAAACTGTGGCTGACTCTGAGAAGAATGAGAATCCCGGAACATTTAATCGTGCTAATGCAAAACCTATACTTGGACCAAGAGGCAGTCGTCAGAACAGAGCAGGGCAACACTGAATGGTTCAAAATTGAGAAAGGTGTGCGCCAGGGATGTGTCCTATCTCCATACCTTTTCAACCTGTATGCAGAGCAGATTATCCGAGAGGCTGGGCTCTATGAGGAGAAGCGTGGTGTTAGGATTGGTGAACGATCTATCAACAATCTGCATTATGCAGATGACACAACCTTGCTCACTGAAACTGAAGAGGACCTCATGCACTTACTGCAGAGGGTCAAGGACTGTAGCCTTCAGTATGGACTGAGGCTCAATGTCAAGAAGACAAAGATTCTCACCACTGGACCAATTGGCACCGTCAGGATGGATGGCGAAGAGATTGAGATTGTTCACAGCTTCAGTTTGCTTGGCTCCACAGTCAACACTCTTGGCACCAGCAGCCAGGAAATCAAAAAACGTATTGCGATGGGAAAGTCTGCAGTTAGGGACCTCTCTAAAGTACTTAAGAGCAAGGGTGTCTCTCTGGAGACTAAGGTCCGCCTGATACAGGCCATCGTTTTTGCAATCACTTGTTACGCTTCAGAGAGTTGGAAAATGACTAGGGAGGATAGAAGGAGAATTTATGCCTTTGAGCTGTGGTGCTGGAGAAGAGTATTGAATGTACCCTGGACTGCCAAGAAAACAAACAGATTCATCGTAGAGAGGATTAAACCAGGCTGCTCCTTGGAGGCAATGATTCTGGGGCTTCGTCTGACATACTTTGGACATGTTGCAAGTAGAGACAGGTCTTTGGAGAGGGATGTCATGCTGGGTAGAGTGGAGGGACAGCATAGGAGGGGAAGACCCTCTATGAGGTGGATTGATTCAGTGACTGGGGTAATAGGTATGGGTGTGTCAGAGGCAATGCAATTGGCACAAGATAGACCAGGGCTTAGGGCTGTTGTATGTAGGGTCGCTATGAGTCGCAAATGACTTGACAGCACATAACAACAACAACAATGTTTTATTATGTTTTTGGTACAAGTTTACAGAGTCACTGGGTTTTCTTTTAAAATATGTATACATACTCTTCATTGATTTCTGGAGCCTTATTTTTTTACCAACGTGTTAAGTGCAGTTTGGACTTCTTTTTTTATTATAATTGACTGTTGATTGTATGGTACTTCCTGAAATATTTCAAACTCAGACAATTCTTTCTGGTACTACAACCATCTTATTCTGATAATTCCTATGCAATTTATGATTTTTCCCATAACCAGTATTGCAACCCGAATCTTCAACTTGTTTTTCCATTTTCTCAACTTGAGAAATGATGAGTGAGTTCCTCTCTTTTCATTATACAATTCCAGGCCTCTACACATTCCATTACAATACTTTGCTTTGTCTACTCAAGGTACCCTTTGAAATCTTGTATTCAGCTCTTTCCTTCAGCATCACTTGCCTTTGCTTTGCTTTTCCATAATCTAGTGCAATCCTCAGAGTTTCTTCTGGACTTGATTTTGTCTTTCTCTTCTTTATTTGTAGTGACATTTCGTATTCTTCATGAATGATATTCTTGATATCCCACAATTCATCTGTTCTTTGATATTTGGTGTTCAAAGCTTTAAATCTATTTGTAAGATGATTTTGAGATATAGGTGGGATACACTCAAGATTATATTTTGATTCTTGTGGACTTGCTTTAAGTTTATTCAGCCTTAATTTGAACTTGCACGTGAGTAATTGATGGTCTGTTCTATAGTCTGATATTGAGTTTTTTTCAACAATTTCTTCCATAGATGTAGCCAATCTGATTCCTATGTAGTACATCTTGTGAGTACCATGTATTAAGTGGCCATCTGTGTTTTGTTTTTGTTTTTTTTTAATGGTATTTGCTGTGAATAAATCATAGAACATATAAAATTTGTTCATTCTATTTCTGGTCATGTTTCTGACATTTCTGTGAAGTTCTAGCTATGCTGAAGGCATTGACAAAAAATATGGCCCTAGGAATTGATAGGGCACAATTTAACGTATTTCAACTAACAGATGCAGCCCTAGATCACACCAAATTATGCCAGGAAACTTGGATGACAGCTACCTGGCAAAATGACTGGAAAAGATTCATATTTATTCCCATTCCTAAGAAAGTTGATCCAACAGAATACGGAAATTATACAACAATATCATTAATATCACATGCAAGCAAAATACTGCTAACCATCATGCGAAAATACTATAGCTGTACATAAACATAGAACAGTACACGTTCCAGAAGTTCAAACTAGTTTTAGAAGAGGCTGTGATATCAGATGGAGTCTTACTGAAGGCAGAGAATACCAGAAGAAAGTATATTTGTACTTTATTGACGGTGCAAAGGCATTTGACCATACTGATGATAACAAATTATTGTTAACATTGAAAAGAATGAGAATCCCAGAACACTTAATTGTGTTCATGTGAAACCTATACCTAGACCAAGAAGCTGTGTGATCCAGACAGAGGAAGGAAACAATTCTGCCTTAAAGTGGAAAAGGTATGTGTCAAAGTTTCATCCTTTCTCTATACCTATTCAATCTGTATACTGAGTAAATTATTAAAGAAGCTGAAAAATGTGACATCAAGATTGAAGAAAGACTCATCAATAATATTGATTATGCAGATTACGGAACCTTGCTTGCTGAAAGTGAGGAAGACTTGGAGCACCTGCTGGAGAAGATCAAAGACTGCAGCCTTCAATATGGATTGCATCTCAATGTCAAGAAAACAAAAATTCTCATGACTCAACGAATAGGCAATATAATGATAGATGGAGAAAGAATGAAACTGTCAAAGACTTCATCTTACTTGGATCCACAATCAATAACCTTGGTCGCAGTCTCCAAGAGACTAAAAAATCGCACTGAACTGGAAAATATGTACAGGGGAACTCTCCAAAATGTTGAAGAGCATTGGCATCAGTGTGAGGAGTAGGTGCACCTGATTCAGGACATGATCTGTTCAATCACTTCCTATGCATCCAAAAGCTGGGGAAATGAATGAATGAGGATGACATAAGAATTGATGCCTTTATGCTTTTGTATTAGAGATGAGTCCTGATTGCCTGTGGACTGCCAGAGGAAAAGAAATATCTTGGAGAATGTGCAGAGTGCTGCTTGGAGGTAGAAATGATAAAGCTTCGTCTCACATACTTTGTACATGTTGTTAGGAGAGGCTATTCCTTGGAGAGAGACATCCTACTAGGAAAGTTATAGGGTCAGCAAAAGAGAGGAAGAGCTTTAACCAGATGGATTGACACAGGAACTGCTGTAAATGGTTTGAGTATGACAGATGGTGAGAACAGCAGAGGATAGGACGGGATTCAGATCTTTTGTTCACTGGGTCACTATGAATCATACTCAATTCAACTGCACTTAACAACAACATCAACATATATATTGTCCAGTGGCATTGGTTATATTTATCACAGTGTATCCACATATTCATGATTTCTGTTCTGATTATTTTCTTACCTTTAATCTTGTCTTCTTATTTCTTCTGAACTCATTTGTGCAAGGATAAATGTTGACTAGTCTCAAATGGATGATTTTTTTTAAAGAAAAAACTTTACACTCACAAGTGTTGTTGTTTAGTTTACAAGTCAATATGTTATTTACCTGTCATGTGACCTATTAGAGTGGTTTAAGTTTAACTTCAGATGACTTCTCTGGACAATAGTCTTAGTTGTTCCTCTGTCCTCTATTGGTCAAATATATCTAATCTTTTAAGTGGTGGGAACTTTGTTATCTGCTTTCTCTTGTTGGAAAAGAGACTACCTACTGTGTTTATTTTAATATCTAGGAACCATCTAATGTGTAAGGTCTCAGAATAGGTAAGATTTAAGTTCTTGTCGGCTAATTAGTGTTGCAGACTACTTTTTTTCCTAATAAAATGTTTTATGTTAGTTGTGATTTTAATGAAAGAGTAAAGAAAAGTTAGATTTTCATTTATTTATTGCTGCACATTGTACTCTCTCTCCCTCCCATTCCCTCCCCCAGTTCACTTTTTTAAAAATATTCATTTATTGTTGCACAATTACCTCCCTTCCCCTAACCAGTCCTCTTTGCAATGCACCTCTTATTCTGGGCTGTTGTCATACATATTATGTCTAATTCTAAATTTCTTTTAAACAGTTCTTTCCTTCATCTGTTCCAATGCAATGGTTGTTATCCATCCACTCTTATCCTATTCTCCTCTAACCTTCTCATGTCAGACCTGCTTTATAACAGTGATGCTATGCAGTATTTGTCCTTTTATGACTAGTTTCTTTTTTTGATTGCTTTCCTTCCTATTTTGTTCCATACATGCAGAGATCAATAGATGCAGCTTAGATAGTCACAAACCTTTAAAACCCTAGAGTCCTCACCAAACTAGAATGTTGAGCACAAACTCTGTGCCAATTAATAGAGCTATCCCATGAGTCTAGATCCTAAGTCTTGAAATCTAGTAAACCAACCCACAAAAGTATTTAGTTATGTTTTAGTACTACCTGTAAGTATGCCACGTATGGCATTTATTCCTTTCTCCAGTTCTTATTAATTTTTGACCTTGGGAGAATTGTGAGATCTCAAAAACAAACATACAAATTTTTCGGAGAAAATTCAAGCAGATTGCTTCTTAAAGCAAAGATGGTGTGCTTTTTTTCCGCATACTTTGGCCACGTTCTTAGAAAGAGCTATTTCTTGGAATGGGACATAATGCTTGGAAAGGTAGAGGGCCAGCAAGAGAAGGGGAACCCTTAAACCAGTTGAAACAGTGATTGCATCAATGGGCTCAAATGATGAGATGATGAGGACAGCACAGGATAGCTCAAGGGTCTGCTCTGCTGTTCATTGGATTTCTGAGTCTTACTCAACTAAAGGGTACCTAACAACAACAAACAGTGAGCCACAATTTCTTCATCTATGCAATGGGAAGCTCTGATGTCATGATCTGTAGGCAGTTGCACTGCTCACCCAAAGATGGCATCTCTCTGGTAGTTTGAATCTACCAGTGGTTCCAAGAGAATAAGCAACTTTGTCCCTGCAAGTCATAGTCACAAAAATAGCCAATTCTCGCTTGACAACAGTGAGTCAATGATGAGTGATGACTTGTTGATGGATCTGTTGTAAGGATCTTATTATGGATTAAAAGTAAAGGTTTTAACTCTATGTCTAACATGTGTGAGTAGACATTGAAGGTCAGACGCCTACAGACAATAATAAAGATGACAAAAAGTGTCAGTGCAATAACGCGTGTGCTTACCAGATGATTGATTGATCTTGGCTACTTGGAGATAAGTCTCTTTCAGGACATGTGAATGAGCATTAAAAAAGATTCAAAATTATTATAATATTAAAAACCAAGTAGCAAATCCCTTGTCTGCTTTATTTTCCTAGAGAAACTGATACCAGAAAGTAACTTAACATGATGCTGGACCTTTTGTTTGGGGTTTGGTTGTTTGGGTGTTTTTTTTTCCTCTCACTTAGATGCAACTATCCAAATGCCTCTTATGCTTAGACCATATTACTGAAGATAAATAATTACTTGTTAAATATGAGCAATATACAAGGCCTTGGACAGGCTTTTGCAAATTTCTTACTTAAAGTAATGAGAAAAGGTTAGTTTTTATCATTTATTAAAAGAGAAATTGGAGCATAGAGGCAACAGGGCCAACATTCACCTTAGAATTAAGTAGTTGAGTTGAGATTTAGATGTACCTCCTTGCTCTTTCAAGCCCATGAGTGTTAATCCTATAAAACTTTCCAACTAGAAGGCAAATCTGTTCCAGGAGGCCACAAATTAGAAGAAGCTTCAGAAAGTCTTGAGTATAATATACCCTCTCTTTTGCTCTGCATATAAGGAAAAAAATACAGCTTTTAATTTTAAGTATAGACTTTTCTAGAAGAATATCCATTTGTGCTTTATTAACTATACAAAGACATTTGACTATGTGAATCATAACAAATTACAGCTAACATTGGCAAGAATAGACATTCCAGAACACATAATTATGCTTGGCTATTATGTGAACACAGTAAGTGAAAACTACATGGTTTAAAATTAGGAAAGGTGTGCGTCAGGGTCATATTCTCTTTCCATACCTATTCAACCTATATGCTGAGCAAATGATTTGAGAAGCTAGATTCTATGAATTAGAATGTGGCGTAAGAATTGGAGGAAGATTTCGTCAATAATCTTCATTAGCAGACAATATAACATTGCTTACTGAAAGTGAGGAGGCCTTGAAGCACTTATGCAGGGGTCAAAGAGTATAGTATTCAATATGAATTGTACATCAATGTCAAGGAAAAAAAATCTTACCACTGGACTTATAGGCAGCATCATAATAGATGCAGAAAAGATAGAACCTGTCAATGACTTCATCTTCCTTGGATCCACAATAATAAAGTTTACCAACTTTTCATCAGTCAGATGTGACCAACAGATCAAGAGACATATTGCATTGGGAAAGTCTTTAGGCAGGGACCTTTCCAAATAGCCAATGAGCAATGATGTCAGTTTGAAGATTAAGGTGTGCTGGATTCAGATCCTGGTCTTTTCAATCACTTCTTATCCGTGACCAGGAATGAAACCCAAACCAGGGATCTATGGCTCATGAGACACCATGCTCTACCAGAAAGCTACATCTCTAGGCCCTCAATCACTTCTTATGCATTTAACACCTGGAAAATTAATAAGGATGACATAAGAATAACTGATGCCTTAGAGTGTGATATTGGAAAAGAGTACTGATTAAGAACCAATAGATACATTTTATAGAAGGTGCTATCAGAGTTCTTCTTGGAAGCAAGGATGATAAAGTTTTGTCTTACTCACTTTGGGCATGTAACTAGGAGAGGATATGGCTTGGAAAAGCAGAGTGTCAATGAAAGAGAGGAAGTCTCTCAACCAGATGGATAAGCACAGTCACTACAGCAATGGGCTCAAGTCAGAAATTGTGAGGATGGCACAGGATAGGACAGAATTCAGATCTGTTGTTTATAGGGTTGCTATAGGTCATACTCAACTAGATGGAACCTAACCAAAACAACACTAGTGTTGTTAGTTATTGTTTCTGACTCATAGTAAGGCCACACATATAGAGAATAACTTTTCCGTAGGGTTTTCAAGTCTATGCCTTTCAAAAGGCAAATGATTCAGTCTACTTTTCAAGGGTGGACCCAAACTACCTACTTTTTAACTAGTAGTCCAGAACTAATTATTTTTACCACTCATGAGTCCTTTGAAAGTGGACTATTCAGGGGCAAATGTTCAGTGTCTGCTTCACTGACAGGCAATGGGAAAGCAGCCTTGTCAGAAACTCCTCTTACATTTGTCCCATCCTTCCAGTCCTGGGTTCTCCCATGTAGAAAGGCTGCAGTGGCAATGTTCACACTTGTTGTAGAGTTGTTATTGCCATTGCTATGTCCTGACTCATAGCTGACCCTCCAGCAGGTTTCCAGGCTGTAAACGGCAGGGGAGGAAATTACCCGTCTTTTTCCTGCTGCGGACCAGCTGTCTCCTACCTTGTGCCTTCAGAGTGGCAGCACAGTGCCTCATCATTAACTCACTACAGCTCCATACTGCCTGGATACTCATCAAATTCTCTTACCAGAACATGAGATATTTTCACTCAGAATAAGAAAAAAATGAAAATGTTTTAAATCAGGCTTGCTAGTTACCAGACACTGAGTTGAATCCTTTCTATGTCATTGCATTTCATCCTCTCTACCTTCCCAAGACATGAATATAAGATTTCTGTTTTACACACCAGGAAACCAAATCTTAACTAGCTTAGGTATATTGTGAGTCATTTACATGATAAGTGTGGAGTCTAGGATTCAAACACAAGCCTTAAAGTTGCAAAACTTGGATTTGATGTTGTACTATCTCACCCTAAAGCTAAACTTGCATTATTGTAGCAGTCAATGTCAGCTCCCAGGAAAGCCAAATCGATCCAGATCTGTTTTATTAGGACAGTGCATCTTTTCTGGAAACAAGGTTGGTCTTTAAACTGCCACAGCACTAACACTGAGAGAAATGAGTGTACCAACCTGTCTGGTTTGTAGATGGCAGCCACCCTGAATCGAAGGGAATTAAATATCACCAATGGCACCTGTGATTTCTGAGTGCTGGCAGGGTAAATTAAATGTAACATTCCCTGTACATCCTTTACCACGACTGATTGGTAGAGTCGTTCATTCTGAGTAATAGAGCAAACACAGCACATTGAAAATGTATGATTTATGGAAGCACTAGCTTATGCAAGAAAGATGGCTCACTCTCTTCTTCTCATACTGTGTGCACCTACGTTAGCACAGGCACCAGTATCGAGGACTTGTTCTTTGAAGGACAATACAAAAAAATAGAGCTGGGATCAAAAAAATAGGGATTTTCATTTCAGTTTTGCTTCTTCCCCTGCTGTGTGATATTGGACATGTCTGTGTAGTCATTCAAGAAATCATGTGTATCCAAGAATATGCAAACAATATGGTCACCAAGGGGAAGCAAACATATCTTTGCCCTCAAGGATCGTGTCATGCAGTAAGAGATATTAAAATAAAAAAATATTGTGACACAGTTGCAAGAAATAAGACATATGCCAGGTTATTTGCACATAATTTAGAATCTATAAATCTCGGGTACATTGGTAAAGTATAAATGTTAATATGATCCTTTGCACAAGGTCATGATGAAGTATAACTGTGATATTGAATAGTACTTCGTAAAGAGTACACGTCTGTAGTCTTGACCATCTATGTTCCAATTTAAAGAAGAAAGCCAGTGAATGTGAAGCAAGATGAGAATGTAAAGGGAAGTGAAATCTGGATAGACAGATGCTCCATCCTATGATATTATGCACCACAATATTGTACTCAATTCAAGCATGGCAACTATGATACAGTCATAGTTGATTAGTCAAGTTGACATTTAGAACCATTGGTGTTGACTTAGGCCACATGGTTGGGTGGGACTACACTAAAGATAAAATGTGAAAAGCACCTTTTTGACAGGAGCATTATCTAATAAGGTATATAGTCTCCTAGGCAGAGAATTGGTCAGTTTTGCCATCTGTACAAGCTTAAATTGAGCAGGCTTACAGGCAGAAACAGGAGTCTTGACACCAAGAAGAAAGTAGTGGAGAGTGCAGTACACATCCATTTGGATCCAGGCTTCCTGCAAGAATCAGAGGAGACCTAGACAAAAACAGCAGAAGCATAATGGAACCAGAGACTGACATGAGACACAGCTGAACTGAGATCACTACTCTACAGAGGTAGAGCTGGGGGTCCTTTGCAGAATCTTGCTGGAGAACTTGGGGGAGAGGCACCATAACTAGCAGGATTAAGAGAGCTTCGTGACACTGGCCTACAGCCTGACTGCTGAAGTTCAAAGGATGCGTAAACACATCTGAGAGACTGTCCTGACTGAAGACTTGTGTGCTGTCTTCTACCTGGGTTATCATCTGTTAACTTCCTTAATAAACAGCACAAATTTAAGAATGGTCTATGAGCTCTTTGTGGCCCCCACAAAAGATCAGCAGACCAAGTAACTGAGCCGTGAGTGTGCTGGGAAGGCCAGATGGAGTCAGAATTGTTAACTTAGGTTCAGGAGCATGAGGGTGTGTCTCACTTCACAGGAAGTAGTTTTTGTGTTGTGGATGGGACTATTATCCCTTGTGGAGTTAGTGGAGGTTAAACACAGCTGTTCTCATGCCAATCTCACCAACTCAAATTATGAATACGGCACACAAGACTTAGCAACATTTTGTTCTGTTTTCCATGACCTGGCAGAATCAAAGCAGACTCAATGACATCTAACAGCAATGGCAATAACATTAAATATCATACTATTATACATCGTGGTATGTATACATAGCATTGTACATAATATAATACATTGTGGCTCTGTAAGGTCTCTTAGGATACTCTAGGCAGGCAGTTCCACGTAGATGCAGAGCAAGGGTAGAGTATTGTTGTTGTTAATTGCATTTGAGTTGAGCACAACTCAAAGTGACCCTATGAACAAAAAGCCTGAAGCCCCTCTACAACCATTGACATCAATCAAAGTCCATAGAGTTTCTAGAGGCATAAGGGTAGAGTACAAATAAGAATTTAGGACAGAGAATTTTCCTCTGCTCCACCTCACCCCACTCATGCAATTTAGAGCAAAGGTTTTCCTTCTCCAAATTAGAACAACCCTTCTTATAACAATTTCATATATTGAGGTTTCACATAAGATTTCTTTTGAAGAGGGTTTCCAAAACTAAAGCTAAAATATTTCAAAATGTCACTGTATAAAACATTTTACAGAACTGATAAAATCTCTCTGGTTAAAAAAAGAGAGAGAAAGAAATTATAATCTGTTTAACAAATTAACTCCTCAAAATGGATTATATTTGCTAAATGACTCTTTCAGAGTCACAATAAATTTCTGACTGTGAAGTTTAACTATTCATGAAGACTTCCTTTCTAGTATTCAAGTACATGTTTCTTATAGAATGTGGATGACACTTGTTTGGCTGTTTTCAGCATAGTCAAAGACTATATTCTTTCTGATGACCCCATCTAAAGAAGTCCCCTATGTCTGTTGGAAGTATGTCCCATCTCAGTGTATCTCTTCAATAGGGGGAAGAAAGTATCTATTTCAACTCCTGATGTCTCTATGCATATCTTAGTAGAACTGTGTTCTGTAAAGTTTTTAAATGGCTCATATTCTCCAAAGCAGACCAACAGGACTTTCTTCTGAAGTACATATGTTCAAATCTCCTACTCTTCTGTTTGCAGCCAAGTATATTAGCTGTTTGCATCTCCCAGGAAGTTCTTTCTTTATGGAATCCTCAAGATCTGCACTTACCATCTTCATTTATTATCTACCTTCTTTCTATTTAAAAATGAAGGCAAGAAGCATGTCTATCTTGTTATTTGTAGTTCTGACAACTGTTCAGAGAGTGACTGGCACATAAAATGTCTTCAATAAATATTGATTTATTTCATTAATGATATGCCCAAATCTGTGACTCATACTTTTGAATCAGGTTGGTTCTATTTTCCTTGAGATTTTTTACAGCGCTCAATTTATTCCCGGCATTATTTTGAAACTGTTTTAAACACCCACTCTACCTCCCACCTCCTGCCTAGCTTTCTCCTGGAGACTAAAAGCAGAAGCAGCCACAAGGCTCCTTAAGCTTTAGAGTCATATTACGAGCTTACCCAGAAGTTTAGCTCAGGTCCCACCCTCTGCTCCTTTCTTGCTTCTGAATTAAATGTGCTGATTGTTTTCCCTGAAATATCCCACTGGGAAAAGAAGAGGCCCTGGTCGGATCCAGGAGAGCTGGCAGATGAGAGGAGAGAAATAAAATCCATCTTTAAAGCCATCCTGTGGTTTGCCTGCAGGGCAGTTTCCACAGTCCTTGTGTTTCTCAGTCATGTCCAGTCCAAACATCCATGCTC
Source organism: Elephantulus edwardii (assembly GCF_000299155.1). NCBI lineage: Eukaryota > Metazoa > Chordata > Mammalia > Macroscelidea > Macroscelididae > Elephantulus > Elephantulus edwardii. The sequence goes on along the minus strand of NW_006399845.1, from coordinate 2,053,052 downwards.
TCTAAAACAAAAATAAGTTGTCTCTCAAGATCAATATAAAAATAACTGACATTTCCTTCAGACATTAAATTTTCATTTTGGTGAGAAAAAGGCAGGGAACAGAGAAGAGTGGAGAAGCGTTGTCCAAGCAAAACTGACTTTATACCACATCTCAAATGGCAAGCTCTCCAACATGAATCAAATGCCTGAATAGCTACAGAATCTGAACTGACTTCTGAGAAGAGAGGGATCCCTCTGGAGGCTCTGACTGCGACGGAGGATCCGTGTTATCCATTTCTTTGTCATGTGTAATACGGAAACATTCCAGAGAGTGGCCATACTGAACACTTGGCCTGAATTTCTGTGCACCAGGAATTTTTCACTTAACAGCCAGGTTTTAAAAAAAATTGTCATTTTTAAGTGTCCCTACATAAAACAGTAGGCTTTTACATTTTGTGCTGGCTTACAGATGAGAAACAATGACTCAGAGAGGTGAGGTCACTTGTGTAAGGTCACTCAGCTAGTATGTGGCAAAGTCGGGATTTGAACTCAGTTCTATTGATTGCAGTGCTCCAAGTTCACTCTCCCGCTTTTTGAGGAAAAGAATATGTGGAAAGAGAAAATTGAGAAGGAAAGAGATAACATGTGGTATTTTGGTTGGAGGATGCTCCAGGACTCCATCAGAGGTAGTCTTGTAGGATCCCAGTGCCCTGGCAACTTTCACAGACCACTAGTTTACCTACCACTGAGGCTTATTTTTTTTTTCTTCCTGAGCCAAACCACTGAGTAACTGAATTCACTTGCTTACACATCATAATTGGACGAGGTACAGAACGCTCTGACCTACTTTAAAATCAATTTTGATGTACCCCATGGACTCTTTGAAGCTACTTTACAAACACCATTCTGTTTTTGTTAAATAAATCTAATTGCTCCTGGGGTGTTAACAGATGACATTGCTTCCTAGGAAGCATTTGCCAAGATCGGAGATTGTCTGCAACATTGTCTCATAAGAAAATCCCTAAACCCTAATGTCAGATACCCTCAAACACACCCCAGGGATGGACACCAAAAGCATTGCAGAAGTCTGGCTGTGTGTTTTAACCTTCTCATTTAATGTGTTATCCAAAGACCCCAGAGACACAGTCCTTATATTAATCAGATTTAAGACTGTCCTCTGCTGACAGCACTCTATTCAAGTTCTAACATTTTTAATAAAAAGAGTCCAAAAGATGATATCTGTTTTTAAGTAGTCTCCTTAGAATTAAATAGGGAATAAGGAGCTAAGTGGAGAACATATTATTATGTGTAAGGGATACGCCCATTCTATCTCTTTTTCAGTGCTCCATAAGCATTGAATGCCTTTGCATAACAGGCCTCATGCTAGTCTCTACAGTGAACTGATGAGCAGGACCAATCACATTCCCTGCCCCTCTCTTAGAGGCCAATGACATGAGAACCCAACAAGAATCACACCAGTCAAGAATACATACACACACATTTCACACCAACAGTGAGTTTTCCTGAGAGATACTTGTAAAGAATATGTAAGCAAACCCTGTAAGAACATAACAATTAAGTTTATATATAAAAGAGGCGAAGGTGTTAACAAAATCAGATAATCAGATTTAAGCAATCAGTAAAGGGACATTTTGAAGTGTTCAATAGTGATACAAGATGCTCATAGATCTCAAACAGGACATGGTTGCTGGAACAATTTAATTCGTACTCTTGTTCACATCAATCTATTTTGAGTTGCAGTGACCTTAAAGACTGTCTCAGGCTCTGGAGATAGAGGAAGGCACAGCAATAGCAACAAAGCATATGTCTCTGTGAAACTGACATTCTAATGAGAAGAAACAGACAATATAAAATTAACTAGTAAATAAGGAATATATCAAATATTGGAAGGATAGTGAAGAAAAACAAAATAGGGTGAAGAGGTTAAATTGTTCTATTGCTGCACGCCATTGAGTTGATCCCAACTAAAGAAGACTTAGAGGACAGAGTAGAATGCCGTAAGGTTTTCTACGTTTACATTTCTGTGGGAATAAACCTCCAGGTCTTTTCTCTCATAGAGTGGTTCAGAGATTTGAATCACTGACCTAGTTAGCAACCTAGTCCCCAACTGGGACGCAGATGGTATAGGGTCTTAAAAGCCCTTGCTGAGACATAAGCCTTTGTTTTCAGTAAGATGGCAAGCTGTTAGAAGGTTTTAAGTAGAAGAATGTCATAAAATAACTTACATGTTTAAACCACTACTAGTAACTGTGAAAAAGACTAATAGGAGAGGTCAGAGGAAGAGCAAGGAAATAGGTTAGGAGAATACCACAATAATCAAGGCAAACAGGAGGAAAGATACTTGAAAGTGCATAGTTGTGATGATCCGTTTAACATCATGAAAGTCATGAAGGTAACTAAATTGTATGGATAAAACAGGAAGGGCAAAAAGTGGAGCCTATTCCATCCTGTGTATTAAATCAGCTTTCTGACGTACTTTGAAAAACAAGGAACAACCAACAATGTGCTGGCTTTAAACCGAGATGCCTGCTTGCTTTTCCTCTGTCCCTTAAAATCTTGACATCACCAAATGAATTCTAGGCTAGACTGCTTGAAGATGAAAGACTATATGAAAAAAAGTTAAGGCAGAATACCCAGCTTTCAGGCGGCATCTTCAAGCATGGGAGTTAAGGTGTGGTCAGCTGGTCAGCATCCAGCTGCCCACATATATATGAACTTGGGGAAATCATAAGGATGAAGACAAAATAAAATGAAGGTTCATTCTGGGGAAGAAACACATTCTACTGGTAGTAATCTCATTTTTTTTAATTTTTCATTGGTTTGAAGTAATAAATTTTCATCCAAGATTTTACAACTGACTTTCCTTTTGATTAAAGTTTAACCAATGATTTTTTTGTAACCACATTTGTAAAAATCCTTGAGAGTTTTTACTTTAAAAACGACAACAACAACCAACAAACTTCTGAGTCTTCTGAGTCTAGCTGTATAAGACCTAAATGAAAAACCTTACTTTAAAAAATGATTTCAAGTTGTTTTAGAAAATGAGAATAAAAGGAATACAAGTAACTTGCATTTCAACAAAGAATCAATGTTCTTAATTTCAAGAAACTCAAAGCTGCTTGTGGACTAATTACCATGCATTGAATTCCTCCAAATGCAGATCTATTACGTGTTTGTGTGTTTCTCTTTAGGCATCAAACAGAAAAATTGAGGGAGAGGGGGGACATTGCTATAAACTGCTTTCCTTCCTCATTCAACAAACAACAATTTGGGTGTGATAAAGATTTACAAAACAAATACCGAGCTGTTTAGGACTTTGTGTTTTGAAGACACAAGCATGAAAATTCATTTAAGCAACTTTCTTTCTATTTGCTGAGATAAACCAATTCTAAATATCCCATATAAATCTCTATGCCATGGAAGATAATAACCCCAAACATTTTTTTCTTTATTTGGCCCCAATTAAATTTCAAAGTAGGGTATTTATAATCCCCATCTAAACAGACCATTGGCAATTTGTAGCCTGATATAGAAAAACTAGCATTAATGCTATAAAAGGACAAGAAGGATCAACTTTCTGTATTTATATAGAAAGAAAAATTATGCCAACACTCAGCATTCCATCAACATATCCATTACTAAGAGACCACAACCTTCATTTCCTCTGGGTGACATCACCTGTATTTCTTCATGTCAAATCACATATCACCATGGCATATAGCCTTGGGAAGCAATTCTAGGGGACTATTTCCAACTATAGAATGATCAGAACCGGCCTACTATAGCTTGGTATAAAGAGGGGCAGAACATTTGGCCTAAGTTCTACCATGAAGTGGTTTATAGAGTTTTGGTTGGTTTTGTGTCTGTTTGGTATTTGGAATTTAGTATGTTCAATTCAAATATATATCTATGTGTTGTTGTTGTTATGTGTGTCAAGTTGCTTGTGATCTTATTTACAACAGCTCTGAACCTGCTTTATCTTGACCCAACCTCATTGTCTCTGACTCTGACACACCTCTATTCTTCTAGTAACTGAGTCAATGCATCTTATTCAGGGTCTTCTATTGCACTGACCCTCCACTTTTCCAAGCACGACATCCCTCTCCAAGGACTGGTCCCTTCTTGTAACATGTCTAAAGAATGTTAGACCGAGCTCCAAAGTGCTTGTCTCCAAGGAACAGGCTAGCCTGGTTTCATCCTCTCCAGAATGAACCTGTTTTATTCAATACTCATCTCCAGCACCACAACTCAAAGGCATAAATTATTCTTCTGTCGTCCTTAGTCATGACACAGCTTTCTGACGCATAGCAAGTCATTGTGAAGACTATGGACTGGTCCAGGTGAGCCTTAGTTTCTAGACTGACATCATTGTTCTTCACTACCCTGGAGATGTCCCTGACAACAGATTTTCCCAATGCAATTTATATTATGATTTCCTGAACTCCAGTACCAGAGTTCATTGTGGAACTAAGCAAATTTAAGCTGTTAACAATCTCATCCTCTTTCACCATCTATCATGATGCTGCCAATCAGCCCACTGGTGAGAATCTTTGTTTTCCTGATATTGTGCTTCAATCCACATTGAAGGCTGCAGTCCTTGACCTTCTGCAGCAAATGCCTCAGGTCCTCCTCAGGTTCAGCAAACAAGGTTGTGTCATCTGCGTAACACAGATTGTTGATGGATCTTCCACCAATCCTGGTGCCACAATCCTCCTCATAAAGCCCAGCCTCTCGGATAATCTGTTCCACATATAGATTGAAAATGTGTGGAGAAAGGATGCACCCCTGGTATATACCTTTCCTGATTTTGAACCATGCAATGTTTTCTTGCTCTGTTCTGACTACTGCCTCCTAATCCAAGTAGAAGTTTCATATAAGCGTAATCAAATGTTCTGGGATTCCCATTCTTCTCAGAGTCAGCCATAGTTTGTTGTGATCCACACAGTCAAAAGCCTTTGCATAGTCAATGAAACAGGTATTCCTCTGGCCAATGCTTTTTGGTACAGTGACTCTGGAGACTCCTTCCATTTTTTATTTTATTTTATTATTATTTTTTTTTTGGTGCTTTCCAGATCACTTAGTATTCTGCCCAAAGTATTGTAACTTGAGGCTTAAATTTATTCTTCCATTCCTTCAATTTAAGAAATGCCGAGTGAGTTCAGCCCATGGACTGCTAAAAAAACAAACAAATATATTTTGGAGAGAATTCAGCTTGCGTGCTGCTCCTTGGAGGCAGGAATAATGAGGCTTCTCCTCACAATCTTTGGGCATGTTTCCAGAAGGGCATGTTTTGGACATGTTTCTCGGACAAGCTGTTCGTTGGAGACGGACATGATGCTGGGAAGGGTGTGGGTCAGTGAAGGAGATGAAGCCCCTCAGCCAGGTGGATTGACCCAATGACTGCTGCAATGGGCTTTAATGTGTCAGGAAGTGGGAAGATAGCACATGATAGGATAGGGTTCAGATCTGTTGTTCATAGAATTGCTGTGAGTCATAGAGAGAGCTCTGTTGGCCTAGTGGATAGAAAGTGATGCTACCAAGTCAAAGATGGGTGACTAGTCTGTGGCCCTCAAGCTTGGTTTTATTTTTTTTTTTTTTGTCAAACATTCTTCTAAGTGGTATAGCACTGGTCTGTCCATTTGCTGCTGTACTGCTAAACATTGTGACTCTAATGTGTCAAATGCAATAATGGTTATCCATGGTGGACAGTGTTTGATGATTTTTGTTGTTGTTAGGTGCCGTCGAGTCGTAGATGACTCATAGCAACTTTATGAATGAAAGGCCTGAGCACGGTTCATTGAGTTTCCAGAGGCAAGCCATTTCGAAAGAGGATGCTACTCCCAGATTAAAACAAGCTTGGAAGCAGGAGTGGCATTCGCTTCTAAAATAGCTTACCTCTGGAAACTCTATGCACTTAGAGTAATGATGAAAGCTATACAAGTGTTCATGTCTTTTGTTCATAGGGTTGTTATGAGTCATCTATGACTTGACAGCACTTAACAAAAACAACAACAACTGCCGCCATGGGTGTTGGTTGTTGATCAAAGTAAAATTAAAACTTTGACAACTTTTGGAAAATAAAATGAAGATATTTGATAAAGTGTAATTGACTCATGAAGTTTGACAGTTATATGATGTCTTTTTGTAAAAGATACTTTTAGGATGATTCCGGAAGATCTGGAAAAGAGATGACTAGAGGAAGAACTTACTAGAGAGAGAGGGGACAATTAATAGAAAGCTCTTGACGTAGAAACAAGAAAGGTCAGTGTGAGTAGAACACGGTGAGTGAGAAGTGTGGGGTAAGATCAACATTCATTCACACCAAAGACACTGGGCCAGTCAAGTGTTTGACCTACTTTAAGTATTTACCAAATCAATTGTTCCAGTTTTCACTTTAGCTTGCTTATTATTCTTGTCAGAAGTTGTCTAATTTCCGATTACTTTCAACTGTCAATGACTGCCTAATAGTGTTCCTTCAAACCTCCTACATTCATTTTCACCATATATATTTCACGTAAGGTATTCAATGTTTCTGTGTTCATTTTCTCTTTCTTTTTGTTGTAAACAATCACACTACTTTATGTCTCCTCAGCAAGAAGGACAGAAAACTCATTATAATTCCTTTTTAGAGTCAAGTTTTGGATTTAAATTCTGTATTTTCTCAAAGAGTAGCTACATAAACTTGTCCAAGTTGATTAGTTTCTGAAAGCCTTGATGTATCTAGTTGACAGGATTGTCATAGGAACCTATGAATTGATGTGTGTAAAGCACAGAAGTTAACACAGCGAAAGCTCACAATGAATGGGAACTATAAATGGTCAATTTGCTCATTGATACTTCCTTTTTCTTCCTGATCTTTTAGTAATTACTTTGAAATGTTCCTTCAAGACTGACTCGACTTAGATACTGTCTTCTACAGAATGCCTTCCTTATGTTTTCAGGTTGAGTTAATGGGCCCCAGTACATCATGTCCTCTGGTTTACCACATCATATCATGATCTCCTGTGGCAGTGTCTATCCTTCTGTTCTGCTATTCGCTTCTTGATGACAAGAATGTGTTCCATTTATCTTTGCATCTCAGCCACAGAGCCCAATATCTTGCCATATTGAGTTTTCAATATGTTTGATAAATTCAATGGTGAATTCTTCTTGACAAGACACCAACAACTAGTTAATGCTGTCTTACTTGGACATCTCAGTAGCTGTATTGAGAAAGTAATATCGGCTAGGTCATGTAGAAAGAAATAAGGACAAAATTTTAGCCATTCCACATAAAGGATGCCTTTAATCTGTAATTTGGAAATCAAAGCATGCATATAATTGCACTGCTTTCTTATTTGTATGATATGAACAGTTTGTGTTAACCCAAAGGACCAAGCCTGCAATTGCTCTAATGATTGGTTGTTTTATTATCAAAGGAGGAAAAAGGTCCGTAAAAGAGAAAAATGAAATGAAAGAATTCATACTAATCTTCAAAGAAAGTGTGCAATCTGAATTTTTAGTCAGGCAGAAAGCAAAAAGATATCATTAGTATTTTAGCCTTCTATTGTATGAGACTTCTAAATGCATTCTCAAGTATCTGCTGGCTGTGCAGAATGAAATTGCGACTCTAGCGGGGTAGCCTCTAGTGTGCTATAATGCTGACCAGTCACACAACGCTATGAATCCATCAGCTCCTCTTCAAGAAAAGGATATGCAGTTTCCTTCTGTTAAAATTCACAGCCTCAGAAACCAAGTGGTTTTAGTAAGAGCTGGGTGAATGACAGTGTGTTTCAAAGGGATGAAGAAAAGAGCCCTGGTAGAATAATATAACATTGTTGTTGTTGTTGTTGTTAGGTGCGCTTAAGTCAAGCACAGCTCCTAGCAAACCTCCAGACAAAATATCTGAACTCTGTTCTATCCTGCACCGTCCTCACTCTTCCTGACACACAAGAGCCCATTATAGCAGTTACCTTGCCAATTGAGGTTTTTCCCTTTTTCATCGGCCCTCCATCCTTCCCTGCATCATGCCCCTCACCAAGGAACAGCCCCTCTTAGCAACATGACCAAAGTGTGTGAGGTGAAGCCTTATCATTCTTGCCTCTAAAGAGCACTCCAGTTGCACCCTCTCCAAGACATATCTGTTCTGGTCGTCCATGGGATGTTAAGTGCTCTTCTCCAACACCACAGCTCAAAGACGTCAATTCTTTTTGTGTAAACCTTATTCATTGTCCAGCTATCAGATGCATAACAAACCAAAAGATTAAGCAACTAGCCATCCTTGAGAAAAAGTGAAGCAGTTCCCTTCTGTTAATAATTCACATCTTCAGAAATTGATGAAAGGTTACCAGGACAGGAACTGATAGACAGCAGTGGGTTGATTTATAATGGAGAAGGAGCACCGACAGCACTGTGGTTAAGGTCTTTTCTGCTGCACATGCGCATTTGACAGTGGCGGCGAGGCTTGGCGGTGATGGCGGAGCTGGGTGAAGCGGGTGAAGTGGAGTTGTAACATATGAAGCGGAGTTGCAGAGGCTTGTGGCGGCCGAGCTGCAGAAGGCACAGTTCACGGCACAGGTGCATCATTTCACGGAACTATGTTGAGATAAGTGTGTGGAAAAGCTGAGGAATCGCCTAGACTCTCGCACTGAAAACTGTCTGTCTAGCTGTGTGGACGGCTTCATTGATACCACCCTTGCCATCACCAGTCGGACTGCCCAGATAATACAGAAAGGAGGGCAATAGGCCATCTGGTGGAACATGACAGAAGCCACAAAGGACTTGGTATTAAAGTGCCAATGGAATATGGATGCCATCCCATTGCTGAGTCAACATCAGGCGGTTACCAAGACTTGGTGCTAAAAAGTAATAGATCAAATGTGCAAAAAAGGGTTAATTTTTTTTTTAAATTCAGAAATTCCAGATTTTATAACGTCAGTTATTCAATAAATGTGAATTCTCCAAGTCTTTTTGTATAAATGAATGAATGAATGCATGCATGAATAAATACATAAATAAATGAATGAATAAATAAATAAACTTAAAGAAATTCTTTTCTGCTAACCAAAATGTGGATAGTTTGATTTCATCAGTCACTTCATGATAGGGAAATGCAGTAGTCTGATTCTATAAAATATTTATCACCCTGGAAACCCTATGGGGCAGTTCTACTGTCTTCTATAGGGTCACTATGAGTTTGAATCGGCACAGCCGCATACAAGAACAAAATGGAGACAATAGTATCTTTGGGGAGAGATCTTATTTTTAGCTCTAAGAATTCCTAAAAGAACCCTATATTCAATTTACCATATAGCTCTGCACGAAGTTAACAAACCAAAAACTCTGTTGCTATTAACTCAATCCTAACTCCTGCTGACCACATGCACATCAGTGTAGAAATGACTGAATAAGGTTATCAGTGATTATAATCTTAGGAAGTAGGTCACCAGGTCTTGCTTTCACAGCACCACTGAGTGATTTCAAACAACCAAATTTCCAATTAGTAGCTGAGACTGAGCTATTTACACCATCCCAGGGACATTTCCACGATACTGAAAGTCCCAGGGAAATCAGCCTCCTCCCTCTGTTTTCAGAGAGAAAGTGCAGTAATCTCAAATCTGCATCAGGTGTGGAAATATATGCTGTTAGAAAAATGTGGTCTGATGTTTCCATCCAAACATAATGGAAATTGGTTGAAAAGCAGGAGATGCAAATCTCTACCTATTTATGGGAAATAGCTCTGAAAGTACTTCCTACACCAAGAGCCATTCATCCCCAGAGCTCAACAGTAGGACAGATGTCATGCTGTTTCCTGTGAGGTTATTACACTCTCCTGTCCTCATGCAGAGGGAGCAATGCAAAATATATTCTTATTTCTGCTCACCTGTACCTGGGAGCAGCTTCCACAGTCATTGAACTGAGGTAATCAAACGCAGTTCTCAAATTGATTCTATCAGTATAAAGCTCATTTAAATAAAATGATTCGTACCAATTCAGGACAAAGATACTATCTTTATCCTCAACAAATAAGTCCATTCTTATTGTTAATTTCAGAGATTTTGGAGAGGGGAAAAAAACCAACCAAACAAACAAAACAAACAGCAGAGAAAAGGAAAAGAAAGACAAGAAATCAATAAATTCAGGGAGCTCTGATGGCCTAGTGGCAAGAAGCTGCACTGCAATCCCAGAGGTGCATGGTTTGAATCCACCAGCTGCTCTGCTGGAGAAGGAGGGGCAATCTACTCCTGTACCAGTCAGATCTGATTTGACAGTACATGCACAAAAATTAATAAAATTAAAAACAATTAAAAATAGAAATTCAGAGCTTAGTATTAAGAAACCAAACAAAAAAACCCTCTTTGAAATTCTGCTGCATCCCCAAAGCCTAGTTATAAAGAATACGACAAATCTCTCTTTTGTACAGGCCTATCCTGGCCTGAGAACCTCCTTGTTTTTCATATACTCTGGCGCAATCCTATATAAACCAGACTTGGATTAAATGTTCCAGCTGCCAGGGATTAAATCACTATTTTAGAGCTATATGCCTTCTCTAAATATAAGCTACAAAGTTTTTTCTTTACTTACTTTTCTTTAATTCTTAAGCTAGATGCCAAATAAGTGCCTAGGAATAAGAAGGAATAAACATTTTATAATAAAATATATGGTCCAAAGTGGTTAATGATTGTCAGTGTGGAACCAAGCTCTATCTGTAATTTGCTTGTTTACACAGGCTCTCAGAAACTTCCGCTTGTCTTCCAGGAGAAATCACAAGACCTATTGAATTGCAGTTTTTTACTTGAAAATGGGATTTAGAGATAATTCTCCAGTTTTATATGCATCCTCTGCCTCCTCTAAAGAGGTCTTCCTCACCTATTTGACACCCAGACCTTTTCATAAAGTCTCCTTAACTTATTTGATGCTGATCTCTCACTTTCTTGAAATCTTACTAACCATAGCCTTTTAATAGCTTTGTGTGATGCATTTTTCCTCTGGCATTCAAACTAATCTGTCAAATTTGAGGGCAGCAGACACACTTTATATCTTCCATAAATCTAGTTTAGTGCAAGAAAATCAGAGACCGATATAAATATGTATAGATAGATAGATAGCTTCCATCAACTGATTCTGGCTGTACACAACAAAACAAAACATTACCCAGTCCTATATCATGTTCGTGACCAATGACATTTTTTTAATCCAAAATTGCACCTACTTTGTCAACCCATCTCATCAAGGGTCTCTCTCACTGTTGCTGGCTCACTCCTTCACCAAACATGGCATCCTTCTCATGTGACCGATATCTCTGGATCATGTGTTCAAACAAGCAAGGTAAACGTTTTGTTGTGACCCAAATAACTGTGGAAAATAAGATTTTCACTGGCCAATTTTCAGAAAGAGACGGCCTGGTTTTTATTCCTTGTTATTATTGTTGTTATGTGTCGCCAAGTTGCCTGCCACTCATAGCGACCCTAAACCCTACTCTATCCTGTGCCAATCTCACTGTCTCCCACACACATATTCCCATTACCCCAGTCACGGAATCAATCTTTCTCATCAAGGGTCTTCTTTTCCTGCGCTGGCCCTCTGCCCTTCCAAGCATGTCATTCATCTCCTAGGCCTGGTCCCTCCTTGCAACATGTCCAAAGTATGTCAACAAAGTCTCAGAATCCTTGCCTCCATGGAGCAGACTGGTTTAACCCTCTCTAGGATGAACATGTTCGTTCTCTTAGCAGTCCATGGTACCCTCAATACTCTCCTCCAATACCCAGTCTGTCTTAATCAGGATGCACCTTTCAAGCCTGCTTACCAGTGATGAGATTACTAATACATGGTGTAGCTTCTAGCATCATAGAAGTACATAAGCTGTACGGTATAATTTTGGTTATTTCAATGGGTCTCAGATTGATGAACTTTGGGCTATTCTACAGACTTGACGTTTAGAAAATAGTAGATTCAATTAGTTGCCAAAATTTAAAAGTTGAGAGTTTAAGATTTCTAATTTCTCTTTTCTAGTTTCTCTTCAACAATTGGATAGTTTTGCAATTCTGACCCAATATTTGTTGTACAAATGTATACATTTTGTCTGCACTTAATAGTCCTAAATCCTACCCAATTTTATGTGTTTATTTACATTCCCAGCTCCTATATAGTTTTGCCAACATCCTCTTTACAGGAAATCAACTCCCAAGAAGTCTTTAAAATCAATTCTAGCTGCTGGACTTTAAATCAGTTCAAATTAATTCAGTCATGACTAACACAATGACATCAGAACATATTTGACTTTGAAAAATGTGTGTATAAGAGAACAATAACTAGAATGGGGGAAATTAAATCTTAATAGACACTTGGAGAAGATATAGTAAGCTATATAAGAGCCTATTAGAGATGCTGAATTGTTATAAGGATTGTGGAGTTGTTATTATGTACCATCGAGTTGAAACTGACTATAGCTGGCCCTCTGGCATATTTTCAGGGGCAGTTAGTTGCACAGGAGATTGTCCATTTTTCTCCCATGGGGCAGCTAGTGGATTCCAACGGTATGCCTCTGAGATTGCAATTTACCATCTTGCCACTGGAGCTCCCTGTCCACATCAACACATTTTCAAAACGGCACAATTGGCCACCATCTTTGAGCCAGGTGCCTTTATTTCTAACTCTGTCATGCATGGAAAGATAGGTCAGCACAGGAGAGGAAGAACCTGGATGAGCTGGATTTTAACACAGTGGCAATGGGGTCAGGTGTGCTGGAGACAGTGAGGTTGACTCAGGACAGGGTAAGTTTCAGAGCTATTGTTCATGGAGTTGCTATGAGTTGGAGTTGACCTACAAGGGCACATAACAACACAATAGCAACTACTAGTCAAAAGCTTTTGTTGCTAGAAAACAGTTATACTGACTTGTACTGTTAAGGGAAAGATGCTTCTAGCTTCTGTCTCCTCATAATTTTTCTCTGTTCTGTTTCTTATTGTGTGTAAATAACACTTTAAAATCCAATCATGATAGAATTGGAGTTATCTTACTTAGAGCCACTGTTGTTGTTGTTGTTGTTGTTGTTATGTGTCATTGAGTCACTTGCGACTCATAGCGACCCTATGTACAACAGCTCTAAACTCTGCTCTGTCCTGTGCCAATCTCATTGTCTCTGACACACTCATCCCGATTACCCCAATCAATGAATCAATCCATCTCCCAGAGGGCTTTCCCCTCCTGCGCCTGCCCTCCACCCTCCCAAGCATTGATGTCCTTCTCCAAGGACCAGTCTCTCCTTACAACATGACCAAAGTATGTCAAACAAAGTCTCAGAATCCTTGCCTCCAAGGAGCAGCCCGGTTTAACCCTCTTCAAGATGAATCTGTTTGTTTTCCTAGCAGTCCATGGTACCCTTAACACTCTTCTCCAACACCAAAGCTCAAAAGCATCAATTCTCCTTCTATCCATCCTGGTCATTGTCCACCTCTCTGACGCATAACAAGTGATTGCAAAGATCATGGCCTGTACCAAACACACCTTAGTCTCCAGAGACACACCATTGCTTTTCAGTACTTTAGAGAGGTCCCTAACAGCAGACTTTCCCATCGCAATGCGTCTTTTAATTTCCTGGCTGCTGGTGCCAAGAGTGTTCACTGTGGAGCCAAGCAGGTTAAAGGTATGAACAATCTCAATCTCTTCACCATCCATCCTGATGCTGCCAATTGGTCCAGTGGTGAGAATCTTTGTCTTCTTGACATTAAGCCTCAATCCATATTTGACGCTGCAGTCCTTGACCCTTAGCAGCAAGCGCTTCAGGTCCTCCTCAGTTTCAGCAAACAGGGTTGTATCATCTAGATAACACAGATTATAGATAGTTCTTCCACCAATCCTGATTGCCGCATTTCTCCTCATAGAGTCCAGCCTCTCAGATAATCTGTTCTGGGTACAGGTTGAAAGGTATGGAGACAGGACACATCCCTGGTGTACGCCCTTCCAAGTCTTGAACCATGCAGTGTTTCCTTGCTCTGTTCTGACAACTGCCTCTTGGTTCAAATATAGGTTTCGCATTAGCACGATCAAGGGTTCTGGGATTCCCATTCTTCTCAGAGTCAGCCCCAGTTTGTTATGATCTACACAGTCAAACGCCTTTGCATAATCAATGAAGCACAGATAGACATTCCTCTGGTACTTCCTGCTTTCAGCCAAGATCCATCTAACATTAGCTACAGTATCCCTAGTACCACGACCCCTTCTAAACCCAGACTGGACTTCTGACAGTTCTCTGCTGATGTGCTGTTCCAGTCATTTTTGGATAATCTTCTTTTGAATAATTTTTGGAGAATCTTGCTTGCATGTGAAATCAATGAGATTGTTCTATAGTTTCCACACTCTGTTGGGTCATCTTTCTTTGGAATGGGAACAAATATAGATCTCTTCCAGTCAGTTGACCAAGTGGTTGTTTTCCAGATTTCTTGACACAACTAGGTGAGCATGTCCAGGGAAGCATCTGTTAGCTGAAATATGTCTATTGGTATACCATCTATTCCTGGGGCCTTATTTTTTGCTATTTCCTTCAAAGCAGCTTGAACTTCTTCCTTCATCACCATAGGTTCTTGCTCATTTGTTGTTTCATTAAATTCTTCTGTTTCTGCCAATTCCTTTCGATATAATGCCTCAGTATATTCTTTCCATCTTATTTTGATACCTCCTGGATCATTTAATAATCTGCCTAAAGAATCCTTGATTATAGCAACTCAAGGTTTGAATTTGTTCTTCAGTTCCTTGAGCTTAAGAAATGCTGAGCGAGTTCAACCCTTTTGATTTTCTGACTCCAACTCCTTGCACATTTCATTGTAATATTTTACTTTGTCATCCAGTGCTGCCTTTTGGAATCTTCTATTCAACTCTTTAGTATCTTGAATTCTTCCTTCTGCTTTGGCTTCTCTGCGCTCCAGTGCAATATTCAGAGTTTTTTCTGACATCCATTTTGGTCTTTTCTTCCTCCTCTGTCTTTGTAATGAACGTTTGCACTCTTCTTGGATGAAACCCTTGATATCCTCCCACAACTCATCTGGTCTTTGTTCATTCGTGTTCAAGACCTCAAACATGTTTCTGAGATGGTTCTGAAATTCAGGTGGGATAGACTCAAAGTCATATTTTGTTTGCCTTGGATTTGGTTTTATTTTCCTCAACTTCAGCTTGAACTTGCATTATGAGTAGTTGGTGACCTGTTCCACAATCAGCTCCTGGCCTAGTTTTCACAGCTGATATTGAGCTTCTCCAGTGGTTCTTTCCACAGATGTAATCGATCTGATTCCTATGCATACCATCAGGTGAGATCCATGTGTGTAACCTGCATTTATGTCTCTTTAAAAGTGTATTTGCGATGAATAAGTCATTGATTATGCAAATTCAATCATTCTATCTCCAGCTACATTTCTGTCTCCGAGTCCATTTTCCGACTACTGAATCTTCTCTGTTCCCAATTTTTGCATTCCAGCCACCCATTATTATCAATGCATCTTGATAATATCTTGATCAATCTCTGACTGTAAAAGCTGGTAGAAATCATTTATTTCCTCTTCCTTGACTCTGGTTTTTGGTGCATATATCTGAATGATAGTGGTATTCACTGGACTTCCTTGTATGCGTATGGATATTATCTTGTCACTCACTATATTGTACTTCAAGACGGATCTAGAAATGGCTTTTCAACTATGAAAGCAACCCCATTTTTTCTCACCTTTTCATCTCTGGTGTAGTATATCATATCATCATCTGACTCAAAATGCCCCATGCCAGTCCATCTCATCTCACCAATGCCTAGTATGTCAATATTTATGTGTTCCATTTCCTCCTTACTAATATTTAATTTTCCTACATTTAGGGTTCTCACATTCCATGTTCCAATCACTAGTGTCTACTTACACCTGTTCCTCTTCCTTTGTATTTCCATACCCAGTTGCCCTTTCTGTTATTCTACGAGTGTTCTGTTGTACATAGTGCTTTTAGATGCCTGCTATTTTGGAAGTGGATGGCCAATCCTTCTTCCTAGTGTGTGTCTATCTGAATGTTCAGATTTAAAGTGAAAATATATCCCTTATTGTGGAATTAACTATTAGTTTCGGTGTTGTTTCCACCATTGACACAAGTGCTCTGACCCCACTTATTTCTTTGCTCCACCATCAATCAAGATACCCCTCCACTTCTACACTTCTACCCACTCCCTTCAACGTCTATCTCCCATTGTCCAGCCCTTGATCTGACAGCTTACATCCAAAGCCTCCCCAGCTTCTGTGATTCCAGAGTCTTCAACTGCTAACAGTTTCTTACGCTGTGACCAGAGTCTCCTAAGTTTAATGGTAATGTGTCCTGAACGGAGATGATGTGTCCTGTGGAACTGGTGTGTAGATAGTTTCTTTTAGCTCTGCTGGGGTGTCTTGTCCTTTCGCCTGCCTTCTGTCCTTTCTAAGTGTCCCAGACTGAGTTTCGTGCCCTTAGACCCCTAAGTACCTGTTTTATATAAAACCAAATCTGTTTGATAATGAGCTAGTTTTGTTTCCTCCCTGCCTCAGTTGTTAGCATCGCTATCTTATTATCCAAGAATAAGACCTCTGAGTCGAACTATACAGTGTTGTTGTTTGATGTCATCAAATTGGTTCTGACTAGTGACAACTGCAGTCACAGAGTTGAAATGTCACATATTGTTTTTGGTTTGTCATCTTTATAAACCTCCCATGAGGTCTTTGAATGAGTTCCAACTTTCAAACTGTCAGTGAAGAGAAGAACATTCAACTATTCCTCCAACAAGACTCCTTAACTATGCATTATCCTTTACTAAATTATCTTCATTCCACCCCAGAAAAAGTTTCTAAAATGTACTTTCTGATATTCAGTCCTCTTACTTGAATCTCCTACCTGGCCATCAATCCTTCAACATCTCATTTTCAAACACAGCCATCACATTTTCACCACATGGCTAAACAATTCTGCCATGCATCTCAAAAAAAACCCCTCCAAATTCTCTATTACCTACAAACCTGAATCTAAAATCGTGGGCTTTCACCCTTTGCTCCCACTTATCTCATTGACAAAAGTAGCCCTGTAAGTCCAGAGGGAGTATCAGAGAGATGTAAGTGGTTCTGTTCATTGAAAAGTGTTAGTCCATGCAGAGGATTTTGGAAAGAAATACGTTTCCATTTACCTCTGAGAAAACCAGCCATTAAAGATCCTATGGACCGTAGTTCTCTGACATGAGCTGGCGATAACTTGAAGGATAGTGGATCTTCCAAAAACACATCTTTCCTAGCTAAGTGTCCTGTGCTCTTCAAAATGGTCCCAAGACTGAGAACTAAAGTGTACTAGGACTTCCATGAGAACTAGGGTGACTAATTGCCCCTCCTTGGAACTCTGGTGGGCTAGTGGCAAGAAGCTCCACTGTAATCCTGAAGGCACAGGGTGCAAGGCCTTCAGCCACTCTACGGGAGAAAGATGGGTAATCTCCTCCCATATGCGATGAACTGCTTTTGGAAATCTGCAGGAGGGTCAGCTGTGGGTCAGTTCCGACTCTACCCAACACAACTTCAGTTGCCCCTCCTTAGTGAACTCACTATTAAATTAAGATTTGCAGAAAGGAACTCAAAGACCTTGCTCTCTTTCTGTTATGGTATAGATCTAATCCTGGTGATTCAGGATAAGAGAACTACTTAGAGGGAAAAGAGCCTTCCCAACACAATTTCAATTTTTCCAAGCAGACAACTGTTTTTGTGAGCAGAAGTAGCGCTTTGCAAGCCTGTCTATATATCAGTAATTTCCCAGATTCTGAAGTCCTTTATACTTGTTTGGATACTTCACTTTAGGGGGGGAAAAGTGTTGTGGGTTTTTTTAATTTTTAGAAAATGTAATAATAGTTAATGTTCCTTTTAGGAAACATACTAGTTATGTCCTGATTTATATGTCATCTTTTTTTTTTTAAACAAGGTTCAATATTCAGTGGCCAAGTTGTTAAGCACATGGAAAGTTCTTACAACTGGCTGAGGAAATTGCTGTTTTCAGAGCTCCCTTCTCTCTCTCTCTCAGCTCTCTATTTCAGTTAATGGGCTTAAAACTAATTAGAGTAAATTAATTCCTCAGAATAACAACAATTGCCAAGCAATCACACACTAACACTTTATTTTTAGAGACGAGAGCTTCCTAGGGGTTGGGAAGCAATTACAACTTCTTAATGATCTATGGAAGGAAAGCAGACTAAATCTGTATCAATTATGTTTTATTTATTTGTCTCAGAAACTTTTAATGAATTTAAGAGAAAAAAGATACATCTCAATAAAAATTATTAGCCTCTGTGAACTATGTTCCAATGGAAGTCACAAGTGACTTGTTAGATTGGCCTTACAACACAAAGGACAACTGAGGAAGCAACAAATAAAATTATGATGATCAGTGTCCATTGCTTATTCATGAATACTCTTTTTTTTCATATTCACCATTTGCAAACTACACAATCTCAATAGCATTAGGGACTCCTGGAGATATGTCTGGATAATCTGCTTGAAAGGCCAAAGTGGTATTGACTGAATCACCCTGCTCAGATGGGGGAATCCATTCTTGGCCCACTTGTATACCTTGTAGCCCAAATATCTCTGAGAGAACAAACACCATTAGAAAATAAATTCAATATTCCTTTCCTATGAATGACCTCATGATTAAAGAAGCTATCACATCAATGTAATTATATATATATTCTCTTCCATTGTTGTCAAGACAGATCTAACTCATAGCTGATCCATTATTGGGTTTTCAAAACCACAAATCACACAGAGGAGATTGCCTGTATTTTTCCTGTAGAGATGATGGTGGATTTGAATTGCTAGAGAGATATGCTCTTAGGGTTAGCAGTACAACTCTGTATTATGCCACCAGAGCTCCCTCTTCTATGAACAGCTGGACCTTCTGGAGGGTAGTGGTATTTAACCTCTACTTACTCCACAAGGGGGGGTGGTGGTGGATTGTATTAATCAACAATATCCACAAAATAAACCTTAGGAGCTCAGAAATGCCCCTATACTCTTGCATCTACTTTTACCAATTCTTATACTAGTCACCCCTCCAAGGGCTCTTACTGCCCTGCTACCAGGTCCAATGATTTGTTGGAATGGCCCTAACAAATTATAGAACCATTTCCATAATTATGGAGTTTATTTAGAAAGTTAGCAGGCTACAAGTCAGGTTGGAAACAAAACTAAATTCTTCAGTCAGGACAGCTTCCGAAGCATGTTTGAAAGCAGTCCCAGGTCAGCTCTACCTCATGTGAATCTTTGGTTCTCCACTCTATTGCTGTTGCCCTAGTTCTCAGTCTGATACGGGGATTTCTATGGCTTCAAAAGACATGAGCTCCATTCTTTGTTTTTTTCTTTCTTGCTAGTAGGGAGATGCCCATTTCCTGTCTCTAAATCTGATCCGTCCAATCCTGGACAAATGGCCACAATTACCAACTGTGTAGTTTATTCACAATAGTTTTCTGAAGAGCCAGGGAAGACTGTATGGCTTAAAATCAGGAAATGTGTATGCTAAGGTTGCATCCTATCTCCATACCTATTTACTCTGTATGCTGAGAAAATCATTCAAGAAACTGGACTCTGTGAAGATGAATGTGGCATGAGGATAAGAGAAATTCTCATCAACAACCAGTGCTTTGTATGAGCACAAGTTTTTTTGATGACACAAACTTTCTTGCTGAAAGTGAGGAGGACTGGTAATGCTTGCTGCAGAAGATAAAGTGTTTTCAATATGGTTTGCATCTCAACAAGAAGACAAAAATCTTCATCACTGGAGAGATAAGCTACATAATAATAAATGGAGAAATTATTGAAGTTGGTAACAATTTCATCTTACTTGTATCCACAATGACCACACTCAGTACCAGCAGTAAGGAGATCAGAAGATGTATTGCGCTGGGTAAGTCTACAGTAAGAGACTTCTTCAAATTACTGAAGAGCAATGTATCAGTTTGAGGACCAAGGTGCAACTAATTCAGGCCATGAGCTTTCCAATTACTTAATATGCATCTGTAATCTGGACAATTAAAAAGGATAACACAAGAAGAGTTGATATCTTTGAGCTGTGGTGTTAAAGAAAGGTACTGAATATTCCATGGACTGCCAAAAAAATGAACAGCTGTGTCTTGGCGAGGGTACAGCAAGAATTACCTTGGAGACAAGTATGTCAAAGTTTCATCTCACATGCTTTGGGCATGCCGTTTGTTTTTAGTTGTTAGATGCTGTCGAGTCAAGTATGACTCATAGCTACCCTATAAACAACAGATCTGAACCCTGTCCTATCCAATGCCAGCTTCATCATCCCTGACACACTTGAGTCCATTGCTGCAGCCACTGTGTCAATTCATCTGGTTGAGGATCTTTCTCTCTTTCACCAAGCCTTCACCTTTCCAAGCATGATGTCACTTTACAGGGAATAATGTCTCCTAACAACATGAAGCTTTGTCATCTTTGCCTTCAAGGAGCAGAGCACTTTGGCTGCATTTTCTCCAAAACATAACCGTTTGGGATTTTCGCATTCCAGGGGATATTCACTACTCTTCTCCAATGCCACTGCTCAGAAGCACCAAATTATCATTACTTTTTCCTATAAGAATGTCTATGTGGCCTTCACTACTATTACTCAGAACCCTTATAGCTTCAGTCCTCTGCTATATTGCAACAATAACCATTGTCTCTCTCTTAACTAAATATTTCAATTACAGGTTGCTAGCAGAGGCTATTCCTTGGAGAGGGACAACGGGCTTAGAAAGGTAGAGGGTCAATGAAAGAGAGGAACACAGGCAATGAGATGGACTGACACAAGGACTGTTGTGATGGACTCAAGTGTGTCAAGGATGATGAGGATGGAACAGGGTATGACATGGTTCAGCTCTATTGTTCATATGGTCACTGTGAGTCATACAACACACATTGTTCACATGTTTCTAAGATTATACCTTAATTAAGACACTGTAGAGGATGTTGTACTCTGTTGCTTAGGATCACCATGAGTAAGAATCTATTTGCTGGAAATGGATTTTTTTTTAATATGTCAACTACTCATGTACATGGTATTGGTGTATTTTATCCATTTTGTATATTTGGGAATTTAAATTCAAATCTGTATATTCAACTTCCTTTAAGTCACAGAGGTAGCAGGTGGCAATGCTGTTATTACATGAACGTCATTTCATTATAAATTGGTTCTGTTCTACCGCAAGTTATCATTGCTCTGTCTATAAGAGTGTCCGAGTGACAAAGAATACAGAGCAGGAGCTAAGAAAAACAATACCCTTCACAATAGCTAATCACAAGATAAAATATTTGGCAGTAAATATAACTAGAAGCACAAAGGGTCTATTCAAAGAAAATTACAAAACATTACTACAAGAAACAAAAAGAGACCTGGAGAAGTGGAAGAATATCTCTTGCTCATGGATAAGAAGATTCAATGTTATCAAAATGGCAATACCACCAAAGGCAATATAAATATTCAATGCAATTCCAATACAAATACCAATCCCATTCTTCAACGAGATGGAAAAGGCAATCTCCAGCTTCATTTGGAATGGAAAGAAGCCCCAAATGAGCAAAGTGCTCCTTAAAAACAGAAAAAAGGTAGGCGGCATCTCACTCCCTGATTTCAAATCCTACTTCACTGTCATGGTAGTTAAGACAGCATGGTACTGGTACAATAAAAGACACATAGATCAATGGAATAGAATTGAGAATCCAGAAATCAGTCCATCTACCTATGGTCAACCGATTTTTGACAAGGAAATGAAATCAGTTAGGTGGGGAAATGACAGCCTTTTTAACAAATGGTGTTGGCAAAACTGGAAAACTATCTGCAGAAAAATTAAACAAGATCCACACCTCACTCCAAGAAAAGCTTGGAAGAACTTTAGTAGTCCTAATCCACAACATAAAGAGTATTCCAAGTGTACTGAAAAATTTAGAACCAGGAGAAGATAAAATAGATGAATGGGACCTTCTAAGAATCAAATCCCTATGCACATCCA
>NW_006399845.1:2030312-2030831 GCF_000299155.1 Elephantulus edwardii | reverse complement strand
GACATTGAGATGGCCAACAAGCACATGAAGAAATGTTCAAAATCCTTAGCTCTAAGAGAGATGCAAATCAAGACAATTATGAGATATCATCTCATCCCAGTAAGAATAGCAAAATTTAACAGAGCAGCTAGCAACATACGCTGGCGAGGTTGTGGAGAGACTGGAACCCTTATTCACTGTTGGTGGGAGTGTAAAATGGTGCAACCGCTGTGGAAAGTGATATGGCGCTTTCTCAAAAAGTTGCAAACAGAGATACCATTTGACCCAGCAATTCCACTACTGAGAATATACCCTAAAGAGACCATAAATGGCATCCAAACAGATATATGCACACCCATGTTTATTATGTCTTTGTTCACAATAGCAAGGAGTTGGAAACAATCTAAGTGCCCATCAACAAACGAATGGATAGAGAAGTTGTGGTATATTCACACAATGGAATACTATGCTGCTTTGCAAAACAAGGAACTCATGCAATATTATTCAAAATGGGTGACCCTGGAGGACATTATGCCGAGT
>NW_006399845.1:2026325-2029317 GCF_000299155.1 Elephantulus edwardii | reverse complement strand
CTCCTGAGTACTTTAGAGAGGTCCCTAACAGCAGACTTTCCCATCGCGATATGCTTTTTGATTTCCTGACTGCTGGTGACAAGAGTGTTGACTGTCGAGCCAAGCAAACTGAAGCTGTGAATCTAGCATTCTTATTACTTCAGTGCTTACACGGTCTATATTTGAGGCTAAGAAATGAGGAAGTAAAGAGAAAGAAATCATCTATTAAAGGACATTATGGCATTGTGTTAAGTGATTTCCATCCCTCAATCAATCTTGATTTGAGATGGCAAGACCGAAGTTTGGACGATAGTAAATACATGAATAAGTTAAGAGCACATAGCCTGTGTTCAATAATATAAAACAGAATGAACATGAATCATTACATGAAATACAAAGTAAATGAAAGAGTGTATAAAACACAATGTATATTAATTAAACCTACTATAAACGTATTATTATATGAAAATAAAAATATTTTTTTTAAATGTTCCCAATTGGACCACATGGAAAAATTATTTTTCATCGTTTTTGAGCATTTGCTAGTTTCCAGGTAGACTGGCTTGGTTATTGGTTGTGTGGTCAATTAACATAATGATTCATTTAGAAATAAAGTTAATTATTAATATATAGCACCCATCCTCAATTAGCTCCAGTTTCGTGGAAGAAGATATAAACAGACAATGAGATAATGATGATAGAGTTTACTAGTAACTACGATTTTCACAGTATAGAGAATGCACCTTGGAAACCTCACTGATTTGGAGAGTCTGAAAACGATTCATAAAAGAGGTGACATTTGGACTGATTCCTATAGTACAAGCTGGGAAGCTTGCCAAATTCAAAAGGAAGGCTAAAAAATTCCCAGGTGAAAAATTCCACATATGTAAAATTCAGCAACACAGCATACTATATTATACATTTTTTTACTCATCACTGTGTAAGATATGCCAAGTCTTGCATGTAATTAGATTACTTATTCTCATTGCTCTATAATATTTATTTGCATAAATATATCACAAGTTTTAATACACTCCATTATCACAAGGATTTAGGGCTGTTGTGCATAGGGTCACTGTGAGTCTCAGACAACTTGACGGCACATAATAACAGCAAGAACAACAACAACATTATCAGAATATATTTTCATTAGTTTCAAGTTACAAACGTCATAAATAGTAAGATAGAATCACCCAAAGTCAATGCCATTGAGGAGGAACTGAGTCATAGCTACCCTTCCAGTGGGAATTAGGAGACTAAAAATAGCCCATCTTTCTCCCTCAAAGCAGTGGGTGGAGTCAAAGCACAAGAGAGATGCTTTTTTCAAATTAGCAGCAAAATTCTATAGATAGATGCCATCAAGCCAACTATAACTCACAGAAACCCTGTGAAGAACAGATCTGAACTTTCTCCTATCTGCACCATCAAGCTCATTATGGTCCGTCCACCTTGTATGAGGGCCATCCTCCACTTTACCAAGTTCCTACCTTACCTTACCCAGTCTCATGTCTCTCAAAGGAAGAATTCCTCCTGAAAATCTGTACAAAGTAAGTGAGACAAAGCTTAATGATCCTTGTCACTAAAGATACTGTAATTACACTTCCTTCAAGACAGATTTGTTTGTCCTTACAGTTTGTAGTATGTTCAATACTTTTCTCCAAGACTATAATTTAAATGTATCAATTGTTGTTTGGCCTTTATTGTCTAACTTTCAAATACAAGTTGTTTTGATGTGTGCTGTCGAGTTGCCTGTGACTCATAGTGACCCTATGTACAACAGCTCTGAACCTTGCTTTGTCCTGACTCAGTCTAACATGCCTAATACCATTGCCCCGGTTATAATGTCTATCCATCACATTGAGGATTTTCCTTTCTTGTCCTGTCCTTCCACACTTCTAAGCATGATGTCCTTCTCTAAGGACTGGTCTCTTCTGGCCACGTGCTCAAAGTGTGTAATATGGAGCTTCAAAATCCTTGTCTCCAAGAAGAAACTGGGTTTCACTCTCTCCAAGATAGACCTATTTTTTCTCCTGGTGGTCCATAGAATAGTCAAAAGTCTTCTTCAGCACCACAACTCAAAGGCATTGATTTCTTCTGTTGCAATACTTAATCATTGTCCAGCTCTCTGATGCATAGCATGTAAATAGGAAGACCATAGTCTCATCAGGTGTAACTTAGTCCTTAGGCTGATGTCATTGATCCTCAGTACTCTGGAGAAGTCCCTGACAGCAGACTGCCCCAGTGCAATTTGTTGGGTTTTTTTTTTTTTATATCCCGAATGCTGGTGCTAAGAGTGTTGATTGTGGAGCCAAGCAAGCTGAAATTGTTAACAACGTCAGTGTCTTCTCCATCCATCACGGTCCTACCAATTGGTCCAGTGGTAAGAATATTTGTCTCCTTGATGCTGAACTTCAATACATATTGAAGACTACAGTCCTTGACCTTCTGCAGCAAATGTTTCAGATCCTCCTTAGTTTCAGCAAGCAGTGTTATATCCTCTATATAGCACAGGTTGTTGATGAGTCTTCCTCCAATCCTGATGCCACATTCCTTCTCATAAAATCCAGACTCCTGAATGATCTGTTTTGCATATTGATTGAAAAGATATAGAGACAGAAAACATCCCTGATACACTCCTTTCCTGAACTTGAACTATGTAATGATTCCTTGCTCTCTTCTAATAACTGTCTCCTGATTCAAGTATGTTCTTGTTGTTGTTATGTGCCGTCGAGTCATTTGCGACTCATAGCGACCCTATGTACAATAGCCCTAAACCCTGCTCTATCCTGTGCCGATCGCATTGCCTCTGACACACCGATCCCAATTACCCCAGTCACTAAATCAATCTACCTCATAGAGGGTCTTCCCCTCCTGCACTGTCCCTCTACTCTACCCAGCATGATGCCCTTCTCCAAAGACCTGTCTCTCTTTGCAACATGTCCAAAGTATGTCAGACGAAGCCCCAGAATCTTTGCCTCCAAGGAGTAGCCTGGTTTAACCCTCTCTAGGATGA
>NW_006399845.1:2023627-2025285 GCF_000299155.1 Elephantulus edwardii | reverse complement strand
CTTGCCTCCAAGGAGCCACCCGGTTTAACCCTCTCCAGGACAAATCTGTTTGTTTTCCTAGCAGTCCATGGTATTCTCAATACTCTTCTCCAGCAGGAAGTAATTAAAACTATCAAGATTTGATCAGGTGTAGTTTAGTTTTATACTGGCATTTTTGATCTTTAGAACTTTGCATAGGTCTTTGACAGGAGATTTTCCCAATGCAACAAATCTTGATCTCTTGACTGCTGCTACTGAAGATGTGATAGTGAATCCATTAAAATAAAATTTTTGGCAACTTCAATATTTTCTCTATCTTATCATGATGTTGCCTATTGATAAATTGATGAAGAGTTTTGCTTTCTAGATGTTAAGATGTAGTTCATATTGAATTCCATAGTCTTTTACCCTCTGCAGTAAGAGCGTCAAGCCTCCTTCACATTCTGCAAAGCAAGGATGTGTCATCTGCATAATGCAAATTGTCAATGAGTCCTCTTCCAATATCAACATTATGTACTTCTTAAATTATTCAACTTCTCAAATCACTCAATTCCTCGTATTATCTTCTGATGTCTAATGGATCTACATCAACACTCTAGGCCCAACAGTCAGGAAGTCAAAAGATGAATTGAATTGGGGAAGTCTGCATCAGGGATTCTCCAGAGTGCAGAGTAGCAGTGATACCATTTTGGAGACTAAAGTGCATTTGATTCAAATAATGGTCCTCAGAATTACGTGCTATGGGTTAGAGAGTTGAACAATGACTAAAGATGACAGAAGAAGAATCAATAGTTGAGAATTGTGGTGCTGGAGAAGATTCTTCAACATGCTATGGACCACTAGGAGAACAAATATGTATATCTTAGAGAGGGTGAAACCATGTTTCTCCTTTAAGGCAAGGATTTTGAAGCTTCATTTTACATACTATGGGCATATGGCCAGGATGGACCAGTCCTTGGAGAAGGACATCATGCTTGAAAGTGAGGATGGACAGCACAGGAGAGGAAGATCCCAAATGAGATGGATTGAAGTGATAATCGGGACAATGGAATTAGGTGTGTCAGAGTCAGTGAGCAGAGTTCAGAGCTGTATACATAGGATAGCATACCAACAACAATGGCCCTTGGCTGAAAGTAAAGATCACCAGAAAGATGATTATTAAAGGCATTTGACTGTGTGGATAATAACAAATAATGGCTAAAATTGGGAAGAATGGGAATCTCATCACAATTAGTTGCCATCTCAGAATACTTCATGCCAGAACATAATAATTGTGCTCATGACAAGCCTAATAAAGACAAAACATAATAAGCCAATAGACTAAACTGTAGTTTTCTGAACAGAGTAAGTATTGTTATTAAGAAAGATGTATGTTGTAGTTGTATCATTTAGTAGTAAGTATTCAATCTATAACAAAAACACTTACCCACCAGGATCCAACTTTGCCAAGTTAAAGACTCACTCACAGGTAGGACCAGACTGACTTTTAAATATTTTTAAATATTGTTTTGACATTTTTAATAGTGTTAGCAATAAAGTGTAAGCTGGTTTACTGTATGAAGCTCAACATCAAGGAAAAAAAAGATTCTCACCACTGGGCCAATTGGCAGCATCAGTATGGATGGTGAAGAGATTGAGATAGTTAACAGTTTTAGTTTACTTGGTTCCACAGTCAACAC
>NW_006399845.1:2022271-2023378 GCF_000299155.1 Elephantulus edwardii | reverse complement strand
GCATCTGATCCAGGCTATAGTCTTTGCAATTATGTGCTATGCATCGGAGAGTTGGACAGTGAATAGGGATGATTGAAAGAGAATTGATGCCTTTGAGCTGTGGTACTGGAGAAGTGTGTTGAATATACCATGGACTGCTAGGAGAAGAAGCAGGTTTGTCCTAGAGAGGGTGAAGTCAGAATGCTCCCTGGAGTCAAGGATTCAGAAGCTTCATCTGACATATTTGGGGCATGTTGCAAGAAGTGACTGGTCCTTGGAGAGGGACATTATGTTTGGGAGAGTGGACGGATGGCACAGGAGAGGAAGACCCTCGATGAGATGGTTGGATTCTGTGAGTGGAGTGGTGGGAATGAGTGTGTTTGAGACAGCGAGGTTGGCACAGGATAGAACGACATTTAGGGCTCTTGTGCACAGGGTTGCTATGAGTGGCAAGCAACTTGATGGCACATAACAGTAACAACACAACAAATCTTGCTTACAATCAGCCTTGTAATTGAAAGTTGGTTGGGCCTGTAGCCCTAAGGCCTGCTACTGATTATGTTTGTTGTTCTGTGTTGCAGCAATTGTTTGTCAGTTTGTTGTACTGCAATTACTTGGGATTGCTATGATACTGAAATCTTTGCCACTGGTTTATCAAATTCCAAAAGGGTTTCCCCATCATGGATGGGTTTGGTGGAGCTCTCTGAATAAGACAGACTAGGAAGCAGGATAGTTATAGTAGTGTAGTGGTAGAGCCCTGATTGGAAGTCAGGTGAAATGAGGAAAATCATTAACAAATACCGTTTAACAATTGGTACATGGAAATTTGTAGTGTGAGGAAAATCAATAACAAACATCATTTAACAATTGGTACATGGAATGTTTGTAGCTTGAATTTTGGAAAACTGGAAATTATTAAAACTGAAATGGAACACATGAATATCTATATTCTAGGCAATAGTGAGATGCAATGGACCAGCTATGGACACTTTGAATCAGATATACCATTTATTTAATATACTATGAGGATGCTTTCGGCAGAACGTTAAATGATCCCGGAAGTATTAAAAGAAGATGGAAGGAATATACTGAGTCACTGTATCGAAAAGAATTGGAAGACACAGAAGA